>NC_057802.1:112304574-112622111 GCF_018294505.1 Triticum aestivum
CCTCCTCCGCCGCCCGACTGCACCCTCGTCGCCGTCCACTCCGCCTCCCCGCCGTCCCGTGCGCCGCTCCGCCGCCATCCTTCCTCGCCAGCGCCGCCTCTCGACCTCGCCGGCCGCAGCTCCGCCGCCCCGCGCCGGTCCCCTCCGGTCCGGATCCGGTGGGATCCGGCCAGATCTCGCGCCGCCCGGTCGTCCCCGACCTCCCCGGCAACCTCCCGCGCCCTCCTCCGTCCTCTCCGGCGATCACCGGAGCCGGTGTTGACCCGGATCGGGATGATATCCACCAGCCCCGGCAACCAAACAACCTCCCGCGCCCCGGATCCCTTCGCCCCGCTCCGTCCCGTCCCGCTTTTCGCGAGGGTAATATTCTGCTAAGTCCCCGTAATTTTGCATCCTGATGCCATGTTCATCGTGCCGTAACTTTTCGGTAGTTTCTCTGTTTCGTGCATACGATATATCAAAATGTTCATTGTGAGATGCTCTTCATTTTGCTCCATTGTGAAATGCTTGTTTGAGTTCATCTTGATTCCCTAAGCATCGTTGCAAGAGTGCTATATGACGTTAACTGCTGTCTGTTATCAGAACTTGCTGATTTGTCATTTTTGTTGCATTTTGTGTGTGCATCCTATGAGCATTAATTCTACATGTGTTTTGGACTTAATCATGCCATATTTACAGTGGTTCTTTCCTTGTATTTTTGTGATATATGTGGTCACTAGCACAAGCATGCAAAGTAGCCTCCGTGATGTTGCTGATTTCTGTGACTTAATAATTTCTGCTAAGTCTGAGTCTGTTATATTTTGTTGCCATATAAACCTGCTGATACTAGTCATTCTATGCATAATCTGGAGATGTTTATTAAGGATGTTTTGTTATACATGTTATGCTCTATCCATCCATGCCCTTTTTTGCATTTATAGCCTGTCGTAGCTTATTTCTATCTTGCTCTAAACTTGCTAAATAATGTTGCTGTCAGCCTGTTAACACTAAGTTCAGTTTTGCCATGTGATTTGCTAGTGTTCCATGCACCCTATGACTATCTTATTGCCATTCTTAGCTTCATATTTGTGCCATCTTACTGCTGGTTACCTTGTCATGCCATGTGTTGCTCTGTGGTGAGTGGTTCAAGCTCACCAACATGCCTACTTATCGTTGTTTCTGCCATGTCCTTTTAATTTCACCAAGTCTGAATCTGTCATATAACTTGCTATGTTTACATGGGTGCTATCATATCTTCCGTGCCTTTTTGGCTCGTGATCAGTAAGGGACTTTTGTTCTAGGCAATTAGTAGATTCATTCCGTGCCTTTGTTTGCTATGATATGTTCCTGTAGCATGGTGTTTGATAGCTCTAAACTTTGCAATCTGATGTTATTTCTGCCATGTCCAGTGATTTCTGCTAAGTCTGTGATCTGTTATTATTTGCAATCTTGTCATGTCCTTTTGAGCATGTTCTAGTGATTTCATGTTGGGGTGCTATAGCATATTGTTTCGATGCTTGCAATATGCCTAGTTGCTGTTCTGGACAGATTGTTGTTATATCTTGTTTGGAGTGTATGTGTTGCACCGTTGCTCCGTTTTGAGCATGCTCTATATGAAACTTGCTTAGTTTTGCATGTAGTTCCATATTATCTTGTTGCATCCTTGTTTTGAGGTGTTTGCTTGATGTTTGTTTGCATTTTGCATCAATGTCATGTTTAACTTGTTTTGCTCATATCTTCTAGGCCGTAACTCCGAATCTAATGAACTTTATATGTAACTTGACTAGAATTTCGTGTAGATCATCTTGGTGCATCTTAACTTGCTGTTTAACAACTTGAACATAAGGTTTATTCAGATCTGGACCAATTTCGAAATTTGCATATGAGGACTTACCGGAATTGTTATATGTTAGTTCCGGCCTCATTTAAACTTGCTTTGATGTGTGTTCTTGTATGCATCATCTCTTGCCATGTGTAGCTTCATGTAGCCTTGTCATGCATCATACTTGGTTGAGCATCATGCCTTGTTCATGTGTGGTGTGTTTACCATGTTGTGTGCTTCCTCTCGATAGTTCCCGTGTCGTTGCGATCGTGAGGATTCGTTTGTCTCCGTGGCTTCATCTTCTTCATGGACTCGTTCTTTTTCCTAGCAGGATTTCAGGCAAGATGACCGTCACCTTGGATCTCATTACTATCATGGCTATGCTAGTTGCTTCGTTCTATCGCTATGCTGCGCCACCTATCACTTGCTCTTCAAGCCTCCCAAATTGCCATGAACCTCTAACCTTTGTCACCCTTCCTAGCAAACCGTTGTTTGGCTATGTTACCGCTTTGCTCAGCCCCTCTTATAGCGTTGCTAGTTGCAGGTGAAGATGAAGATTGCTCCATGTTGGATTATGTTTATGTTGGGATATCACAATATCTCTTATTTAATTAATGCATCTATATACTTGGTAAAGGGTGGAAGGCTTGGCCTTATGCCTGGTGTTTTGTTCCACTCTTGCCTCCCTAGTTTCCGTCATACGGGTGTTATGTTCCTTGATTTTGCGTTCCTAACGCGGTTGGGTGATTTATGGGACCCCCTTGACAGTTTGCTTTGAATAAAACTCCTCCAGCAAGGCCCAACCTTGGTTTTAACATTTGCCACCTAAGCCTTTTTCCCTTGGGTTCTGCAGACTCAAGGGTCATCTTTATTTACCCCCCGGGCCAGTGCTCCTTCGAGTGCTGGTCTAAACCGAGCGATGTCCGGCGCCCCCTGGGCAACCAGGGTCTATGCCAACCCGACGTCTTGCTCATCCGGTGTGCCCTGAGAACGAGATATGTGCAGCTCCTATCGGGATTTGTCGGCACATTCAGGCGGCTTTGCTGGTCTTGTTTTACCATTGTTGAAATGTCTTGTAACCGGGATTCCGAGACTGATCGGGTCTTCCTGGGAGAAGGAATATCCTTCGTTGACCGTGAGAGCTTATAATGGGCTAAGTTGGGACACCCCTGCAGGGTATTATCTTTCGAAAGCCGTGCCCGCGGTTATGTGGCAGATGGGAATTTGTTAATATCCAGTTGTAGAGAACTTGACACTTGACTTAATTAAAAAGCATCAACCACGTGTGGAGCCGTGATGGTCTCTTCTCGGCGGAGTCCGGGAAGTGAACACGGTTTTTGGGTTATGTTTGACGTAAGTTGGAGTTCAGGATCACTTCTTGATCATTGCTAGTTTCACGACCGTTCGTTGCTTCTCTTCTCGCTCTTATTTGCGTATGTTAGCCACCATACATGCTTAGTCGCGCTGCAACCTCACCACTTTACCCCCTTCCTTACCCATTAAGCTTTGCTAGTCTTGATACCCATGGAAATGGGATTGCTGAGTCCTCGTGGCTCACAGATTACTACACCACCAGTTGCAGGTACAGGTTTTGCGATGATCTTGACGCGAGAGCGATGTTACATGTTTTGGAGTTCTTCTTCTCCTTCTTCTTCGATCAGGGGATAGGTTCCAGGTCGGCAGCCTGGGCTAGTAGGGTGGATGTCGTTTGAGCTTCTGTTTGTGTTTCATCCGTAGTCGGATGTTGATCTTATGTATGATGTATTGATGTAATCTTGCGGCATTTGTATGCCTTGTATGTATCCCCATCTATTATGTAATGTTGATGTAATGATATCCACCTTGCAAAAGCGTTTCAATATGCGAGTTTATCCTTGGTGGGACCTTCGAGTTCCTCTCGGATAGGGTCGCATATTGGGCGTGACAGCTCAGCCCTCCACCGAGCTGTAAGTAAACAAAAGTACTTTATAGTAAATATATCCTGTTTCATCTCTGAGGACAATAACCGAGATGTATGTCTTGCAGTTCGGATCATAGCCCTTTTCAACAGAGTTCGTCTTCGGGGGATCTTCTTCCAGAGATGATGGAGAGCAAAACGCCTCCCCGTGCCTCCCCGCCTCATGAGGCGGGCGACCTAGAGGTGTCGTCAAGTAGGATTTCTCCTGATCCACCAAGGCCAGAAGGTAACCCTTCGGCCACCCGAAGTCCGGAGTATTCGGCTCCTAAGGAGAACAACAGAAAGAGTCCGGGACTGTCCGGTGCGCGACCGGACACATTGATGGGTCTTTTGGAGCAAGCGGCTATCTCAGAGGCGCATCGTACTTTAATGGGTACGGTGGCTGAGATGATTTCATCTACCGAAAGTGGGTTGCATGAAGCTTTTATGAGCCTTCTAAGAGGCTTTGAGGTACGCAAAGTAATATGCATATTTTTGGTGGTGCTGCACACGCTAGGTGTGCCCTATGCAAATAGTAGCCCTGAGACTCTGGTTGCTGTTGAAAAAGGCGGCAAACAGAGGATCATAGTCCCTGGTAATGATCATGCCGCTTTCATGTGCAGGAGGCTGAGGGTCCGGTGGCCAGCCGGACTGGTGAGTTTGCCGAACTGAAGCGGCAACTTGATGCGGCAGATGCCGACATCGTGCTTGTAAACAGGTGGCTTGACGAGGCACAGGGTATGTATCCTCCGGTGGTCAACATATATTAAGAGGAGCATGATGCTAGTATCTATAATATGCTATGACTGCAGATGGAGCTGCCGCCGTGGAGACCCTTCGGGCGGAACTTGCCCGAGCCAAGGAACAAGCCAGGAGGAGTGATGCGGCCGCCCTAAAGGCGGTCGAAGAGTTAAGAGCCGAATAGGCTGCGCATCGCCAGAGCAAAGAGAAAATAGCCAAGATGGCTGTTGAGTTGAAAGATGCCGCCGACCGTTATGAGCTTCTTGAAAGGGAAAGCCAAACGAAGACGGCGGACCTGGAGAAAGCCATGGTAGCAGCCAAGGAAACCCGCTCTAAAATCAGAGCGGCGAAGGAGGAGCTACATCAAGCCAGAGATATCACGGCTGGGAAGCCCTTTTTGTTGCGGACGAAGTTCGGAGATCCTAAGTATGCCCTTCTGGATCAATTATGGAGTTCCGCAGACGCGTACTTGGATTTGGCAGCGAGTGCTGCTGATGCGACCGAGTTTTTCAAATATCAAAAAAATCACGAAGTGGAAAAGTTGTTCTGGTCATAGTTCAGTGCTCCAGCGCGTCTGCTGCTGTTAAATGAGCAAATGGACGAGTGGGCCGAGCTCCATAGGTTGTCCGGGCTTGCCATGAGGTCTGTTGTGGATCATCTTTGGCCGGAAGGACCAAGGCCGAACAGATATTTTGGTTTAGTGCAACGATTTCTTGGTGCTGTGTCGTATATCGACGCTGTAAAGAGGTCGGCGTGCATAGAGGGTGCGCGGATGGCTCTTGCCCGTGTCAAGACATACTGGGCAAAGATGAAGGCCACCGCTATTGTAACCCAGAATCCGGCCGTAGGCCAGGTTTCGGCCGAGCACTATTTTGAAGAAGTCCTAGAAGGTGCTCGTTTAATAGAGGCTCAGTGCTCGAAGAGTATAATGTTCGTGTGACATGTATCCCGATTGTAAAAACAATGTTATTTGGATTATAAAGGCTATGTTTATACTTTTGCCTGAAAGTATTATGATGCCTCCTGTGCGGCCATTTATGTATGTATATAACCTGAAAATTTGCAGTCGTCGGCTTCAGCCCCCACGCATATAATGCGGGGGTGTTCGAAAAAGCATGTGTTCACACTTGATCCAACGTCTTGGTCCATTAAGGAGGTGATAGCGCGGCGAACAAGGCAATCAGACTATATTGCTTTAACACTTTCACTTAGCCATAGGAGTTTCACGGTGGGGCTACTATATAGCCCCTGGTACTTCCGCGTCTATCCGAGTACGGTGCGCGTACATACATGACCGGGAAACTGGTCCTTCGTTAATGCGGAGGAATCGCGAAGATTCCGATGAGTCATCGAGTGGTTGACCAGTCTCGCGCTTTATCATGACAGTCAGTTTTCGGCTTTCTCTACTGAGGTGCTCGTCCAGATGAACCAGGGCACAATCGCAGTAGTTCTCCCAGTGCCACCTTAGCCGATAGAGCGGAACGTAAGGTAGCAAAACACGGGAGCCAGGCAAACCCAACTATTGACCAAAGACATGATTCGGAGCTGATGCATATAAGGCCAAACTCGCAACGCCGAACACTCCCTAAGGTATTCGGTCTTTACAACATATACCGAGCTGAGTAATGCCCTTGATAATGAACCCTGAATTTCCAGGTACGTGCATTAGTATGATGTGGCGAAATGCCAATAACGCCAGCATCCCTCTCGGTTGTGTTGAGTATCCGGAGGGTGTGAAGCAACAAGAGACAGTAAGAAAGGTTTACACAGGGTCTTAATCTAAAAAGAAACCTTTGAGCGGGGCCCTGCTGCACGTCTGCGCATGTGTCTCCGTTGTGCCGTATCCTGGAAGGGTGTAGTACGATTATCATCTGTTAAAAGAGACGAACTTAGGTGAAAGTTGTCGTGCGAAAAATTGGTTATTCTTAATAAACCATTAAAATTCAATATAAATAAGGTCGAGCCGAAATGTAGCCTTTTTACATGTGGGAAGCACCTAGCACCATCTATGGGGGTATATTCATCAACCCAATCTCAGGTTTATCTAAGCTGTTACAGCTAGTGGTGCGTCGAACTCGTCTAGCTGTGTCCGCGATCTTGACGACCGATCATTTATGCTAGTTCGAGAGGCCATTTAGTGTTCGGCTACTAAAGCCGCCGCACATTCTTCCGCGCGTAAGGAGCGCTCAGTGTTTCTGCTAACTATGATGATGCCGCGTGGACCGGGCATCTTAAGCTTAAGATAAGCATAATGCAGTACTGCATTAAAACAAGCGAAGGCCGTTCTTCCGAGTAGTGCTTGATAGCCGCTTTGGAATGGAGCGATGTCGAAGGTTAACTTTTCACTTCAGAAGTCGTCGGGAGAACCGAATACAACCTCTAGTACGAGAGAGCCCGTGCAGCGGGCCTCTGGGCCTGGTATTACTCCTTTAAAGGTAGTATTGCTTTGGCTAATTCTCGTTGGGTATATCCCCATTTTGCGGACTGTGTCCTGATATATCAGATTAAGACTACTGCCGCCATCCATAAGGACTCGGGTGAGATGGTATCCGTTGATTATTGGGTCCAGCACCAAGGCAGCCGATCCTCCGTGCCGGACATTGGTCGGGCTATCCCTGCGATAAAAAGTGATCGGGCAGGCCGACCAAGGGTTGAACTTGGGGGTGACGGGCTCTACGGCGCATACGTCTCGGAGTGCATGTTTGCTCCTCCTTTTCGTCACGTGAATCATGTTCACTGTTTTGACCTCTGGTGGGAACTTTTTCTGTCCCCCGGTGTTTTGCTGGCGAGGCTCATCCTCGTCTTCACTTGGTGTCTCCCTCCCCTTGTGTTCGGCATTTAGCTTACCGGCCTGCTTGAAAACCTAGCATTCTCTGTTGGTGTGATTCGCAGGTTTGTCGGACTTGCCATGAATCTGACATAATCTGTCTAGAATCTTGTTTAGGCTAGACGGTCCATCTCTGCTGCTTTTAAATGGCTTCTTCCGTTGACCGGGTTGAGAGCCCCTGAATCCGGCGTTTACCGCCGTGTTGTCTGGGCTGTCATCGTTGTTTCGACGCTTACTTTTATTGCGTCGTGGTTTTCCATTACCGTCCCTGATTTCGGATGTGCCTGGGTCGCTGGTGCCGCTACGGGCCAGCCAACTATCTTCGCCCGCGCAAAAGCGGGTCATAAGGCTTGTTAGGGCTGCCATTGTCCTCGGTTTTTCCTGGCCGAGGTGTCTGGCGAGCCATTCGTCCCGGACACTGTGTTTGAAAGCCGCTAAAGCTTCGGCGTCCGGGCAGTCGACGATCTGATTCTTCTTAGTGAGGAATCTGTTCCAAAGCTTTCGGGCTGACTCTCCGGGCTGTTGAATTATATGACTTAAATCGTCTGCATCCGGAGGTCGGACATAGGTCCCTTGAAAATTAGCCCGAAAAGCATCCTCAAGCTCTTCCCAACTTCCTATTGAGTTTTCGGGGAGGCTCTTCAGCCAGTTCCTAGCTGGTCCTTTCAACTTGAGGGGCAAGTATTTGATGGCGTGGAGATCATCTCCACGAGCCATATGGATATGAAGGAGGCTCTTCAGCCAGTTTCTTTGCCGTCTGCCATTTCTTTGCCGTCCGCTTTTTGGTAGCTGATGGCAAAGAGCTTCTTTGCCGTCAGCTAGCAGACGGCAAAGAGCTGGCAGATGGCAAATTAGCTGATTCCAGTAGTGATAAAGTCCTCGATCTAGACCCCAGGGTCTGTCGTTCCGTCGTACGCCTCTATGTTCACGGGCTTGAATCCCTCTGGAAATTCGTGATCCAGCACCTCATCGATGAAGCATAGGGGGTGCGCAGCACCCCTGTACTTGGATGTGTCATGACATTCTGACGGTTGTAGTGTTCGGTTTTGATTCTGTGCCGGAGCGCGCTTCCTAGATCCGTAGATGGACCTGGTCATACCGACATCGTTAGCCGCCCTATCGTGGCCACGGGGTGGTCGGTCCGGCTCATCGGCCGTTTTATTTTTCGGCTGTATAGGCTCTAAAGCCTCGTCATCGAATTCAGGCAGCAGCTTGCACTTTGGATAGCTTTTTGTGTGGCGACTGCCACCGTACTTTTCTGCAGTGTCGAGCACTTTGTTCCATCTACTGTTGAGTGTATTCTGCGTGGCCTTGAGCCTTTGCTTCTGCTTCTTTAGACTTCTCGCAGTGGCGAGAAGCCTTCTCTGGAGGTTCTCTTGCTCCAAGTGCCTTTCTGGGATGATGTGTGCATCGTCGTCCGGACTGTTTCTTCTCTAGAGACAGGTTGATTAGCTTTATCCTTGGCGCTGCCGTGATCGGAAAACGGCCCCGTACTATGTTCGCCGTCCACTAGCTCGTCCTGCTCTGTTGTTGGGTCCGTGTGGTCGTTGTTTCCTTTGGATTCGACCGGGGTATTATTTTTTCTTGCGTTGTTATCGTTGTTTTTGCCGAGGCGGGATTTGGAGCGGCGCCTACGTCGTCGCTTTGGTTGCTTCTTGAGGGAACTATCCCTCGCTGCATCCTTCCGTTCCTCGTTATTGTTTTCTTTGGTGTATCCACCATATATATATCGTGTGATGAGGTGGTTGTCCAGTGCCCTGTGGGCGGTGGTTCCCGTTCCTCTCCTGCATCATCGTCCATACCGTCGATGTCTTCGGAGTTGAAATCGAGCATGTCGGTTAAGTCGTCGACAGTGGCTATTAAGTGGGTGGTGGGTGCGAAATGAATTTCTTCGTCGTCCGCTTCCCGCTCGAGCCGGACATAGTTCGGCCAAGGGCCTCCTGACAAGGAGAGAGACCTTAATGAATTTAGCACATCGCCAAAGGGCGAGTGCTGAAAGATATCCGCGGAGGTAAACTCCATGATCGGCGCCCAATCAGATTCGATAGGCATGGACGCAAGCGGTTCAGAGCCTGTGGCCGGGGACGAATCCAAGGATCCGGCGACACAGGTCTCATAGGAGGTGAAGTCAGTATTCGGCTCTATCGCCACTAAGTGTGTGGCCTCCGAGGCGGGGTCCATCCACCTGTCCTTGGACGGCGCAATCGGCTCCGGATCTAGGGCCGGAGTAGCCACAGGTGTGATCTCCCGAACACCGTCCGACGGCAGAGCTAAGTCGTGCTTGTCATGACTGTGCGGCGCACCTGACATGGGCTCGAATCTGTCAAAGATCAAGTCTCCGCTGATGTCGGTAGTATAGTTTAAGCTTCCAAACCTGACTTGACGGCCAGGGGCGTAGCTTTCGATCTGCTCTAGATGGCCAAGCGAGTTGGCCCGTAGTACGAAGCCGCCGAATACGAAGATCTGTCCGGGGAGAAAAACCTCACCCTGGATCGCATCGTTGTTGATGATTGAAGGAGCCATCAAGCCTTATGGTGATGGCACAGTGGAACTCTCAATGAAAGCACCAATGTTGGTGTCAAAACTGGCGGGTCTCGGGTAGGGGGTCCCGAACTGTGCGTCTAAGGCGGATGGTAACAGGAGGCGGGGGACACAATGTTTACCCAGGTTCGGGCCCTCTCAATGGAGGTAATACCCTACTTCCTGCTTGATTGATCTTGATGATATGAGTATTACAAGAGTTGATCTACCACGAGATCGTAGAGGCTAAACCCTAGAAGCTAGCCTATGATTATGATTGTTCTTGTCCTATGGACTAAACCCTCCGGTTTATATAGACACCGGAGGGGGCTAGGGTTACACGGAGTCGGTTACAAGGGAGGAGATCTACATATCCGAATTGCCAAGCTTGCCTTCCACGCCAAGGAGAGTCCCAACCGGACACGGGACGAAGTCTTCAATCTTGTATCTTCATAGTCCAACAGTCCGGCCAAAGTATATAGTCCGGTAGTCCGAGGACCCCCTAATCCAGGACTCCCTCAGCTGCAACCACCTCAGATCATGTTCCCATCCTGATCAATTTCTCTGATGATGTTCCTAGGAGAACCACTGGTTAGAGATGGAAGAGGATAGGGACATCATTGTAGATTGTTAGTCAAGGGGCACAAGACCATTCGCCTCCTCTACATCCCTCATAAGTTTCAAAATGAGAAGGGTTAGAGCTGTCCTACGCAAATGGTGCAGAAACAAGCCTAGCCTCAAGGTGCTCATCGACAATAATAAGCATGTGGTGAGATTCCTAAACGCGGTTGAGGAAAGGAGATCGTTGTCTATGTTAGATATTGTCCTCGGAGAATCTGCTTCTGCTAAAGCCGAACAACTAATCCTCTGGCAAACTGCCATGTGGTGTCGATGTGCCAAGATACGATGGTGTGTGGAAGAAGACGAGAATTGTAAGTTCTTCCACGCTGCTGCTAACTACCAAGCTAGGCGTATCAAGATAAAGGTATTTGTTCATGACGGGGTTGAGCATTTTTAGAATGGCCAGAAGTTGGCCTTGGCCACCAGAAATTTTGTTGATTTGTTGGGCCAGACTGCTGTCTCTAAGCCAACAGTGCAACTAAGCTCCTTGTATGCGCCCCTGGATCTATCTGGGCTTGTGGCTGACTTTTCTTGGGCTAAGATTGTTAGTGCTATTGATCGGTCTCCCAATAATAAGAGCCCGGGTCCAAATGGCTTTACCAATGAATTCTACAAGGCATTCAAGCATGTGCTTAGAGATGATATTCTCAGATTCTTTGCTGATTTCCATTGTAACAAAGTCTCTTTAGACAGCATCAACTCAGCCTATATAACTTTGCTCCCCAAGAAGGACACTTCGCTTGAGATACGCGATTTCACGCCCATATCCTTGGTCCGCAGCATACTTAAATTAGCATCTAATGTGTTGACGAACAAATTACAATATAGAATTCCTAATTTAGTGCATCCTTTGCAATCTGGTTTCTTGAAAGGCAGATCAATTAATTGTGTAAAACTTTGCTCTAGCCACTGAAATGGTACAATGTGCTCATAAAAGGAGGTTGCTAGTTATCGCTTTAAAGTTAGACTTCCAAATGGCGTTTGACAGTGTCACTTGAAGATGCTTATATCAAGTTTTGAAAGCTAGGGGTTTCCCACCTAAGTGGATACAACGGGTTACATCCTTGTTGTCCTCGGGACGATTAAGGGTGCTCATCAATGGTGAGTTGGGTGACCCCTTTCTTGCTAGGAGAGGGTTTCGGCAGGGGGATTCTCTCTCCCCGTATCTTTTCATCCTGGTGGCCGACATCATGTAGAGACTTTGCTGTTTGCACTTTCATGCTGGTGACTTAGTACACCCGCTCGGATCTGATTGCATGTTCCCGGTACTTCAGTACGAGGATGACACTTTGCTTATTTTTTGGGTAGATGTTCAGTAGGCTTGCATTGTCAAGAACATACTAACTGCTTTCTCTGATTTCTCAGGGCTGCGCATCAACTACAATAAAATTACTTTGGTACCTATCTATGTTGAGGAGGGCGTTGCATCAGATATTTTCCAGTTGTTTGGTTTCCCTGTCTCTTTGTTCCCATGCACTTATCTTGGGCTACCGCTATCACTGCACAAGATCACACACGGGCTGATCCTACCTATTATTCATAAGGTCGATCGCAGGTTGGCTAGTTGGCTTACTACTTTTCTGTCATGGGGTGGGAGGCTCACGCTTCTCAATTTTGTTCTCGCTGGCATCCCAAGCTACTTTATGACTTGCTTCCCCTGGCCTAAGGAGTCCATTGATAAGCTAGAGGGGATTCTACGTGCTTTCTTCTGGCAAGGTAAGAGTAAGGTCAAGGGTGGTCAGTGCCTTGTAGCTTGGGAGTGCATTATTCTACCCCGTGACTCAGTGGCTTGGGTGTGCGGGACTTGTCTGCACACAACCATGCTATGTTATGCAAGTTTGTGGCCAAGGTTTTGCAGACTGTGGATATCACTAGTTTACAGTGGTTTACTTCTCAGTATTACAAGAATGGCCTGCTATAGGGTATTAGTAGCAGAGACACAACCCTCTAGAGAGGTTTTAAAACATGCATACCTCTGGTCATTTTCACTTCCTGCTGCTTGGTTGGTGCTGGTGCTTTGGTCTCCTTCTGGTAAGACCGGTGGTTGGAGGTTAGGCGTCTGATGCACATGCTTCCGCTTCTATACTCCTTTGCCAAAGATCAATTTTGCTCGGTTGCCTCTCAGTTTGCCAGGGGTGCTTGAGATATACAGCTGCATCCGAACCTATCCCAGACGGCTGCCAATGAGCTACTCGTTCTGCATGATCTCATCGCCCATGTGGTGCCGACCGCTGATGGTCAAGATATGTAATCTGCTTCCATTCATGGTAATAGAATTGGCACGAGCTACTTCTACCGTCTGCTCATCTTTAGGGGTGTGAGGTTGCTTGCCAATGGATTTGGGACACGTTAATACCTACAAAACATAGATTTTTCCTTTGGCTTGCTTGCTGGAGCCGTCTAAACACGAGAGACAACATGGTAAAGAAGAAATGGTATGCGATCGCCCCTCATGCTGGCTCTAACATCTGCCTGGCTTTGGAGTCCATTGATCATTTGCTCATGCACTGTGAGCCAGCAAGTTCCGTCTGGGACAAGCTGAACATGTCTTTCTTGGCAGATAATTTTGATAGTCTGCTGCTTTTCATGGACTATGTTGCTGATCATCTTGCCTTCAAGCGCAAATGGAACGTTGCTTTTGCAGCTTTGTGTTGTAATGTTGTAGCATGCCCGAAATGATCGTGTGTTCAACAACAAGCGTTGGACAGAGTCCTATGTCAGGTTTTATGCTGCTGATATGCTTCGGTTGTGAACCTACAGAGCTAAGCGACGACAAGACAAGGAGGATCTACTAGCGTGGGTGCGCATTATCGATAATTAGTTTGTTGCATTGGCACTGGAAAGGCTGATTGTACTCTAAAGTATATATACATCCTCTAGTCTCTACATTCTCTTTCTCCTGTCTCCTTAGGCTGCTTGTGGCCTTGCACCAGGGTGCATTTGCAAACTTCATGTAATTGACTATTCGATCTTCAGGTTTTCTGCCTGTTTTGTAATATATAAAGTAGATTTGGTCTACGTTCTATTTTCAAAATAATAAATAAATATTATAACTACTACACAAAAGCCAAAAATGTTTAGCTCCATTGAAGAATCTACTATATTGCTTTAGTGTGATCCTTGTCCATAGATATAAACATATGAACGGAATCTTGGTAGCACTGTCACGAACTAGGGTTACTGAGAAGGGGGATTGGAGAGGGAATTGGGGATCGGGAGATAGACATAGGGGTGTTTAGATTCAGGAAGGAAGATAGTTCATTGTCACGGCCGGTTTTTCAATAAAATAATTATTGAGAGACCAATCCCTTTTACGGACCAGCGAGGAAGAATTCCTTCTCACTGGTAGACAATATCTTGGTCACAGAAGAAAAGTACCAGGAGTACTAAATATAATACAAGGTTGAGCAGAGACTGCCCAACGATTTATTACATGCACGCCGCTAAGACAAGACGGCGGATAGGGTGGCAAACTACTAACTCACGATAATAACGGTGGTGGAAATATCATCGCGAAGCGAGTGACATGATTCCAGAAGACTACAACTCTTCGAGCGTCGGAGTGAGGCTCGAGAAGACTTATTGCGGGTGGCGGAAGCGTATACAAAACAAGTGACCAAAATCTGGGATCGCGCAGGACTGACTGGGACTCCTCTAGGCATCGGACGCGCTATCAAACTCTTCATCCAAGAGATCGCCTTCATCAACATCTGGCCAAATCAACAAGCCAGGTGAGTACTATGAAAGTACTCGCAAGACAGTTCGGACATAAGATATAACGAATGCAACATGAAGCATATGAACAAGTTAACCAGTGCGATCAGACATAGAGATAATAAATACTGGGTGCCAAGCGAGGGTCTGAATGACGCCTCGAGCGGAAACTGCAGAATAGTAATACTGGTGCCAAACGAGTGTCTGGAAGACTCCTCGAGAGGAAAATGCAGAATAATAATGCGGGTGCCAAACGAGTGTCTGAAAGACTCCTCGAGAGGAAATGCAGAATAATAATGCGGGTGCCAAACGAGTGTCTGAAAGACTCCTCGAGAGGAAAATGCAGAATAATAATGCCACAGTCGAGCGTCGGGGCGACACCACATAAAGGGCTTATAACAGAAAATAAAGACAGTGCATGCCGCAGTCGGACGTCTGAGCGACATCACATAGAGGGCTTATATTTAAAGTGAGAAACGAGTACACGCCACAGTCGGACATCTGCGCGACGTCTCATAAAGGGCTTATATTGTAGCTCAATAATACAATAGTTCGGGAACATAAATTATCACAAGCATGAGACAAATATAAAGTTAGTCCATCCACAGGAATAACAATAAATCTGAATTTACCACTTGAGCTTGTTCACCGGGGACAAATTTTTCACACGGATAGATATGGATATAATGTTTACACTACTAGATCATGGATGCGATGATTTGGAAAGAATTGACTCTGCAGAGTTTGTACTTAACCACAGCCAACGGATTTCAGTAGTCACGGGGACTAGTTCCGTCTACGGTGTTTTTGGAAGAAACACGTCTAACCAGTACACACCCAATTCAACCATCCGAAGCCAGGGATCACCCTCGGCAACATTCAAGAAAAACCTTGAGACGGGGAGGCTACAACCTCGCGTAGCATGGGATCAAATTTCTATACGCGCGCTCTAAGGGGGTGCCCCCCCTCTCGGTCCCAACCGGAAACACCCATGCCCCCTGACCGGATGACTGGCTTTAATCCTGGGCCAAGGTACCATCATCCCGGCCTCTCTGTTTGGTGTGTACACGGAAAGAGGTTACCAACTTACTAAACCGCATCCTGGCAATGAGACATGTGGTAGCACGGAAAGGGGAAAGAACGGTAACGTGGCTCCAACCACGTTAACGTCGGAGGGAGTCGGATGACGCAAGGCTGGTATGCTACAACAGTACCACCTTGCTGCCCTTCATGTCACCACATGATTAGGCCATCTCTCATCAGAGATCATCGCAACTTTGGAACATGCGGGAAAGGAACGATAACGTGGCTCCAACCACGTTAACGTCGGGGAAAGTCGGATGACGCAAGGCTGGTATGCTACAACAGTACCACCTTGCTGCCCTTCATGTCACCACATGATTAGGCCATCTCTCATCAGAGGTCATCGCGACTCTGGAACAACCGGGTCGTTGCCTTACAAGCAACGAGGTATTCACCGACACTCATATGCCACGCACAAACTCTCACGTGAACATGTAAAACACCTGTCATATCAAATGTTCAAAACATGCTTGCCTGGTTCGGAGAAGTCGGAGTCTAGCTCGGCGAAGTTCGCGGCTCCGTCACCTCTTCCGGAACCTACGGCAATCACGAAACGGGTACTAACGTGAAAACCAACACTTGCACAGAAACTTTTCCAAATATTTTTTCAAATAAATCCCATAAAAAACTAGACAAAATTTGAAGATTGTCAGAAAAAGAATCACTCAAAAATACCTTTTTATTAAAAAGTTATAAAGGTTTCTGTCCAGGGACTTATCTGTAATGAAACAGAAAAGTTCCAGGGTTTTAACTGAGAAAACAGAAAACGCTTCGGTTGGGAATGCGCAAGCGCAAAGGAGAAGACGTATTTGCCCGAAGGCGCCAACAGAAAACGGTTCGAAAGAGAATAGAATAGAGGCTGACAGGCGGGGTCCACCTGTCAGGTTTAAAAAGCTCGCCGGCGCCCGAAGACTGTGGTGGACGCCGGCGTCGAACCACGGCGAGTTAGGAGAAACGGAGGGTACCAAGAGCTTCGGCGTCTTCTTCCACGTCGGTGGGTGGTGGACTCGCCCAACGGGGAGCACCACGTCGACGGCGACACTATCTCCGGCGGACGGCGGCTCGGGTGAGGATGGGGAACTCCGGTGGAGGGCTGCAAACTACGAATTGAGGCGCGGGTCAGAACGAGGGATGCAAGGCGAAGCTACTGGCAAGAGAATGGAGGCGGAGGAGCACACACGGGGGCGAATCGGGCTGGATCCCGTGGCGGGTCGCGGCGGCCGGAGTCGAGGAAGGAGACCTCCTCGGGGCTCTTCCAGTGGCTAGGCTTGCTCTAGGGGGAGTGCAGGGATGGTGGGTGCTCGAGTTGAAGCTCGGGGCCTCTATTTATAGGCAGATCGACGGGGTGGTCGTGAACGGAGAATCTCCGGCGAGCGATTACGGCGGAGCAGTGGATTGGCAGGTGGTTTGAGCGGCCAGGCAGCATCAGTGGAGGTTACTGGAGTCGTTTCACAGCTAAACGGAGATGGTCTTGGCGTAATGGCGTCGGTCCACGGTGAGGTGACCGCACGGGCTCAACGGCGGCAGAGAGCACGCTCCGCGCCCTGCGGTTCACGATGAGAGTGGCAGCGCATCGGGGGAGTGGAAGACCACGCGGCGGGCTCCGGTGGTTTGGGCGGCGCTGGGTGGTGTCGTCGGCGCCGTGTCTCCCGCTGGCGTCCGCAAAGCCGCCGCCGGCGTCGGTCACGGGGCGGCGCACCTTCTGCTGCTCGTCGCCGACGCCCGCAAGGCGCCAGGCGTTCGTGCGGTGTAGGAACAAGAGGGCGGGGACGAGGAGCAAGGCGACGCGGTGGTACTGGCGAGATCGATGTCCTTCTCTGAAGAAAACGACAGCAAGCCACTGACTGAATCTCTGAATTTACTGAACTTGACATAGACAGTGCACTGCAGGTGTTCGACAGAAGGTTTTGGCTATGAGATAAATTTTTCTGGAGCTGTAACTTGGTGAGATGACCACTCAATGCACCCAGAGGCTGCCTGATTTTACTTGGAATTTTTGGAGAACGTTTTGAATGAATTTCACCAAATTTGACAAATCTGGTCCAAACTTGCAGCAGGGGTAGTTTGAAAATTTTGAACTGAAGACCAGTGGATCTTCATGGATCTAGGTTGAGGGTTCAAAGGACTAGGAGGGGAAAAAGGTTTGGTGGCAAGAATCAAAACAGAAAATGGAGTTCCTTTGTAAATCTCCAAGTGCTAGAAGAGAAGGCAGAATTTTGTTTGAATAGAATTTGAATGGAAATAATCACATGGGGAGGTTCAACTTGCTGGATTTGATGCAAAATCATGATCCAAAGGTGAGGAAGTGGTTAGGAGAGAGGATTTGCACTAATGCCATGGCAAGAAGGAATTGTTGAAAGTGGCAAATGATTTTCCAAAAGCCATAGTGAAAATTCAAAAAGATTTTCAAAAGTTATTTTCCCAAGTGAAAAACATTTTGTCTTGAGTCCAAGTGAAAAGCAAGAACCTCCAAGACCAAAGACAGATCTTGGTTGAATCCAAATACAACTTTTGCCATAAGGAAAAATATTTGAGAGTGAGAGTTCTCTTGAAGAAAAAATTAAATCACTCCCCTCAAGTCAAATAAAATCTTTTGAAAAATCCAAATAAAAACTTGGGTGTCACAACACCTACCCCCTTAGGAAAAATCTCGTCCTCGAGATTTCTGCTGATCCTCAAATAGATATGGGTACTCTGCTCGGAGGAAATCTTCCCTTTCCCATGTAGTTTCATCCTCAGTGTGGTTGCTCCACTGAACCCTGAAAAACTTTGTCGTTTTCTGACGGGTCCTCCGTTCAGACTCTTCTAAAATCTTTACTGGCCTTTCTCTGTAGGTGAGATCTGGTTGCATATCAATGTCCTCATGAGGTACATGTTTTTCTAGGTTGCTCACACATTTTCTTAACTGTGAGACGTGGAACACGTCATGGACGTCTGACAGCTCCTTGGGGAGGTCTAGTTGGTAGGCCACTGTGCCTCTTCGTGCCTTTA
Source organism: Triticum aestivum (assembly GCF_018294505.1). Taxonomy (NCBI): domain Eukaryota; kingdom Viridiplantae; phylum Streptophyta; class Magnoliopsida; order Poales; family Poaceae; genus Triticum; species Triticum aestivum. The sequence goes on from NC_057802.1 coordinate 112,322,809, forward strand.
CACAAAATGGTCCAATAAATCTTGGGGCTAGCTTCCCCTTTATTTTGAACCGTTGCAGACCCCTCATAGGAGATACTCGGAGGTATACGGAGTCACCGGGTTCAAAGCTGACCTCACGGTGCTTCTGATCATAGTAGCTCTTTTCGCGGCTCTGTGCTGTCTTGAGTCTGTCCCGGATTTGTTTAACTTTCTCCTCGGCCTCTTTAAGCATGTCTGGGCCGAAGATACGGCTGTCACCTGTTTCTGCCCAATTCAGTGGGGTACGACACCTCCGTCCGTACAATGCTTCAAAGGGTGCCATTTGCAAGCTGGCTTGGTAACTGTTGTTGTAAGCAAATTCGGCATACGGCAAACTCTCTTCCCAACTGGATCCATAGGTGAGCACACAGGCTCTTAGCATATCCTCTAGGATCTGGTTCACACGTTCTGTCTGTCCATCAGTCTGAGGGTGGTATGCTGTACTGAAAGCTAGTTGCGTGCCCAGAGCTTGTTGTAGGTGATCCCAAAATTTGGAGACAAATTGGGTGCCTCGGTCTGATATTATAGTCTTTGGGACTCCGTGCAAACAAAATATGCGAGAGAGATAAAGCTTTGCCAGTCTTTGTGTGGAGTAGGTAGTCTTCACGGGAATGAAATGAGCAACTTTGGTTAGTCGGTCTGTGATGACCCATATGGCGTCATTCCCACGCTGTGATCGGGGTAGTCCGACGATGAAATCCATTCCTATTTCATCCCATTTCCACTCCGGTATTCTGTTTGGTTGGAGTAGCCCTGCTGGCTTTTGATGCTCGGCCTTGATGCGCTGACATGAATCGCAACAAGCAATGAATGTGGCTATATCTCTTTTCATACCGTGCCACCAAAATCTTTCCTGAATGTCCTTGTACATTTTGGTTCCTCCAGGATGGATCGAGTATGGAGCGGTGTGGCTCTCCGTCAAGATCTGTTGCTTGAGTTCCTCAATGTTAGGCACGCAAAGTCTGTCTCGGTACCATAATGTTCCCTCACTATCGGTGACGAACTCTGAAGTCTTACTAAGCTTCATTTTCTTCTTTATGCCTTCGATGCTGGGATGTCCCTGTTGAGCCTTCTTAATTTGTTCCACCAGGGTGGGTTGTATTTCCAGGTTCGATACGGTGCCCTCGGAGACTAACATCATGTTGAGCCTAGCGAACTCTCGCTGAAACTCAGGCCTCAAATCTTGCTGACCGTCATTGTCCGGGCTGGGGTTTCGACTAAGGGCATCGGCCACTACATTTGCTTTCCCTGGGTGGTAGTGAATGCCGACGTCATAGTCTTTGACCAGTTCCAACCAGCGTCGTTGGCGTAAATTCAGCTCTGGCTGTGTGAAAATATATTTGAGGCTCTTATGGTCTGTATATATTTCACAACGATTTCCCAACAGAAAGTGCCTCCACTCCTTGAGTGCATGTATGACTGCTGCTAGCTCTAGGTCATGTGTTGGGTAATTTTCCTCATGTTTTCGCAGCTGCCTGGAGGCATATGCGACAACTTTGCCATCCTGCATTAGCACGCATCCGAGACCTTTTCGGGACGCGTCACAATACACTTCAAAACTTTTGTGTATGTTTGGTACAGTTAAGACCGGTGCGGTTGTCAGCTTCTTCTTGAGTTCTTGGAAGCTCTGCTCGCATGCTTCCGTCCATACAAATTTCTTGTCCTTCTTGAGTAACTGTGTCATAGGTTTCGCCACAGTGGAGAACCCTTCAATAAATCTTCTGTAATATCCGGCCATTCCCAGAAAACCCCGCACATCAGTAACATTGGCGGGTGGCTTCCAGTCCAGTATGGCCTTGACTTTTTCTGGGTCTACGGCCACGCCTTCTTGGTTCAGTATATGGCCCAAGAAACCAACTTGTCTTAGCCAAAATTCGCACTTGCTAAATTTGGCGTACAACTGATGTTTCCTCAATTCTCCCAAAACAATTCTGAGGTGCTCAGCATGCTCTTCTGGTGTCCTCGAGTAAACCAGAATGTCGTCAATGAATACCACCACAAATTTGTCCATGAATTTCATGAACACTTTGTTCATGAGGTGGACGAAATACGCGGGGGCGTTCGTGAGTCCAAAAGGCATCACTGTGAACTCGTATAACCCATATCTGGAAGTGAAAGCTGTCTTGGGGATATCTTCCGTCCGTACCTTCAGTTGGTGATATCCCGATCTCAAATCAATTTTTGAGAATACCTTGGCTTGTGCGAGCTGGTCAAACAAATCATTGATCCGTGGCATCGGATATTTGTTTTTGATGGTGATCATATTGAGGGCTCGATAGTCTATACACAGTCTCAGTGTCCCATCCTTCTTCTTGGCGAACAACACAGGCGAACCCCAAGGTGAGGAGCTGGCTTGAATAAATCCTTTGTCCAACAATTCCTTTATCTGCTTCTTCAACTCCACCAATTCTGAGGGTGCCATTCTATACGGCTTCTTATAGATGGGAGCGGTGCCAGGTGCTAGTTCAATGCTGAATTCTATCTCTCGGTCTGGTGGCATGCCTGGCAGTTCTTCCGGGAACACATCAGGAAACTCGCATACCACTGGAACTTTTCTCAGTTCTGCAATGTCCATTTTGTTCAATCTTGGTTTCTGCGATCGCGGCCTTTCTTGAGCGGAAACTCTTATTGTCTTGCCGTGATGGTGAGTGAGAATCACTGTCCGATTGAAGCAGTCAATGAATCCTTTGTTGGTGGTCAACCAATCCATCCCTAAAATGACATCCAGTCCTTTACTTTCCAACACAATGAGATTCGCGTGGAATTGTAGTCCTTCGAACTCAATGACCACTCCTTGGCAGTAACCCTGAGCAATTTGCTTATTTCCAGGGGACTTGATGATCATAGATTTTTCCAAGGAAAGTATCGGAAAACCGTGTTGCGAAACAAAACTCTTCGAAACGAACGAATGGGAAGCTCCAGAATCAAACAAAACCGTGGCAGGTACTGTGTTGACAGGGAACGTACCGAGCACGATGTCTGGGGCATTCTGCGCTTCTTCCCTGGTCACATGGTTCAGGTGACCCTTCTTGTGGTTGTTGCTGGGGTTGAAGTTGTTGCGCTTGGGGGCGGGATTGTTTCCACCATTGTTCGGCTTGGGTGCCGAGTCTCTTGGCTTCGGGCACTGTTTAGCATAATGCCCTTGTTGACCACAAGCATAGCAGGTGACCCCTGGACGGTATGTGAACTCCTTATCCCTGGCATGAACTTGTCCGACGGGCCTTGGCTCAGTAGTCGTGGATCTCCTTGTGTCTGTCCTTGGGACCTCAGTCTTGCCTCGGTTGCTGCGGGCAAGAGTCGTCTTGTCCCTCTTCCGCTTGCGGATATCTTCCAGACTACGGCGCTCATTCTCCAAGGTGATGGCCTTGTCCACCAGCGTCTTAAAATCTGGAAACGTGTGTACAATCAGTTGGCATCTTAGCGCTGGTGCCAGGCCGTCCAGGAATTTTTCCATCTTCTTGCTTTCTGTCATGTGCTCGTCATAGGCATAACGAGACAGCTGGGTGAACTGACCATTGTACTCTGTCACTGACATGCCTCTTTGCTTCAGGTCATCAAACTCTCTCTTCTTGATCTTTAGGATGCTCCTGGGGATGTGTGCCCCACGGAAGCCTTCCTTGAACTCTTCCCAGGTGATGTTGTGTTCCCTGCGATGCATGTGTAGGAAGTTTTCCCACCATGCTGCGGCTGCTCCAGTAAGGTAGTGTGGTGCATAAAGCACCTTCTCATGATCTGAGCACTGAGCAATAATCAGTTTCCTTTCGATCTCACGAAGCCAATCGTCGGCTTCCAGTGGTCTGTCGGTGTGAGCAAAAGTTGAGGGGCGAGTCTTCTGTAACTCGGATAACTTGGAATGTGGTTGATAGGGTTCACGGTGGTTTCCCATATTGATGACATGGTTCATCATCTCTTGGTGTTGTTGCTGGCTTTGCTCGAAGAGACGGCATACTTGAGACAGTGCTGCTTCGCTGTCCTGTTGGCTAGACTGACCCTGAGTGAAATTGTAGCTGGTCTGTGTCCCGTAAACCTCTTCTGGCTGATTGGGCATGGAGCGAGTCCACGGGCGAGACATTTTTCCAGTCTGGGGTATTATTTGCAAAACCCATGAGAAAAACTGTGTAGCACAAGAAAATCTCGCAAAGGCAATAATCAAAAGGCTTCAAGGTTTTCAAAAAAAACACAAATGATTTTTCATGGAGAAGAAGTGCTTAACATAAATCTTACATGCGAAAAGCAAACACAAGATACAGCACTCAGGATGCGCGTACACAATCCTGACATGTTATTTAAAAACTAGCGTACTACTCCGGAAGCAACCATACCAATACAAACTAGCGTACAGATAAAACAACACATCATACAAGCAGGCATAACACGCGGCTACTCGGTGCTCTCAGTCGGAGATGGTGAAGATCTCCTTCCCCTTGCCGATGGCAAGGCTCAGCGGTCCAGGAGAATCAACCTCCTCCTCTCTAGCTGGCTCCTGGCGCGTGACGCTGCGCTGCGGTGATGGTGCGGGGGCGACTGGTGGTAGAGCGCGTGCGGCAGGCGGTGCGGCTCTGACTGGAGTAGGGTAGATCAAGGTGATACGCGTCATTACCAATGCGAGCCGGAATCTTGTATGGTTTGAAGAACCGGAAAAAAATAGTTTCTGGTTCAACCTGTCGGCCAACGACATTTGTATTTACGGTTGGAGCTTGAGGTAAACAGAATCAGGTGTGGTTGAGATGCAGGCAGTGGAGGGTAGGAGGCATGTCGACGTCCATGCCCTCTGGTGGGGACTGTGGAGGCGAGCGTTGTGCCGGCGACCCTTGCCAGGCGTCCCTTATCATGCTACGGCGGCGGCCTTGGTGGATGCGATGGGGAAGTTGGAGGATGCGGCAGTCATGCCTGGGCGGTGCCGTCGCGGCCAGAACTGGGTGGCTGCGGTGAGGGCGGCGATGTGAGGGAATGTGTGTGGAGGGGGAAGAAAGGCATTGTGACACCGACGAGCGGGTCAGGGGTGACAAGGACGGGCGTTACGCGCATCCGTGCCAGCGCAAACCAGCTTAGATTTGGTTTGGAAATGGGTAGCGACAGACAGAAAAGCGGACCCTCATCTATTTGTGTCGGTGCGTTGGGCCGCTTTTTCTGTCCGCCTCAACCCAAACAGAGGCAGCCCGACAAAATGAGTCGCCGTGTTGGAGTTGATCTTACCTCCCAATTAATAAGTTGTTTCGAATCAGCATTTCAACATCAATTTGACAATAACAAAATGTCTTCTTCGCAAAAGTACCACATCAAAATAAAAAAAAGGATAGCCCGGTGCAGATAGCTTACTTGTGTAGGGTCCGGGGAAGAGTCTGATCACTTTAGGTCGCTTGTACGTAGTTTTTTCCTGTATTTTCTACAAGAGGTTGTTTTCACGACTCAGACCCGTGACCTCCACACAATACTAGGAGTGTAAAATTGAATTCTTCCATGACTTCCAAAGAACTACGGGCAACAAAAGTAAGGGCACAAGCTTCACACAAAAGGTTACATGGGGCAATGGGGCCTCGATTTTTTTTGGCATCCATATTCGCATCTAGTTTAATGGACAGGGGTAGGTTCATATGCTATCCTGCGTAGTGCCAAATTATGGCCAAGGAACATGGTTCCCTCCCATCAGATACAGCTTAGAGCATCTCTAGCAGACCCCGCATAAGTGGTCAAACCCGCAAAAAATTTGTCTTTTACAGTTTTGGGCGAAAAAAGCGTCCAAAATAGAAGCCGTAAAAGTAGTCCAACCCGTAAAATTTTTAAGGGCCACCGCAAATGCACACCCGAAACCCTTATCTTTGGAGGTTGGAAGGCCGAATATAGGGGGGCCCTATACCGGTCAAACGTCGTCGAAGGAAATACGCCGCCGTGGAGTTTTCCGGAATCCGCCCTAAACTCTCCGGAATTCATCACCGCACATCGAAAAAGGCCGCTTCTGTCCATTGGGTCGTGGGTGCGCCCACCGCGCGGCCACACCCCAAATCATGTCTGGGGTGGACGTGATTAAAAAACAAAAAAATAAAATAAAATGCCCCAAAAAGTAAATAAACGTAAATATAAAAACATAAGTTAACCATCACGGCCACAAAACGGCCCAGTTTCACGGTTCACATTGCCATAATTAACGTAAAACACAAAATAAAAACCGCCGCCTGCGCTCCTGCCGTGCCCGTCGATGCCGTGGCCGTCGCCGTCTTCAGTGACCGCCGTTGTCGTCGTCGTCGCTGACGAGGTCGACGTAGTCCGGCGGCGTCCAGAGGTGGGACAGCGGTGCATGGTACACGGGGGCGGGCTGAAAGGCGGGAGGTGCCTGCACCACCTCCTCCCGTGGCGACGCCTCCCGCTCCAGTGACCGCGGCGGCGTGCGGCACCAATTCACGCCCCCCACGGCGTCGGCCATCTTCGGAGCCGTGCACGAACAGCTCCACTGCTGGCCCACCAGGTGTAACACCCCGGATGTAACTTTTCATATTTGTAACTCCAACTCTTGCCATTTTCGGCTATGTGTTATGATATTCCCTCCGTGGTTGGGTTTTGTTTTTCGTTTTGCATTTTGTTTTTGTCATGCATTGCTTTGTGAGGAGTGCATCAAGTTCACCAAGATGCCTTCATAATACTGTTTCTGCCATGCTCTGTTTTCTGCCAAGTCTGAAACTTGTTAACGAAACTTGCTATGTTTACATGGGTGCCATCATATCTTCTGATCCTTTTTGGCTCATGGTCAGTAAGGGACTTTTGTTCTATGCATTTAGTTGATTCGTGCCATGCCTTGTTTTGCTATGTTAAGTTCCTGTAGCATGTGTTTTTCTTGCTCTGAACATTGCTACCTGATGCTGTTTCAGGCATGTCCAGTAATTTCACTAAGTCTGTGAACCGGTTATCTTTTGCACTTTTGCCATGCTTGTTTGAACCTGTTATGTTGTGATCTAGCCATAGCTCAGTGTTCATCTTTTGTAAAGCATCTCCTGTAGATTACTGCCATATGCTTTGTTGCTATGTTGAAGTGCTGTAGCATAGTTGCTTGTTGCATTCTAAGTGCTATCATGCTGTTAATCGCAGATTCGTGTCATTCTTGTTTTGCTTGCCGTTTGCAAACCGTGCATCCGTTTCCGGTGATCTTTATATCGATTTCAACCGAAATCATCTCATCTTTCCAGTGGCATGATTGGTTTGTCCAGTTACTGCCTTGTTCATCATTTTTCTTCCGTAGCACGCATATGCATCGCATACCATATCTCGCATATCATACATGTTCTGCATCATGTTGCTTGTGCATTTCTCGTCATTGATTGTGGTTCCGTTGCTTGTGTTCTTGTTTTGGGTAGAGCCGGGAGATGAGTTCGTGAACGAGGAACCTGTTGAGTACGCTTACGAGGATCAAGCTTTTGACAGCTCTGAGAACCTTGCAGGCAAGATGACCATACCCTCGAAATCACTTCTATCTTTGCTTTGCTAGTTGTTCGTTCTTTTGCCATGCTGCGCTACCTACCACTTGCTATATCATGCCTCCCTTATTTTCCATGTCAAGCCTCTAACCATCCTTTCCTAGCAAACCGTTGTTTGGCTAAGTTACCGCTTTTGCTCAGCCCTTCTTATAGCGTTGCTAGTTGCAGGTGAAGTTGAAGTTGGTTCCATGTTGGAACATGGATATTTTGGGATATCACAATATCTCTTATTTAATTAATGCACCTATATATATTTGGTAAAGAGTGGAAGGCTCGGCCTTATGCCTGGTGTTTTGTTCCACTCTTGCCGCCCTAGTTTCCGTCATACCGGTATTATGTTCCTTGAGTTTGCGTTCCTTACGCGGTTGGGTGATTTATGGGACCCCCTTGACAGTTCGCCTTGAATAAAACTCCTCCAGCAAGGCCCAACCTTGGTTTTACCATTTGCCACCTAAGCCTTTTTCCCTTGGGTTTTCGCGAGCCCGAGGGTCATCTTTATTTAAACCCCCGGGCCAGTGTTCCTCTGAGTGTTGGTCCAAACTAGAGCACCGTGCGGGACCGTCCCTTGGCAACTTGGGTTATGTTGGTACCTGTACGCTTCACTTATCCGGTGTGCCCTGAGAACGAGATATGTGCAGCTCCTATCGAGATTCGTCGGCACATTCGGGCGGCTTTGCTGGTCTTGTTTTACCATTGTCGAAATGTCTTGTAAACCGGGATTCCGAGACTGATCGGGTCTTCTCGGGAGAAGGTTTATCCTTCATTGACCGTGAGAGCTTATAATGGGCTAAGTTGGGACACCCCTGCAGGGTATTATCTTTCGAAAGCCGTGCCCGCGGTTATGAGGCAGATGGGAATTTGTTAATGTCCGGTTGTAGAGAACATGTCACTTGACTTAATTAAAATACATCAACCATGTGTGTAGCCGTGATGGTCTCTTCTCGGCGGAGTCCGGGAAGTGAACACGGTTTGAGTTATGCATGAACGTAAGTAGGAGTTCAGGATCACTTCTTGATCATTTCTAGCTTTGCGACCGTTGCGTTGCTTCTCTTCTCGCTCTCATTTGCGTATGTTAGCCACCATATATGCTTAGTGTCGGCTGCAGCTCCACCTCATTACCCCATCCTTTCCTATAAGCTTAAATAGTCTTGATCTCGCGGGTGTGAGATTGCTGAGTCCTCGTGACTCACAGATTCTACCAAAACAGTTGCAGGTGCCGACGATGCCAGTGCAGATGACGAAACCGAGCTCAAGTGGGAGTTCGACGAGGAACGTGGTCGTTACTATGTTTCTTTTCCTGATGATCAGTAGTGGAGCCCAGTTGGGACGATCGGGGATCTAGCATTTGGGGTTATCTTATTTTCATTTGGATTTGACCGTAGTCGGTCTATGTGTGGATTTTGGATGATGTATGGATTATTTATGTATTGTGTGAAGTGGCGATTGTAAGCCAACTCCCGTTATCCCATTCTTATTCATTACATGGGATTGTGTGAAGATGACCCTTCTTGCGACAATACCACAATGCGGTTATGCCTCTAAGTCGTGCCTCGACACGTGGGAGATATAGCCGCATCGTGGGTGTTACACCAGGCCCGGGTGGAACGCGGCCACCGGCTCCTCCTCCACCACCTCCTCCGCCCTCACCATCTCCAGCTCGGGGATGGTGACGTCGCCGGTCACAGAGAGGGCCATCATCTCCTCGAGGCCCTCCCATTGGCGCTCATGGTGCGTGTTCATGGAGTCCTCCATGACACGTTGCATGAGCCGGGCCTCCTCCTCCGCTATCATGTGAGGAGGCGGTGGTGGCGACGGAGATGGGGAAGGCGACGGCGTGGGCGTGAGGCCGCGCACCCGCGTACGCCCGCGCACCTGGGGAGCATGCGATGCGCGCTCTCGCCGTGGCCGCCGCGGCCCCGACGACGTGCCGGCGAAGAAAGAGGCGTGCCACACGTCAAGCTCGTCCCTTAGCCACGTGTCCCAGAGCACGGAGTCGGGGCGTACCTGTCGTCGTAGTACAGGTCGTCCGGTAGGAGGCGGCGGCGGCGCTCGATCTCCTCGCGGCGCGCACGGCCGGTCGTCAGGACCGGCTGGATCGGCACCCGGTCGACGGAGAGGTGCCAGTTATTGGGGAGGTGCACGTCGCTCCACGGGGGCGGCGTCCTCGTCTCCCAATAACGCCGGCATACATCCGCGTTGATGTACTGCCGGTCGCGCTCGCCGCCGGCCGTAGGGCCGATGGTGAATGGGGCAGGCGCGGAGGCCCGACACCGTGGTGATGCGGGCTCCTCTTTCACGGAGCCGCGGCGGCGGCCGGAGGACGAGCCAGCCTCGCGGTCGTGCTTCCCCTTGCGGTCGTGGTTCCAGAAGCCCATGGCTGCAAGGCGGCCGGCCGGCGAGATCGAGGACGGGGAGAGGATAAGTTAGGGTTTGGGGCATGTCGGGTTTCGAGGAGGCAGCACGGGCTGGAGTGGGGAGTGTGGACGGCGACCGGTCCACGGCTTCCCCATTTAAGAAGGGTGGCGAACGTTCGCCTGGGCGGATGACAGGTGGGGCCGACCGCGCGTGCGCATTAATGTCGGCCGGTGGGAGGTAGGTGGCCGCCTGCCACGCGGCCCCAAGGCGGACGAGCGACGCGTCCGTTTGCTGTCCACCGCGACCCAAGCCCGGCGCATGTTGGTACTCGAAATGGGTCGGTCCGGACACAAAACGGACCAGATGGGTCCAGGCCGTCGCGCGCTGGCCGTCTGATTTGTTCCTTTTACCCTAAACGAACGGAGCCGGACAGGATGGGATGGCGCGGTGGAGTTAGCCTTGACTCTTGCCGCGACAAGCAAAATATCACGGCGTATATACATACACCAAGAAAAAGCAAGACAAGAAATCCAGCGAGAAAAGTAAATATTAAACGAGGGTAGATGATTTTTCCGGCACATGTAAGGCCACGTGACACTTTCTTTGTCCTAAATATAACTCTTTTTAGAGAATTCAACAAGCAAAATGAGTGAATCTATATTGTAAAATATGTTTATATCCATCCATATGTAATTTATATTAAAATATCTAAAATGATTTATATTTATAGAAACGAAGGGGTACAATGGTACAACATGCCTGCTAATCGTAGTGCAGGTCTTTTTATAAAGGACATGATCTAAGGGAGGGGCCATGGATCGTCTAAGACGGGTCCTCCTTGTCATTTCTGTTGGGCCGGCCTAAGTAGCTCCTTGCAGGTTAGTCTGTTTCTATTGTTTGAATTTGAAGAATATTCTCAATTCATATATTCTAAAAAACTAAGATTACTTTACAAACATGAATTTAAATTTATTAACACGTTCATAGCATTTAAAAGAGGTTCACACGTTCCAAAAAAGTATGTCATTTAAAAAACATATTTATACGATTAAAAATTATATTCATTTAATTAAAAACATGTTTATTGAAAGTACGTTACATATACATAAAGGTCCACGCATTTCTAATAAATGTTCAAGACATTTAAAAAAAAAGTGTTACATACAATGTAAAAAATCCCATAATTTGAATATGATTCGTATCATTCAAAAACAAATGTTTCAACATGCATTTAAAAAATGTTTATCATGCATTCAAAAAACTGATCAAAAACATGTATTTGGGCAAATATGAATCATGTATTTGATTTTTTTTAAATATGTATACAAAATATTTTACATGTATACAAAAAATATACAATTGTATGACAAAATTAGACATCAAACAAAATATTTGAGGAAAAAAACTTAATCATATATTTGAAAAATCTTAAACATTACAAAAAATCATGATGTACACAAAAAAGTGCAATGTGTATAAAAAAAGTAGATATCTATTAAAGAAGGAAAAGGAAAAGGAAGAAAAATCCAAAGAAGGAAACACAGAAACAAAAAAAACAAAATAGAAAGAAAAACAAGAGAAAACCGATCAGAAAACCCAAAGAGAAAGAAAAAAAACTTGAGTCGGAAGCAGTACAGTACTGGGACGGGTAGTCCCTCGTGCCCAAAGAGGAGATCGAGTTACATCTGATCTCGGTACGGGAAAGAATTAGCCGTAGCGTTGATTTAGACGCTTTGACTTTATTGATGACTAGCCACAGCTCAGTCGACCATTTTCCGCGGCCTTGTAGTTATTGCACATAGTACATCCCACCCGGTCTTGCCCATTATTAAACTCAGTGCAAATTATACCTGCCGATTTCGGGCCCGAGGAATATATCTTGCATTAAGCGAGCGCATTCTTCTATCTCACTAAAGCTTTCCTCGCGTACTGTAGCAATGGGGTCGGCCGTTGTCTGATTTTTTTCCTTCGTTGGGTTCGTTCGATCAAGTGAGTTCGCTGCCTCGCTCGTGTCGTGTCTTTTTTTCTTGTTTGTTTTTCGTTTTTCTTTCTTTTCTCTTTGTTTCTTCACAGTTTTTTGTTTTCCCCACTTTTTATCGGTCTTTTCCTTTCTTTTCCCGCTTTCACCGATTTTTGTTGTTTACTCTTTGTTTTTATTTGTTTCTTTTCTCGGTTTTCAATGGGTTTTTTCTTTTTATTTCTTTGGTTTTTATTTATTCTTTCTTGGTTTTCATCTATTTATTTTGTTTTTTATTCTTTTTGCATTTGTTTTTTCTGTTTTTATTTTGTTTCGTTCTTGTTTTCATTTTTTTGCTTTTCTTTGTTTCTTTTGGTTTTCATTCTAAATTTCAGGTATATGTTAACAATATTTTTATAATACACGTTTAACATTTTTCATATACAACTTGTTTTGCATGGATTCAAATATAAATAACATTTTCTTAATACATGGTCAAAAAAATCTAATACAAATTTGTAATGTTTTTCAAATGTTTGATTAACATTTTTCGAATATTTTTTGAATAATCGGTCAGCATTTCCCTATACACACTTTTCAAACTTTTTCAAATGCTTGATTAACAGTTTTCAGAAAACAAATATTAACTTTTTTTAATATATGGTCAATATTTTTTCTATACATTGTCAACATGTTCTAATGCTTAATTAACATTACCCAAACACGTGTTCAACATCTTTCAAATGCTTGATTAAAATTTTTATGGACATGATCAAATTTTGTCATCATTTTTTCTATACACACTTAACATTTCTCAAATGCTTGATTAACATTTTTCAAATACCTGTTCAACATTTTTCTTCAAATTCTTGATTAACATTTGTTTATAGATTATAAAAAATCATCACTTTTTCAATACCTGATCAACAAATTTTCTATACACGCTAAATATTTTCCGAATGCTTTATAACATTTTCCAAATAATTGTTCAACATTTTCCAAATTCTTGATTAACATTTTTCCATAACTTGTTCAAACATTCCAATATTTGTTCAACATTTTTCAAATACTTGCTCGGCATTTTTCAAATACTTGTTCGGCATTGTTCAAATGATTTTGCTATTTTTTTTAAAGTATAAACGAAAATACAAAAATAAAGCAAAAAGAATAGAAAAGAAAAGACGGTGTTGCATCCCACGCTTCTGGACCGGCCCATCTTGGTCTCATTCAGTGAGGGTTCCCCTCCTCGTTGAACGCGAGTTCGGGCAGATCCTGTATGACGCTCGTGTGCGTCCGATCGTCGTTGTTTCGCTGAAGCGAAGCGAGCGACGGAGGCAACACGGGCTGGCCCACTTCGAGCCAGCACCCGGTTTTGGGAACCTTCTAGGAGGTTCCCTGAACCATTTTTTTTCTTTTGCCGGTTTTTACCTGTTTTCTTTTTTCGTTTTTTCCTTTTTCTTTCTTTTTTCTGTTTCTGTTTTTATTTCTCTTCTTTTTCCTTTTCTTTCATTTTGTGATTTTTCGTTTTTATTTGTATACTTTCTTCAAGAAAATGCTTTGACATCCCAAATTTTGTTCATCGTTTCAAAAAGTGTTCACAGTTTTTAAACTTTATTCACTATTTTAAATTTGGTTCGCTATTTAAAATTGTTCAGCGTATATCACAAAATGTTCAATGGGTATATCATTTTTAAAACTGTGAACACAAAATTGTTCAGCGTATATACACAAAATTGTGCAATGTGTAGTTAAAAATGGTTCAGATTATTTTTACAAAAAAGTTCAATGTATAAAATTTGTTCAGCGTATATACACAAAATTGTGCAATGTGTAGTTAAAAATGGTTCAGATTATTTTTACAAAAAAGTTCAATGTATAAAATTTGTTCATCGTATATCCCAAAAATGTTCAATATGTTTTAAAATTTTGTTAAGTGTATATCACGAAAATGTTCACTGTGTAGGTAAAAATTGTTCATCGTATATCTAAAAAATGTTCAATGTATATTTGAAAAGCGTTCATCTTATATAAAAAAATCAATAAACTTTTGTTCATGTTTTGAATAACTGTTCACGTTTTCCAGAAAGAAAACACTTTTTAACAGTTGTTCGAGTTTCAAAATTTGTTCAGGAAAACATTATACATTCTTTTGAATGAAGATTAAAAACCGGATCTGCCTCCGTACATAGTACTTCAAGTTTACGTTGTACTTACAACCAATCCGAGTTGCTAGGTGCAGTGGCTGAGGACGCAGCTGTACAGCATAAGGTCGCTTGTTCGAATCCAACCAGGCTTTAATTTTTCGTTTGTAGCGTTTTTTCTTATGTTCACTCGTGGCCTGGTAATGGGCCGGCCCGTTTGCGCGACCTGTGCGCGGAGCTCCCGCGAGTTCGGTAGCTCATATTTGCTGCTTGCATCAGCAACTAGCTACACCTACGAACGCGCAGCTCCCAACTAGGCCGGACCACGTAGCAATCTGTCTTAGCGGTTCTTACTGTATCAGCACAGCACTGTAGCAGTTCTTTTTTTTCTCTAAAAAAGACTTAAAAATCAACCGTCTCAAATGCCTATTTTTTCGAAATGTTACTATTTTTAAGAAAAAGGAAATAATATTTGATAATCTGAAAATATTTTCTGAAAAGAAAAACAATGTGTTTGGTCAATAGTGTAGAATTTTTTGAAATCCATTTTTTTAGAAACATGAACATTTCGTGAGAATCCTTTTTTTTTATTAATAAGAAGTTTTTTTGAATAATTTTTGAACTTGAAAACATTTTTATTTTTTTAGTTTTGGAAGAAAAGAAATAATTATTTGCGGTAATAATTTCTTTGAACAGGTCAACCCAAACATACCATTTGGTGGCTTGGCACATTGGCAGTACATGCATTGCCAGGCTACACACATACATTTTTTTAACACAACACAATCAAAGTCTCTAATCCCTATAATCGCACGCACGCACATCTTACCCCTATAAGCACCTCCGATAGACTGAGCCGGCATATCACTTGAGATTGACGAAATCGCCAGAGATGCCTTCGTAGTCGACGGGAGTGTCTCCTCCCACTGAACACACATTGCTCGAAGCCGTAGAATAAATTGAGAAAAATGCGAGTACCAATGTCAAAGTCTGGGACTTGAACTCTGGTGGGCAGGGGATACCACTGTTCTTCTAAGCATCCAATCACATGTTGGTTCGCCACACTTCTGCTAATCATACTGTAGGTCATTTTTTATGAGACTTTCTTTTGGAGGGGGCATGATTTACCGGAGCATCTATGTATTGCGTGCTGCGAGACCGATGGAGGTCTTGCCCGAAGGCGCCCACCCCGTGGCTATTATTGGGCCGGCCCAGGTAGCTATGCACTGTTAGTTCGTCTATCATTTGTTCATATTTCGAAAAATATATTCTAAATACATATATTATAAAAACTTAAGATTACTTGAACAAATTGTTAGCCAGGCTTTTTCAAATGGTGATAGTATTAAAAAAATGTTCGTAGCATTTTAAAGAGGTTCATACAATCAATAAACATGAAATTTAGGAATTGATTAGACAATGTAAAGAAGCTTTCCATTTAAAAAAATGTATGTTACATTTAATAAAGAGTTAGCATGTTTATTCCAACGTGTATTTGAAAAATCTCTATCATGTATTTTTAAAATAGTTCAAAGATATATATCTAAAGATAAATTTTAATCATGTATTTAAAAAATAGTAAACATGTATATCAAATCTTTAAGATTTTTACAGAAATATGTCGTAAAAAATTAGATATCAAGACATAGATTTTAAAAATCATGTATTTAAAAAATATTGAACATGTATAAAAACATATTCCTGATGTATTTTAAAGATATATATTGTGTATAGTAGACATGTGTTGTGAGAAAAAGAATTGGAAAAAAGAAAAAAGAAACCCAAGAAAACCAAAAAAAAAAAGCAGAAGAAAACCGATGCAACAATGAAAACAGATAAAAGAACACAGAGAAAAAAATAAAGACTCGAAACAGAGGCACTATAGTACTAGGCTGGCTTACTCGCTTGCAACAGCAGCAAAGATGTGTTACGTCTGAGGCGTCGGTACGGACAAGAAATAGGCATGGTGATGATTATACTGTGAGGACTATATCGCGCTTAGAGCGCGAGCATCTACCGTCTCACAAAGGATTTCCATACATGCTACAGTACTGGGCCTGCCCGTTTTATCTCGCACACAACGCTCGCTACGTTAGTTCGCTTCACTAGTTTGCTTTGTTTTGTTCTGTTTTTCATTTGTTGTTTATCTTTCGTTTTTTTAATTCTTCAATGGTTCGTCTTTCATTTTTATGTTTTTCTTTGTTCTTTTTCTGGTGTTCCACTTGTTTTCTTCCTTTCTTTGTTGGTTTTCACTTCTTTTTTGTTTTCTTTCCTTTTTCTTTGTTTTTCTTTGTTTCATTTTTTTCTTTAGTCTCCTTTTGTACTTCTGTTTTGTTTTTTGTTTTCCGTTTCATTTCACGTTCTTTATGTTTATTTCTTGCTTTTCATCATTTTTCCTTTGCCTTCAACACATATCTAATTTTTTTTTCCGTGTACAATGCACGTTTTTAGTGTACAGGTGAAAGATTTCCTTAATTCACATTCTAATTTTTGCAAATATACATCGGAAACAATTTTTGTATACATTTATATTTTTATCAATACACAATGTACATTCTTGTATACATCGGAAACATTTTTCTATACACATTTAACATTTTTTTAAATGCATGATTAACATTTCAAAACTTAGATGGTTCATTTCTAATTTTTTTCATGCGTTGTTGTACAATTTTCATGCACATTGTACATTTGAAATAGCTTTTCTATGCAAATTAAATATTTTATAAAAGCATGATTAGCACTTTTAACATCTGGCCAATCGGGCGGCTGCCTTCAGCGAGATGTCCTACTGTCTCGATTGAAAAACCTCAAAACAAAATATACTGTCTCCCTTAGGCGGGCCCATGATTTAGGAATTCCCTAACGGACTCTCATTAGGAATATCCTATTTGACGCACGCTGTGTCAAATTGTCGACCTTTCGCACAAACTCTCCGATCGAGCAATGACTTGGGCCGGCCCATTTAACATGTTGCAGCATATCCGGTGTTGGCAACCTTCTAGAGTTTCCCTGCTGGGCTTTCTGGTTTTGTGAACCTTCTAGGAGGTTCCCTGAACCGGTTTTTCTATTTCTCTTTGGTTTTTAGTTTTCTGTTTTTTTTTCTTTTTTTTCGTTTTTCCAGTCGATATTTCCCTTTTTCAAAAATTTAAGATTTTCTTCAGATTTGAAAAAAAATGTTCCATTGTTCACAAATTCAAAAAATATTTTTAATTCCAGAAACTATATGGGAATTTGAATAATGTTCATGTATTTCTAAATTTGTGTTCATATTTTCAGAAAAAAATTCCAGAATTGCAAAAAATGTTCGCGGTTGCAAGTTTGGATTGAAATTTAAAAATGTTTGAGTTTGAAAAAGTGTTCAGGAATTTCAAACAATGTTCATGGTTTCAAATGTTGTTAGATATTTCATGAAGATCCATTTCCGAATATTTGTTAACAAATTCAAAAAATGATCACGGTTTCTATTTTTTTCATAATTTCAAGAAAACTTCCATTTTCAAATATTTGTTCAAAAATTCAAAAAATGTTTGTGGTTTAAAATTTTGTTCGGAATTTCATAATTTGTTCACAACTTCAAAAAATGTTACACCATTTCAAAAACATTTTCCACAGTTTCAAATTTTATTGTTCACACATGCAAAAAATGTTCTTGTCTATGACAATGTTCAGAAATTCAAAAAAGATACACACTTTTTCAAATATAGACCCTCTTTTGAATGTTTGAACAAATTTCAGGTGTGAGAACATTTTATTGGAATTTCGAACAAAAAAATCGAAAACACAAAAAGAAAAATAAAACGAAAATGAATTTCTGTATCTACGCTTGTATTATTCTTATAGGTTTGCGCAAGCAAGTAATTACTAGTTCTTATTATGTACGGTGGCTAGCCCGAAAATCTTGTATGATGGAGGTCTCGTGTTTGATCCTTGGTAATGCTCCTTTTTTGCGAATTTATATTTTTTTACAAGAATTTGCGAATTTATATAGTTGCTACAGTAGTCGATCGCTGGTACATCTATCTGCTCGCTTCGCTCATTCGCTAGTGGGCTGGTCCAGTCGGGGCCACCTGTTCGTTTGCTCGACTGTCTGCTGCAGTAAGCGGCAGATAGGAGCTCCCTTCTCATTAGGTCGAACTGTTGCTGTTTGCCACAGATGATCGAATGATCGATCAGCTTGGGCCGGCCCGTTGAACCTTCTCGAGGTTTTTACCATTGTTTTTCCAGTCCTGGGAACCTGAACCGGTTTTTCTTTTGTTGCTTCTACTATTTTTTTGTTTTTTTTCCTGTTATGTTTTCTTCTCCTATTTCCCCTTTTTCTATTTATTTTTCTTCACATTTTTCATTCTGTATATTTCTTTTTTCTTTTTATTCCTTGATTATTTTTCTTCTACTATTTTTTTGTATTTCCCTTTACGTTTTTCTGTTTCTTTTTTTCTTTCATTTTTTTTGTTTTTCCTGTTTATTTCGTTTGAACATTATAAACATATTTTCTGAAAAATGTCCGTGTTTCAGAAAATGTTCAGGAATTTTAAAAACTTTCTTGATTTCAAAAAGAATTCACCGTTTTAAAAATGTTCATGTTTCAAAAACAATTATCATTTTCAATATTTTGTTCACAATTTTAAAAATGTTCGTGTTTCAAGAAGTTCGGGAATCAAAAAGAATGTTCTCTTTTTGAAAATTTAAAAACAAATCGTGTTTTCAATGAAAGTATGGAATTTCAAAAAAGTTCTCATTTTCACAATTTTTTTACAATTTAAAAAAAATTGTTGGTTGTTTCAGCATTTTGTTCGCTACTTCAACAATTGTTCCCATGTTTCAAATTCTGTTCACATTTCCAAAAAAGCGTACAAATACGAATTTTGTTTGCATTTTTCAAACAATGTTCATGTTTTAACATTTCGTTCTGAATTTTAAAAATGTTCTTGTTTCCAAGAAAATTCCCCAAAATTAAAAACTGTTCATGATCTCGGAAAATATTCAGGAATTTAAAAAATGTTCATTTTTTCATAATTAGTCTTTTTCTTCAGAAAATTTACTACTTTTGAAGAAATGTTTGCATTTTAGAAAACTATTTGGGATTTGCAAAAAAAATCCTGTTTTATAGAAAAATTGGAATTATAAGAATGATTTATAGAAAAATTCATCGCTATATTAAAAGTGGGAGCAATTAGCTAGAGTAGCTCCGTGCATAGCATTGTAGATATAGAAATTTGCGAAATACATACGGGTCTGTATGTGACAGACCCGTAGGTTAAAACTTCTCTCAAAAGAAAAACATGATCACACCTTAGTACTCTCTCGGTGTTAATCACATGGAATGTGAACTAGATTACTGACTCTAGTAAACTCTTTGGGTGTTGATCACATAACGATGTAAACTATGGGTGTTAATCACATGGTGATGTGAATTATTGGTGTTAAATCACATGGCGATGTGAACTAATTTATTGACTCTAGTGCAAGTGGGAGACTGGAGGAAATATGCCATAGAGACAATAATAAAGTTGTTATTTATATTTCCTTATATCATGATAAATGTTTATTATTCATGCTAAAATTGTATTAACCGGAAAATTAGTACATGTGTGAATACATAGACAAACAGAGTGTCACTAGTATGCTTCTACTTGACTAGCTCGTTGAATCAAAGATGATTAAGTTTCCTAGCCATAGACATGAATTGTCATTTGATTAACGGGATCACATCATTGGAGAATGATGTGATTGACTTGACCCATTCCGTTAGCCTAGCACTTGATCGTTTAGTTTATTTGCTATTGCTTTCTTCATGACTTATACATGTTCCTATGACTATGAGATTATGCAACTCCCGAATACCGGAGGAACACTTAGTGTGCTACCAAACGTCACAACGTAACTGGGTGATTATAAAGGTGCTCTACAGGTGTCTCCGATGGTGTTTGTTGAGTTGGCATAGATCGAGGTTAGGATTTGTCACTCTGATTGTCGGAGAGGTATCTCTAGGCCCTCTCGGTAATGCACATCACTATAAGCCTTGCAAGCAATGTGACTAATGAGTTAGTTGCGTGGTGATGCATTACGGAACGAGTAAAGAGACTTGCCGGTAACGAGATTGAACTAGGTATTGAGATACCGACGGTCGAATCTCGGGCAAGTAACATACCGATGACAAAGGGAACAACGTATGTTGTTATGCGGTTTGACCGATAAAGATCTTCGTAGAATATGTAGGAACCAATATGAGCATCCAGGTTCCGCTATTGGTTATGGACCGGAGATGAGTATCGGTCATGTCTACATAGTTCTCGAACCCGTAGGGTCCGCACGCTTAACGTTCTGTGACGATCGCTATTATGAATTTATGTGTTTTGATGTACTGAAGGTTTTTTGGAGTCTCGGATGTGATCACGGACATGACGAGGATTCTCAAAATGGTCGAGACATAAAGATCGATATATTGGATGGCTATGTTTGGACATCAGAATGGTTCCGGGTGAGTTCGGGCATTTACCGGAGTACCGGGAGGTTACCGGAACCCCCCGGGGAGTATATGGGCCTTAGTGGGAGAGAAGAGAAGGCAGCCTAGGAGGGGCCCCCAAGCCCAATCCGAATTGGGTGAGGGGGCCGGCCCCCCTTTCCTTTCTCCTTCCCCCTCTTCCTTCTATTCCTAGTGGGACTAGGAAAGGGAGAGTCCTACTCCCACTAGGAGGAGGACTCCTCCACCCTTGGCGCGTCTAGAGAGGCCGTACGGCCTCCCCTCTCCCTCCTTTATATACGGGGGAGGGGGCACCCCATAGACACACAAGTTGATCATTGATCTCTTAGCCGTGTGCGGTGCCCCCCTCCACCATAATCCACCTCGGTCATATCGTTGCAGTGCTTAGGCGAAACCCTGCGCCGGTAGCTTCATCATCATTGTCATCACGCCGTCGTGCTGACGAAGCTCTCCATTGACACTCTGCTGGATCGTGAGTTCGTGGGACGTCACCGAGCCGAACGCGTGCAGATCGCGGAGGTGTCGTACTTTCGGTGCTAGGGTCGGTCGATCATGAAGACGTATGACTACATCAACCGCGTTGTCATAATGCTTTCGCTTATGGTCTACGAGGGTACGTAGACAACACTCTCCCCTCTCGTTGCTATGCATCACCATGATCTTGCGTGTGCGTAGGAATTTTTTTGAAATTACTACGTTCCCCAACATTGGCATCCGAGCCAGGTCTATGCGTAGATGTTATATGATGAGTAGAACACAAAGAGTTGTGGGCGATAATAGTCATACTGCTTACCAGCATGTCATATTTTGATTCGGCGGTATTGTTGGATGAAGCGACTGTCGGTGTCAAAACCGGCGGATCTCGGGTAGGGGGTCCCAAACTGTGCGTCTAAGGTCGATGGTAATAGGAGACAGGGGACACGATGTTTACCCAGGTTCGGGCCCTCTGTATGGAGGTAATACCCTACTTCCTGCTTGATTGATCTTGATGGATATGAGTATTACAAGAGTTGATCTACCACGAGATCGTAATGGCTAAACTCTAGAAGTCTAGCCTGTATGACTATGGTAATGAGTATCTGTCCTTTCCGGACTAACTCCTCTGGTTTATATAGGCACCGGGAGGATCTAGGGTTACACAAGGTCGGTTACAAAGGAAAGGAATCTACATATTCGGTCGCCAAGCTTGCCTTCCACGCCAAGGAGAGTTCCATCCGGACATGGGTGCAGTCTTCGGTCTTCGTATCTTCACGGCCCATCATTCCGGCACATGGCTAACAGGCCGGACGCCCGAGGACCCCTTAGTCCAGGACTCCCTCAGTAGCCCCTGAACCTGGCTTCAATGACGAGGAGTCCAGCGCGCAGATTTGTCTTCGGCATTGCAAGGCGGGTTCCCTTCTTTCCGAACTCCAAGATAGTCTCCAAACATGATGATTGTATCTGGACCTGTCACACACACCACACACGACCGCAGAGAGAAATATAATATTCCACGAGTCCAATCCGTTGACAACCTTTACAACGTGACGTCACGTCCGCCCGGTCATAATTTTGAACCGTTTTGTGTCTGCCGTTCCATGTTTCAAGACGCGGTTGCCATTGGCACGTCTTGTCGAAGCAGAGATCGTGTCCCCTTATTGCGGGATTCTCATCAATACGGGTATGGATAACCCAACCGTACCATTTACACAGTCCTTGGGAATAGGCGAGTTTTGAGGCGAGTGGGGAGGCGTTCAATATTCACTGCCTTTATAAGGGGATAAGGATTGTCCCTTCTTCTCCCACGCCCTCTCCTTCCTTTGCCCATCTATTATTGAGCTCCGGCGCCCAAGCTCTCATCTCCTTGCTACTCAAGCTAGCACTCAACCATGTCCGGATCCGGAGGTCAAGGCAAGTGGATGGTCTCCTCCGTCAAGGAGAAGAACATTACTGAGCTTCGGGTGGCCGGGTACTTGGCGACGGAAATTGCCCACCGTCTTCCAGCCCAGGGGCAAGTCGTCCCCACGCTGAAGCCCAACGAGAGGGTGGTGTTCATCCCTCATTTCCTCCGCGGGCTAGGGTTTCCACTCCACCCTTTCGTCCGCGGGCTGATGTACTATTACGGGATAGACTTCCATGATCTATCCCCGAACTCCTTCCTCAACATCTCGGCGTTCATCGTCGTGTGTGAGGCCTTCCTCCGCATCCAACCCCACTTCGGGCTATGGCTAAAAGTCTTCAACGTGAAGCCGAAGATAGTGGACGGCCAGCACGTGGAGTGCGGAGGAGCCATGGTGAGTAAGCTGGCCAATGTCTCCTGGCCAAAAGGCACTTTCGTGGAGACTGTCAAGGAATGGCAGAAACAATGGTTCTACATTACAGAACCCCGCGGCACCAATTGGGCCGCCGCTGCCGAATTTAACTCCGGCGCACCCATGCGACTCACCTCCTGGGTCGAGAAGAGCCCGAACTGGTGTTCGCCAGACGAGCTGATAGCGCTGCAGACGCGCGTTCAAAGCATGGTGGACAAGAACGTCAAACTTGTCGATGTAGTCCAAGTGCTGCTGGTTTGCCGGATCCTCCCTTGCCAAAGCCGAAAGCGCTCCCTTTGGGAGTTTAATCCGAGGAGACACCAGCCCCTGGAGAGGCTCTTCGGAACAACTCACGAAGATGCCTGGAAGTTGCTCTTCAAGGGCGACGAGATACCGCCAGCTACGGATTCGGATCGTGGGCACGATATTAACCATCCCACCAGCGAGGTAAGTTTCTAAGGTGTCCTCTACTTGTTTGCTTCAAGGAGGGTATCTGAACTTTTACTGTCATTGCCTCTTCAGGAATGGATGGAGAGGGCGAAGAAGATCCAGTGCCCGGCTCCGCTACATGAAGAACCAGTCATTCCGCGTTTAGCGAAGATGCTGGTGACAACGCCCTATACAGCACTGGCGAAGAAGGCTAAGGGGAAGCCCAAGGGGGTCTGGAGTGGCCTCCGTCGTAAGAGCGCTTTGGACGTGACATCCGAAGACAAGACCCGCTCTTCTGCCGCCGAAGATGACGACGATGAGGAGGAGGAGGAAAACAACCCTCCCCCTGATGAGGGAAGGAAGAAGAGGGCGGCCTCCATGAACCTGGAGGCGGGGACGTCCAAGAAGGGGAAGGGTTCCTTCGCGGACAAATCCGCGTGGGACGTCGACAGCAGTCCGGAGCGACACCCCCGCACCAAGCCTCAAGCTGCATCGTAAGTGCTACGACTCCCGCATACCCGTATGTCCAGCCTCTTTGCTTCAATGTGTTGACATGGTTAATTATGCTTTTGTAGTCCGGCCCACAACAGCTCCCAGCGATCCTCATCAAGAGGTTCGTTGGACTCAAAGGAGATGGCCAGCGAGTCTCCGCCGGCCGCTGACTCTCCCAAGGCCAAGGACGTCACCGAGGTGTTGTCCCGAAGGGCCGCTCCTGTCCGGGGAGAGGCTCAGGCCGCTGTCCGGGAGGCGCTAGAGGGTGAGATCTCTACCGCCGGACACATGGGGGAACAGATCCCCATGGAGACGGGCGAGGAGGGCCGTATTCAGTTTGGCCCTCAGCCGGATACAATTCTAGAGACCAACATCGCTCCGGAATCCGGCGAGCAACCTCCTTCGAAAGAGGGGGGTGCGCCAATTCCACCGGTGGCCCTTGTCCAACCAGGGGCACCGGATAATCTGCTGGAAGCGCTGCGAGGTGCTTCCATTGTGGATGAGCATCGTGTTCTTATGAGCACGGTGATTGAAAGGGTTCAGTCCGTCAAGAGCGGACTAACCGAAGCCTACAGTAGCCCGCTGACAGGTTTTGAGGTAAGCGACATAAATAGCGAAAATCCCCATATAGACAGTAGCCCCTGAGACACTGTCCGGTGTTCGGAAAGAAAAGCCAGACAGAGGATCAATGTTTTATTGCAGGAAACTAACTAAATTTGTCTGGAATGAATGTGCAGGCATCGCTGCTGGCCGCGGCCTCACATGCTGCCGAAGTCTCCGAACTTAAGCGGAGGCTGGAGCAGGCCGAGGAGGAGCTCGGCCAGGTGAAGCGGCAGCTCCGGGAGAACCAAGGTATGTAATGACCCGGGAAATATTCGAAAAGAGTATGATGATATACATTGACCGAAGTGTCATGATATGTATAGGAGCGACGACCGAGGTCGAGGCCCTGAAAAAGGCCCTGGGCGAGGCCGATGGGAAGGCTTTCAAGGAGCAGGCTGCCCGTAAGAAGCTCAAGGCCTAGGTCAGCGAGGTCCAGCAGGAGCTCCAGGACGCGGTGAGGAAGTGCGAGACCTTGGAGCGCGATGCGTCGACTCGAGAGACCGAACTCGCCAAGGCTTGCCAGAGCGCGGAGACGGCCCGGAATGAGGCCCAGGGCGCCCT
Organism: Triticum aestivum; assembly: GCF_018294505.1. Lineage (NCBI taxonomy): Eukaryota > Viridiplantae > Streptophyta > Magnoliopsida > Poales > Poaceae > Triticum > Triticum aestivum. The sequence continues at coordinate 112,347,606 of NC_057802.1, forward strand.
CCAAGAGATCCAGTAGGCCCGGAAGATCGTCACGGGTAAGGCATTCAGTATGCAAAGCAAACATGTGAAAAGGAATTATCTTTTGCTAACCCGGATTCGGAGTTCTCCAGGGGCTTTTGCTGATCTGCCGCGAAGTGTGTCCGACGCCGCGGAGTTCTTTCGAGCCGAGGAAGGGAGCTCCACGGAGAGATTGTTCTGGTTGCAGTATCTTGCGCCAGAGCATCCCGTGCCCTTCACCGATCAGCTGAAACAGCTGGTGGAGCTGCATAGGGTTGCCGAACTAGCCATTAAGGATTTGATAATTCGGCTATGGCCAGCCGAAGCTATGCCCGACAGCTACTTCGGACTCGTGAAGCGGCTGGTGAACGCTTGTCCTCGGCTGGACGTCGTCAAGTGATCGACCTGTATTGAAGGTGCGCGCATGGCCTTCGCCCGTTGCAAGATGTGGTGGGCGAAGATGAACGCCGTCGAGCTGGCCAGTGGGCCGCCAGAGGGCAAGGAGCACCGCACACCCGAGCGCTATTTTGCGGATGTCCTAGAAGGGTCTCGCATTGTGGCAACGCAGTGTGGACAGGACATTATTTTCGAATGAATACATTCGTGTTGTCTTTGCCTTATATGATGAAACAAAGTTGGTTTGTAATATAACGCCGTGTTGTATGGAATCTGAGGGTTGGCCAGTCGTCGGCTTCTGCCCCCATGTAGGTAGTACGGGGGTGTTCGGGATGGAATCTAAACAATCTTGATCCAATTGTATGGTCCTTGAAGGAGTTGTTTAGCGCAACGAACCAGGCAATCAGACTATGCGGCTTAAACGCCCTCACTTAGCCATAGGAGTTTTACAATAAAAACATGGGCGCAGCCCCTAGTATCCGAACTAGAGTGCTATAGGCGTCTGATCGGGAAGTACCGATCCTTCGCGTAACGCGGAAGAAATCTCCAACGATTCACAACCTCCGAACAGCTGACCGGCTCTCGCCGTATCATGACAGTCAGTTTTCGGCTTTCTCTACCGAGGTGCTCATTCGGATAAACCAAGGCACAATCGCAGTAGTTCTCCCTTTACTACCTTAGCCGATATAGCGGAACGTAAGGTAGCAAGCACAGGAGCCGGGCAACCCAACTATCGACCAAAGACATGATTCGGAGCCAATGCATATAATGCTAAATTCGGGGTGCCAAACTATACTATAAAAAGTGTTCGGACTTTGTTGCCGTATTGTGGGGCGCTGGGGAGCCCCTGGCAAATATGAAACGTACCAAAGTGTACGGGTGTGAGAAGATAAGTTACCAAAATGGAAAAAGGAAAACAGAAAGAGAGCAGAGGTAATATCTGGGGCCCTTAAATTTGGGCCACGATCTGTTTCCATTATAATTGGATTAATGCGTCAAAGCGCATTGATGCAAGTAGTGCGATAAGCAACCGGCTATTTAACATGCCACAACCAAAGGCGAGCTGCGTGTGGGTCCTGACAACAGGTAGAGTGATCGTTGAATTGACCTCTAGAGCTTCCCCTGTACGACTGTGCTTCTTGCCATCCTGGTATATTTATCCTTTGACAGGACCGGTGCCCAGGCCATCAAAGAAGGCCTATGCAAAAAGAAACCTGAAAAAGGAAAAAGGAGAAATAGAAAAGGTATATGTGTATCCGGGATCGGTCGAGCCGAACTGTGGATCACAAGCTAGCTATGCCTCCGTCGATGCCCATGGAATTTTGAGTGCGTAGTTATGTACGCGCGACACAAGTGCCGCCACTTGATCGAGACTGAGACGGAGGCCGGATTGCTAGTGGAGCTCCTGACGATCCGAGCTGTCCTGCTGTGGGGTAGTTCGGACCCTCTTGATAGTGTCCGGGAGCTTGGCCGCCGAATTAAGGTTCTGCTTAAGAAGGCCGCTCTATGCTTCTGCTGCTAAGGCAGCGGTGTGCTCTTCTGTACGGAGGGAGCGTTCCGTGTTTCCATTAACTGTTATGACGCCGCGTGGTCCGGGCATCTTAAGCTTGAGATAGGCATAATGAGGCACCACATTGAATCGAGCGAATGCGGTTCGTCCGAGCAGTGCGTGATAGCCGCTGCGATAAGGACGATGTCGAAGATTAACTCCTCGCTTTTGAAGTTGTCCGGAGATCCGAAGACAACCTCTAGCGTAATTGAGCCTGTACAGCGAGCCTCTACACCTGGTATGACTCCTTTAAAGGTAGTCTTTGTGGGCTTGATCCGTGATGGTTTAATGCCCATTTTGCGCACTGTGTCCTGATAGAGCAGGTTCAGGCTGCTGCCGCCGTCCATAAGGACTCACGTTAAGTGGAATCCGTCAATTATTGGGTCAAGGACCAATGCGGCTGAACCGCCATGACGGATACTGGTCGGATGGTCCCGTCGATCAAAGGTGATCGGACATGACGACCATGGATTAAATTTTGGGGCGACTGGCTCTATCGCATAGACGTCCCTGAGCATGCGCTTGCGCTCCCTCTTGGGGATGTGTGTAGCATATATCATGTTCACCGATTTGACCTGGGAGGAAACTTCTTCTGTCCCCCTGTGTTCGGTTGCCGGGGCTCCTCGTCATCGTCCTCGCTTTGTGATCCCTTTTCCTTGTGTTCGGCGTTTAACTTGCCGGCCTGTTTAAAAACCTAGCAATCTCTGTTGGTATGGTTGGTTGGTTTGTCTGGGGTGCCATGTATCTGGCACGGGCGGTCGAGTATGCGGTCCAGGCTGGATGGTCCCTGGTTGTTTCTTTTGTACGGCTTCTTCCGCTGACTAGACTTGGAGCCGCTGAATCCGGCATTAACTGTAGTGTCATCGGTATTATCGTCGTTGCTTCAGTGTTTGTTTCTGTTGCGTCGGAGCTTGCCGTTGCTGTTTTTGACCTCGGAGGGGCCTGCCTCGCTGGCTGTGCTTTTGCTGCGAGCAAGCCAACTATCCTCACCCGCGCAAAAGCGGGTCATGAGTGCCGTGAGGGCTGCCATGGATTTTGGCTTTTCCTCGCCGAGGTGGCGGGCGAGCCATTCGTCACGGATGCTATGTTTAAAGGCCGCTAGGGCTTCGGCATCCGGACAGTCGACGATCTTGTTCTTTTTAGTTAGGAACCTAGTCCAGAATTTCCTAGCTGACTCTCCAGGTTGCTGGACTACGTGACTTAAGTCATCGGCATCTGGTGGCCGGACATAAGTACCTTGGAAGTTGTCAAGGGAAGCTTCTTCCAAGTCCTCCCAGCTGCCAATGGAATTTTCAAGAAGGCTGTTTAGCCAGTGCCGAGCTGGCCCTTTGAGTTTTAGTGGGAGGTATCTGATAGCATGGAGGTCATCTCCGCGGGCCATGTGAATGTGGAGAATAAAATCCTCGACACATACCGCGGGATCGGTTGTTCCGTCGTATGATTCAATATTGACGGATTTGAACCCTTCGGGGAATTCATGGTCCATTACTTCATCAGTGAAGAAGAGAGGGTGTGCGGCGCCTCTATATCTGGCTGCATTGCGACGTAGCTCCGATGGAGTTCGTCTGCGGTTATCATCTCGGGTGTGACTAGGTTTGTCACGCCCGAATAGGTAGCCATCATCGTGTATCGAGGGACCTCCTCGCGATCCATAAATCGATCGGGTATGTCCTGCTCTACTATCCAGGGTCTGTTGGAGGTCGTATGTGTGACCCCGAGCTGTTTCGTCTCTATTTTTACGAGGCAGTGGGGCAGGCTGTTGTTCGGCCTGAGCTGCCCCTCTATCCCGACCACGTGGCGGTCGGTCCGCCGCACTGTCCCGACCGCCTGGTGGTCGATCGGCCGCGTTACGCGAGGGGGGTATGAGCTCTGGCGCCTCTTCATCGAACTGGGGTAGCAGCCTTCTCTTTGGGTAACTCTTGGCTGGGCATCTGAGGACGTATTCTTCGACTGCCAGGACATTGGTCCATCTGTCTACGAGCAGATCTTGGTCAGCTTGAAGCTGCTACTGTTTCTTTTTCAGGCTCCTCGCCGTTGCTATTAGCTGGCACTTGAAGCGCTCCTGCTCGAGAGGTTCCTAAGGTACGATGAAATCTTCGTTGCCGAGGCTTTCCTCATCCTCGGAGAGCGGACGGTAACTACCGTCCTCCGAGTCCTTGGGCCTGGCCTGTTCGTCGGGGCTGGCTTGCCTGTTTTCTTGCTCCTCCTGCTCGGATGTTACCTCAGCAAGGTCTTCATTGTTTTCGGTATCGTCCGGAGTATTATTTTCACCGGTGCCAGCATTGCTGTCTTTTGAACGACGTGACTTAGAGCGGCGCCGAGGACGCCGGCGTCTTTGCTGTGTCTCAGGAGGTTTATTCTCGACTGGATTTTCTTTGTCGTCATCGTTGGTTGTTTTGGGTGTATCCACCATGTACACATCATACGAAGAAGTGGCCGTCCAGCGTCCGGTAAATGGCGGATTTTGGTCTTGCTTCTCATCGGCATCCTCGTCCATACCATCGATGTCTTCGAAGTCGTAATCAAGCATGTCGGTCAGGTCCTCGACAGTGGCTATAAAATGGGTGGCGGGTGGGAAGCAAAATTCTCGATCATCAGCCCCCAGTCCGGACCGGACCGAGTTCGGTTGTGAGTCCCCCGCCAAGGACAGGCTTTTTTAATGAGTTTAGCATATCGGCCAAAGGCGAGTGCTGGAAGATGTCTGCGGCGCTGAATTCGAAGATCGATGAGCGATCGAGTTCGGCGTCCACAGGCTCACATGGTTCAAAACTTATAACCAGAGACAAGTCTGGGATTCTGGTGACACAGATATTTTGCGAGGTTAAGTCCATGTACGGCTCCAACACTGGGGGGTCTGTGGCCTCCGTGGTGGGGTCGAGCCTCCGATCCTTGGATGCCGAAGTGTGCTCTGGATCTAAGGCCAGAGTGGTCACAAGAGCTATCTCCTGGATGCGGTCTGACGACAGATTTAGGTCATGTTCGTCAAGGTGACCAGGAGCGGTCACCGCGGTCTCGAATCCGGCGAAGATCAAATCTCCACGGATGTCCGCAACATAATTCAAGCTCCCAAATCTGACCCGATGGCCAGGGGCGTAGCTATCGATCTGCTCCAGGTGGCCAAACAAGTTGGCCCGCAGTGCGAAGCCGCCGAACACGAAGATCTGTCCGGGGAGGAAGGTTTCTCCTTGGAAGGCGTCATCGTTGATGATTGAAAGGGCCATCGAACCTTTTGAGGACGGCACAATGGAACTCTCAATGAAAGCACCAATGTCGGTGTCAAAACCGGCGGATCTCGTGTAGGGGGTCCCGAACTGTGCGTCTAAGGTCGATGGTAACAGGAGACAGGGGACACGATGTTTACCCAGGTTCGGGCCCTCTCTATGGAGGTAATACCCTACTTCCTGCTTGATTGATCTTGATGGATATGAGTATTACAAGAGTTGATCTACCACGAGATCGTAATGGCTAAACCCTAGAAGTCTAGCCTGTATGACTATGGTAATGAGTATCTGTCCTTTCCGGACTAAGTCCTCTGGTTTATATAGGCACCGGGAGGATCTAGGGTTACACAAGGTCGGTTACAAAGGAAAGGAATCTACATATTCGGTCGCCAAGCTTGCCTTCGACGCCAAGGAGAGTTCCATTCGGACACGGGTGCAGTCTTCATTCTTCGTATCTTCACGGCCCATCAGTCCGGCCCATGGCTAACAGGCCGGACGCCCGAGGACCCCTTAGTCCAGGACTCCCTCAGCGGCCCAGACCGACATTACGCATACACTTACGCGAGACTGGTTCTACCGACGTGCTTCGCACACAGGTGGCTAGTGGGTGTCTATTTCTCCAACTTTAGTTGAATCGAGTGTGGCTACGCCCGGTCCTTGTTGAAGGTTAAAACATCACATACTTGACGAAAAATCGTTGTGGTTTTGATGTGTAGGTAAGAACGGTTCTTGCTCAGCCCGTAGCAGCCACGTAAAACTTGCAACAACAAAGTAGAGGACGTCTAACTTGTTTTTGCAGGGCATGTTGTGATGTGATATGGTCAAGACATGCTGCTAAATTTTATTGTATGAGATGATCATGTTTTGTAACGGTGTTATCGGCAACTGGAAGGAGCCATATGGTTGTCGCTTTATTGTATGAAATGCAATCGCCATGTAATTGCTTTACTTTATCACTAAGCGGTAGCGATAGTCGTAGAAGAAATAGTTGGCGAGACGACAACGATGCTACGATGGAGATCAAGGTGTCGCGCCGGTGACGATGGTGATCATGACGGTGCTTTGGAGATGGAGATCAAAGGCACAAGATGATGATGGCCATTTCACATCACTTATATTGATTGCATGTGATGTTTATCCTTTATGCATCTTATTTTTCTTAGTTCGACGGTAGCATTATAAGATGACCTCTCACTAAATTTCAAGGTATAAGTGTTCTCCCTGAGTATGCACCGTTGCGAAAGTTCGTCGTGCCGAGACACCATGTGATGATCGGGTGTGATAAGCTCTACGTTCACATACAACGGGTGCAAGCCAGTTTTGCATGCGCAGAATACTCGGGTTAAACTTGACGAGCCTAGCATATGCAGATATGGCCTCGGAACACTGAGACCGAAAAGTCGAGCGTGAATTATATAGTAGATATGATCAACATAGTGATGTTCACCATTGAAAACTACTCCATCTCACGTGATGATCGGACATGGATTAGTTGATTTGGATCACGTGATCATTTAGATGACTAGAGGGATGTCTATCTAAGTGGGAGTTCTTAAGTAATAAGATTAATTGAACTTTAATTTATCATGAACTTAGTCATGGTAGTATTAGCATATCTATGTTGTAGATCAATAGCTCGTGATGTAGCTCCCCGTTTATTTTTTTTATGTTCCTAGAGAAATATAAGTTGAAAGATGATGGTAGCAATGATGCGCACTAGGTCCATGATTTGAGGATTATCCTCATTGCTGCACAGAAGAATTATGTCCTTGATGCACCGCTAGGTGACAAACTTTTTGCAGGAGTATATGCAAACGTTGTGAACGTTTGGCAAGCTCGATATGATGACTACTTTATAGTTTAGTGCACCATGCTTTACTGCTTAAAACCGGTACTTCAAAAACATTTTTAACGTCATGGAGCATATAAGATGTTCCAAGAGTTGAAATTAGTATTTCAGACTCATGCCCGTGTCGAGAGGTATGAGACCTCTGACAGTACTTTTCCTACAAGATGGAGGAGAATAGCTCAACCAGTGAGCATGTGCTCAGATTGTCTGGGTACTACAATCGCTTGAATCAAGTGGGAGTTAATCTTCCAGATAAGATAGTGATTGACAGAGTTCTCTAGTCACTATTACCAAGTTGCTAGAACTTCGTGATGAACTATAATATGCAAGGGATAACGGAAACGATTCCCAAGCTCTTCGTGATGCTGAAATCGACGAAGGTAGAAATCAAGAAAAGCATCAAGTGTTGATGGTTGACAAGACCACTAGTTTCAAGAAAAGGGCAAAGGGAAGAAGGGGAACTTCAAGAAGAACGGCAAGCAAGTTGCTACTCAAGTGAAGAAGCCTAAGTCTGGACCTAAGCCTGAGACTAAGTGCTTCTACTGCAAAGGGACTGGTCACTGAAATCAGAACTGCCCCAAGTATTTGGCGGATAAGAAGGATGGCAAAGTGAACAAAGGTATATTTGATATACATGTTATTAATGTGTACTTTACTAGTGTTTATAGCAACCCCTCAGTATTTGATACTGGTTCAGTTGCTAAGAGTAGTAACTCGAAACAGGAGTTGCAGAATAAACAGAGACTAGTTAAGCGTGAAGTGACGATGTGTGTTGGAAGTGGTTCCCAGATTGATATGATCATCATTGCACACTCCCTATACTTTCGGGATTAGTGTTGAAACTAAATAAATGTTATTTGGTGTTTGCGTTGAGCATGAATATGATTTGATCATTTTTATTGCAATACATTTATTCATTTAAAGTCAGAGAATAATTGTTGTTATATTTACATGAATAAAACCTTCGATGGTCATACACCCAATGAAAATAGTTTATTGGATCTCGATCATAGTGATACACATATTCATAATATTGAAGCCAAAAGATGCAAAGTTAATAATGATAGTGCAACTTATTTGTGGCACTACCGTTTAGGTCATATTGGTGTAAAGCGCATGAAGAAACTCCATGCTGATAGACTTTTGGAATCACTTGATTATGAATCATTTGATGCTTGCGAACCATGCCTCATGGGCAAGATGACTAAAACTCTGTTCTCCGGAACAATGGAGCGAGCTACTGACTTATTGGAAATAATACATACCGATGTATACAGTCCGATGAGTGTTAAGGCTCGCAGCGGGTATCGTTATTTTCTGACCTTCACAGATGATTTGAGCAGATATGGGTATATCTACTTAAAGAAACACAAGTCTGAAACAGTTGAAAAGTTCAAAGATTTTCAGAGTGAAGTGGAGAATCATCGTAATAAGAAAATAAAGTTTCTACGATCTGATCGCAGAGGCAAATATTTGAGTTACGAGTTTGGCCTTCATTTAAAACAATGTGGAATAGTTTCACAACTCACGCCACCTGGAACACCACAGCATAATGGTGTGTCCGAACATCGTAACTGTACTTTATTAGATATGGTGCGATCTATAATGTCTCTTACTGATTTACCATTATCGTTTTGGGGTTATGCATTAGAGACAGCTACATTCACGTTAAATAGGGCACCATCTAATCCGTTGAGATGACACCATATGAACTATGGTTTGTCTAGAAACCTAAGCTGTCATTTCTTAAAGTTTGGGATTGCAATGCTTATGTGAAAAAGTTTCAACCTGATAAGCTCGAACCCAAATCGGAGAAGTGCGTCTTCATAGGATACCCAAAAGAAAATGTTGGGTACACCTTCTATCACAGATCCGAAGGCAAGATCTTTGTTGCTAAGAATGGCTTCTTTCTAGAGAAGAAGTTTCTCTCGAAAGAAGTGAGTGGGAGGAAAGTAGAACCTGATGAGGTAATTATACCTTCTCCCGAACTGGAAAGTACATCACAGAAATCAGTTCCAGTGATGCCTACACCAATTAGTGAGGAAGTTAATGATGATGATCATGAAACTTTAGATCAATTTACTACCGAACCTCGTAGGTCAACCAGAGTACGTTCCGCACCAGAGTGGTACGGTAATCCGGTTCTGGAAGTCATGTTATTAGACCATGACAAACCTACGAACTATGAGGAAGCGATGATGAGCCCAGATTCCGCAAAATGGTTTAAGGCCATGAAATCTCAGATAGGATCCATGTATGAAAACAAAGTATGGACTTTGATTGACTTGCTCGATGATCGGTGAGCCATTAAGAATAAATGGATCTTCAAGAGGAAGACGGATGCTGATAGTAGTGTTACTATCTACAAAGCTCGAATTGTCGCAAAAGGTTTTCGACAAGTTCAAGGTGTTGTCTACGATGAGATTTTCTTACTCGTATCGATGCTTAGAGTCTGTCCGAATCATGTTAGCAATTGCTGCATTTTATGAAATTTGGCAAATGGATGTCAAAACTGCATTCCTTAATGAATATCTCAAAGAAGAGTTGTATATGATGCAACCAGAAGGTTTTGTCAATCCTAAAGGTGCTAACAAAATGTGCAAGCTCCAGCGATCCATCTATGGACTGGTGCAAGCATCTCGGAGTTGGAATATACACTTTGATGAGTTGATCAAAGCATATAGTTTTATACAGACTTGCGGTGAAGCCTGTATTTACAAGAAAGTGAGTGGGAGCACTACAGACTTTCTGATAAGTATATGTGAATGACATATTGTTGATCGGAAATAATGTAGAATTTTCTGGAAAGCATAAAGGAGTATTTCAAAGAAAGACCTCGGTGAAGCTGCTTACATATTGGGCATCAAGATCTATAGAGATAGATTAAGATACTTGATAAGATTTTTTCAATGAGTACATACCTTGAAATGATTTTGAAGTAGTTCAAAATGGAACAGTCAAAGAAGGACTTCTTGCCTGTAAGGTGTAAAGTTGAGTAAGACTCAAAACCCGACCATGGCAGAAAATAGAAAGAGAATGAAAGTCATTCCCTATGCCTCAGCCATAGGTTCTATAAAGTATGCCATGCTGTGTACCAGACCTATTGTATACCTTGCTATGAGTTTGGCAAGGGGGTACGATAGTGATCTAGGAGTAGATCACTGGATAGCGGTCAAAGTTATCCTTAGTTACCTAAGAGGACTGAGGAAATATTTCTCGGTTATGGAGGTGATAAAGAGTTCGTCGTAAAGAGTTACGTCGATGCAAGCTTTTACACTGATCTAGATGACTCTAAGTCTCGATCTAGATGCATATTGAAAGTGGGAGCAATTTGCTAGAGTAGCTCCTCGCAGAGCATTGTAGACATCTAAATTTGCAAAATACATACGGGTCTGTATGTGATAGACCCGTAGACTAAAACTTCTCTCACAAGAAAAACATGACCACACCTTAGTACTCTTTGGGTGTTAATCACATAGCGATGTGAACTAGATTACTGACTCTAGTAAACCCTTTGGGTATTGGTCACATAGCGATGTAAACTATGGGTGTTAATCACATGGTGATGTGAATTATTGGTGTTAAATCACATGGCGATGTGAACTAGATTATTGACTCTAGTGCAAGTGGGAGACTGAAGGAAATATGCCGTAGAGGCAATAATAAAGTTGTTATTTATATTTCCTTATATCATGATAAATGTTTATTATTCATGCCAGAATTGTATTAATCGGAAACTTAGTACATGTGTGAATACATAGACAAACAGAGTGTCACTAGTATGCCTCTACTTGACTAGCTCGTTGAATCAAAGATGGTTAAGTTTCCTAGCCATAGACATGAGTTGTCATTTGATTAACAGGATCACGTCATTGGAGAATGATGTGATTGACTTGACCCATTCCGTTAGCCTAGCACTTGATCGTTTAGTTTATTTGCTATTGCTTTCTTCATGACTTATACATGTTCCTATGACTATGAGATTATGCAACTCCCGAATACCGGAGGAACACTTAGTGTGCTACCAAACGTCACAACGTAACTGGGTGATTATAAAGGTGCTCTACAGGTGTCTCCGATGGTGTTTGTTGAGTTGGCATAGATCGAGATTAGGATTTGTCACTCCGATTGTCGGAGAGGTATCTCTGGGCCCTCTCGGTAATGCACATCACTATAAGCTAATGAGTTAGTTGCGGGGTGATGCATTACGGAACGAGTAAAGAGACTTGCCGGTAACGAGATGGAACTAGGTATTGAGATACCGACGATCGAATCTCGGGCAAGTAACATACCGATGACAAAGGGAACAACGTATGTTGTTATGCGGTTTGACCGATAAAGATCTTCGTAGAATATGTAGGAACCAATATGAGCATGCAGGTTCCGCTATTGGTTATTGAACAGAGATGAGTCTCGGTCATGTCTACATAGTTCTCGAACCCGTAGGGTCCGCACGCTTAACGTTCTGTGACAATCGGTATTATGAGTTTATGTGTTTTGATGTACCGAAGGTTGTTCGGAGTCACGGATGTGATCGCGGACATGATGAGGAGTCTCAAAATGGTTGAGACATAAAGATCTATATATTGGATGGCTATGTTTGGACATCAGAATGGTTTCGGGTGAGTTCAGGCATTTACCGGAGTACCGGGAGGTTACCGGAACCCCCCGGGGAGTATATGGGCCTTAATGGGCCTTAGTTGGAGAGAAGAGAAGGCAGCCTAGGAGGGGGCGCCCCCCAAGCCCAATCCGAATTGGGTGAGGGGGGCGGCCCCCTTTCCTTTCTCCTTCCCCCTCTTCCTTCTATTCCTATTGGGACTAGGAAAGGGGGAGTCCTACTCCCACTAGGAGGAGGACTCCTCCTCCCTTGGCGTGCCTAGAGAGGCCAGCCGGCCTCCCCTTTCCCTCCTTTATATACGGGGGAGGGGGGCACCCCATAGACACACAAGTTGATCATTGATCTCTTAGCCGTGTGCGGTGCCCCCCTCCACCATAATCCACCTCGGTCATATCTTTGCAGTGCTTAGGCGAAGCCCTGCGCCGGTAGCTTCATCATCACCGTCATCACGCCGTCGTGCTGACGAAGCTCTCCCTCGACACTCTGCTGGATCGTGAGTTCGTGGGACGTCACCGAGCCGAACGTGTGCAGATCGCGGAGGTGCCGTACTTTTGGTGCTAGGATCGGTCGATCGTGAAGACGTATGACTACATCAACCGCGTTGTCATAACGCTTCCGCTTACGGTCTACGAGGGTACGTAGACAACACTCTCCCCTCTCGTTGCTATGCATCACCATGATCTTGCGTGTGCGTAGGAATTTTTTTGAAATTACTACATTCCCCAACACAATCTTGGATGTTTTATATGCAATTATATGTCATTATATATCATTTTCAGGGACTAACCTATTAACTTAGTGCCAAGTGCGAGTTGCAGTTTTTTGCTTGTTTTTGGTTTTCCAGGATATCAGTACCAAACGAAGTCAAAATGCCAAGAGACTTTTTAATAATTTTTTCTGGACATAAGAGACCCTAGAAGCTTCGGGAGAGGGTTAGACGACGGAGGGGTGGCCCACAAGCCACCAGGGCGCACCTAGGGAGGGTAGGTGCGCCCCGATGCCTTGTGGGGCCCTCATTGCTCCATTTGACCTAATTCCGCCTCTATAAATTCTCTAAAATCAGGAAACCAACAGAGAGCCACCGAAGACACTTTTTCCGCCGCCGCAAACTTTTGTTCTCACGAGATCCCATCTGGAGGCCTTCTCCAGTACTCAGCCGGAGGGGGAATCGACCACAGAGGGGCTCTTCACCAACCTTCTACCCTTTCGTTGATGTGTGAGTAGTTTACCATAGACCTATGGGTCCATAGCTAGTAGCTAGATGATTTCTACTCACTTTTTGATCTTCAATACAATGTTCTTCTCGATGTTCTTGGAGATCTATTAGATGTAATCATTTTTTGCGGTGTGTTTGTTGGGATGCATTGAATTTTGAGTTTATGATCAGATTATCCATGAATATTATTTGAGTCTTCTCTGAACTATTTTATGCATGATTATTGTAGCTTTGTATATCTCTCTAATCTATTGATTTGGTTTGGCCAACTAAGTTGATTTTTCTTGCAATGGGAGAGGTGCTTTGTGATGGGTGCAATCTTGCGGTGATCTATATCCCAGTCACAGAAAGGGACAAGACACGTATTTGTATTGTTGCCATTATGGATGAAAAGATGAGATTTATTCATGCGTGAGTTTACTCTATCTACATCATGTCATCTTGCTTAAGGTGTTACTCCGTTCTTTATGAACTAAATACTCTAGATGCATGATGGATATCGGTCGATGTGTGGAGTAATATTAGTAGATGCAGGCAGGAGCCAGTCTACTTGTCTCGGACGTGATGCCTATATACATGATCATTGCCTAGGATATCGTCATGATTATTCACTTTTCTATCAATTTCCCGACAGTATTTTTTCCCACCGTATGCTATTTTCAAGAGAGAAGCCTTTAGTGAAAACTATGCCCCCCGGGTCTATATCTTTATCATATATTAAAATCCAAAAATACTTTGCTTTAATTTTCTTTACTTTATTTTATCTTATGTTTTATTTATCTATCTATCACTACCGGATTTGATCCTTGCAATTAACCGACAAGGGATTGACAAACCCTTGTTTGCGTTGGGTGCAAATATTTGTTATTTTTATGTAGGTACTGCTAGCGAGGTGCTGCTTGGTTCTCCTACTGGATTGATAGCCTTGGTTCTTAACTGGGGAAAATACTTATCTTTACTGTACCACATCATCCTCTCCTCTTCGGGGAAATCCCAACGCAGCTCACAAGTAGCAAAGGGATAGAGGGAGTAGATTAGCGTAATGTGTTGGATGTTTCATTGAGCCTCACAGCCGAGTATACATAGGAGTACAGACTTGGAGGGTAAGAAGTCTCTCCTGGACATAAGGTAGGAGATGGATTACAAATTCTAAACTATTAAATACATGTAAACCAAATCTATACTTAGTATTAAAGGATAGAGGCTTTCATAGTTCTCCTTCCATCACCCCTTTATATCTGTTATTAATCACAAATATTAACGGTTCAGATTTAAAAGGTTCTGGAGCCTCTCCCCCACTAGCGAACCGCAGAACCTCCTCACGCCCATCTCTCTTCGCCACTCCTTATTACCCCTGCTCTCTCTCATCTCCCCGTCTCTTTCATATGCAAAGGTGACAAGCAGGAAGTTGCCACTGCGCCGGACGCCGCCGCCATCGCCTAGATCCGGCCACCCCACAACCTCCGCGCCCTTGCTGACCTCGCCAAACCCCGCCTCCTTCCGGTAAAGCCGCCTCGAACTGCCCAGTTTCCAGTGAGGTGCTCAGGTTGGAGACGAGGAACGCCGGGGACGATAGCATCAAGGGGGAGCAGCGGCTGCAGGAGCGCGCAGCAGGCCGGGAGGGGCGGCGCGGTTGGCGGCACTGGCGGGGCAGAGCGGTGGAGGTGTTGCGGCAGGTCAAGCTCGGGCAAGAACTAAATGGCTCGCTGCGCAGCCGGGAGGAGGAGAAGGGAGGCGCTAGAGGTAGAGGAAGGTCAGCCGACAGACGAAGGCGGCGGGTTAGCTCGCCTGACGGATGAACGTTGGCCGAGGGGTCGACATGGGGCTCCTCTCGGGCGCGGTTGCATGCAGGTGCATGTGTGTTTGGAGGCGGGGATCGAGCTGAGGGAGTGATTGGGGATCGAGCACACGCTCTCGGGTAGGTGGGTTGTGCCTTTTTTATGGGTAGGTGGGCTGTGGCTGGGCCTGTTCGCTCGGTTTGGCCAACTGGGCCAGCTGGCTACAGAAAAATGTTGGGGAGAGAGAGAAAGAAATAGGCCGGCCTGGTTTTAGATAAAAGAAAGGATTGTCTTTTTCCCTTTTAGTTCCAAATACATCTTTCTTTCGTCAAGCACTGGCTGATTGCCGCACACACGTATTTCTTTTATCAAAGCACCGGCTGGCCAGGCGCACAAGTTAATATCAAGAAGCAAAATGCATGGATGGGCTGAACGGCTGCTAGCTTGTGCAGGGAGAGAGATCCTTATAAAATCAATTATTCAGGCTATTCCAACTTTTAGCATGAGCTGCTTCAAGCTGACAAAGAAGGTTTGCAAGCAGTTGACGTCTTGCATGGCTAAATTCTGGTGGAGTGGTTCCCTTGATATACGATCTTTGCATTGGATATCATGGGATAGTCTCGCATCTCCAAAAGTTAACAGTGGTATGGGCTTTCGTGATCTACAACTGTTTAACTTGGCTCTACTTGGGAAACATGGATGGCTGTTCATTACCAATCCAGATTCCCTATATGGCCGCGTTATGAAGGGTCATTATTTTCCTGATGGAGAGTTCATGGATGCCGCTATTCCGCGCTCATCTTCAGCTATGTGGAGAGCCATTGTGGCAGACCGTGAAGCTCTAGAAGAAGGTTTAGTGAAACGTGTGGAGACTGGTGCTACCATCTCCATATGGGAAGACCGATGGATCCCGGGGCTGTCAACTCTTCGGCCCACTGTTATACCTGGTGGTACTACTCTAGCTTGGGTGAGTGATCTTATAAATGAAGATAACTGGTCTTGGAGGAGGGACTTGATTCGGGACGTGTTCATCCCCCCGGAAGCAGAAGCTATACTTAATATACCGCTGCTTCACGGAGGCGGCGATGATTTTCTTGCTTGGGCCCATGAAATGAATGGCAACTACTCATTAAATCTGCATACCGTGCTCTCGTGACTCACAAAGAGCGTGTAGCTCTAGAGGAAGGGACGGCTACAAGTACCTCACAGACTGATGGACAGATGTGGAAGCGACTATGGAAGCTCAAGGTTTTGCCAAAAGTGCGTGTATTCTGGTGGCGAGTTGTTGAAAGCACAAGTGCTCCCTGGTTGGTTTTGGTAATTAATGTCAACATATCTCCTGTTGGACTAATGCTTTTATCTAGAATAATTCAGACAAGTTCAACAGATGGAGTGGCGTGGACAAGAGGATGTGGAACCCCTTCAAGGTGCTAAGGACAAAGGATTGGCTCAAGCTCAAAAGCTCAAGACTCTACATTTTACTTTTAGTGATCCAAGATCACATTGAGTCCATAGGAAAGCCAATACTATTAAAAGGGGATGAGGTGTTGCTTAATGGCTTGCTTGCTCAAAGTGCTTAGTGAGATGCTCCAAAACCCTCAACCACTTTCTCATATCCACATATGTCCCAAACCAAAAGTCAAACTCGGCCCCACCGAAACATTCTATCCGGCGCCACCGAGTTCACTTGACATAGCCGCTGCCACAAAACCTAGTCACTTCGGTCTCACCGATGGGATCTCGGTCTCACCGAGATGGGCTTGCAAACTCTCTGTTGCGTGTTGCAATAATTTCGGTCTTACCAGGATTTGTAATCGATCTCATCGATTTTGCCCGACCAACTCTCTGGTTAGCTTATTACCAAAATTGGTCTCACTGAGTTTGTGTACCCTAACCCTAGCACATCAGTCCCACCGAGTTGATCATATCGGTCCCACCGAAATGCCTAGCGGTCACATTATGAACTAAATTGGCCCGACCGAGTTTTCTGATTCGGTCCCACCGAGTTTGGTGATTTGTGTGTAACGGTTAGATTTTGTGTGGAGGCTATATATACCCCTCCACCCACTCTTCATTCGTGAGGAGAGGCATCAGAACATGCCTACACTTCCAGCATACATTTTCTGAGAGAGAACCAACTACTCATGTGTTGAGGTCAAGATATTCCATTCCAACCATATAAATCTTGATCTCTAGCCTTCTCCAACTTGCTTTCCGCTCAAATCTGTTAAACATGATATAACGCAACAGGAGGAGATATTTAGTTATAGTTAGGAGATAGATAGGATAGCTAGGCGCATGGTTATCTTTGTATTCGGTTGTAACTAGCTCCTTTATCTCTTGTCTTTCTTCCTCCTCAAGTTGTATCTCCAACAAACTCTGTACGCGTGATCAGGCTTCGCAACCCTCTTTATAACATGCAACACGTCCCCCACGAAGGGTAAGACGTTTCCGCATCGCACATGGTATGCAGAGCCTTCCTCCTCCAAAAGCATCTAACCCTAGCTCATCTCCATTAGTGCCCTAGCCATGTCTTCCTCCGGTTCCTCCCACCCAAACCTCAACCAGCAGGTCACGGAGAAACTTACCCGCACCAACTATGTCTTGTGGCGCGCCCAGATCATGCCACAGATGCGAGGTGCCTATGTCTTTGGCTATGCCGATGGCACCACACCGGAGCCGGCCCGCTTCCTCGTCAGCAAGGACAAAGACGGGAAGGAATCATCGGTGCCCAACCCTCTCCACCCCATCTGGGTCTGGGAGGACCAGCAGGTTCTTGGCTACCCGCTGAACAACCTGTCCAAGGAAGTACTGGTGCAGGTGACCGCGATCACCACGTCGCACGCGCTCTAGAAAGCTCTGGCGGGCATGTTCTCGTCGCAATCTCTGAGCCGCGTGAACAACATCCGCACGGCTCTCATCAACGCGCAGAAGGGGAACTAGTCTGTCGCCACCTTCTTCACCCATATGCATGGCCTGGCGGACGAACTTGCCGCGGCCGGCAAGCCTCTCCAAGACGATGAACTCGTCTCCTACATCCTCCATGGGCTGGACATGGACTACCAGCCCCTGGTGTCTGCCCTCGATGCCCGCATCATGCCGGTCTCCATCGACGAACTCTTCTCCATGATGAGTAACTTCGACCAGCGCGTGGCACTCTTCCAGGCCTCGAGCGGGTTCAAGTCGTCTGCCAACGCCGCTTTCCGCGGCCGCGGTGGCGGCTCCTCTCGTCCTCGTGGATCCTCTCACTCCAAGGGCAAGCACTCTGGCGGCGGACACGGCGGCAACAACAACAACTCTCGCGGCGGCGGTCGCCCCTCCTCCAACAACAACAGGGGTCGCCGCGGCGGTTCCACCAGGTCTCGGCCCGACGCCCGTCGCTGCCAAATCTATGGTAAGCCGGGGCACACTGCCAGAGATTGCTGGTACCGCTATGAAGATGATGATGAATCCTCTCAAGACGAGGACACAGCTGCTGCTGCTACGGATGGCTCCTATGGGATCGACACTAACTGGTACGTCGACAATGGCGCCACCAACCACATCACCAATGAACTTGAAAGTGACCATGAAGGAGAAGTACCACGGCAAGGATCACATCCACACTGCTAGTGGTGAAGGTATGAGGATACACCGCATTGGTCACTCAATTTTTAATACCCCTCATCATAAAATTCAACTTAGAAAAATCTTGCATGTTCCTAGTGCCAACAAAAGTCTCCTTTCTGTTCATAGAATTGCTCTTGATAATCATGTCTTCCTTGAATTTCATCCTTATTTCTTTTTGATCAAGGACCAGGCAACGAGGAAAATCCTCTATCGCGGTAGATGTGTTCGAGGGCTCTACCCGTTGATTCTGGAGCGTACAAGATTCAATAAACAAGCTTTTGGTGTTGTCAAACTTTCGTCAACACGGTGGCACGATCGATTAGGACATGCTTCTTTCTCTTTAGTTGAAAATTTGCTTAGGAAAAATAAGCTCCCGCATGTTGGTGAGCGCAATGTTGAAACTATTTGTGATTCTTGTCAGCGAGCTAAAAGTCATCAATTACCTTACCCAATTTCTACAAGTGTTTCTACCAAACCATTGCAATTGATTTTTTCTGATGTATGGGGTCCTGCCCCTAGTTCTGTTGGTAGACACACCTATTATGTGAGCTTTATTGACGACTATAGCAAGTTTTCTTGGATCTATCTTCTTAAGAAAAGATCCGACGTTTTCCAAGTGTTCAAAATTTTCCAAGCACTTGTTGAGCGCAAGTTTGATTCTAAGATCATTGCGGTTCAGTGAGACTGGGGGGGGGGGTATGAGAAGTTGAACTCCTTCTTCCAAACCCTAGGCGTCTCACATCTTGTGTCATGCCCTCATGCTCACCAACAAAATGGCTCAGCCGAGCGTAAACATCGACACATTGTCGAAGTTGGCCTAGCCCTCCTAGCTCATGCTTCCATGCCGCTTAAGTTTTGGGACGAAGTGTTTCTTACTGCTGTCCACATCATTAACATGCTCCCTAGTCGTGTCATAAATAATGAGACTCCAGTAGAACGCCTTCTCCAAATCAAACCAGACTACACCACACTTCGTGTTTTTGGCTGTGCTTGTTGGCCAAATTTACGTCCTTACAACAATCGCAAGTTGATGTTTCGCTCTAAGCAGTGTGCTTTTCTTGGGTATAGTGCCAAAAATAAAGGTGTAAAATGCCTTGACATCTCCACGGGTCATGTCTATATCTCCCGTGACGTCGTCTTTGATGAGACAAAGTTTCCTTTCGCTGATCTCCACCCAAATGCCGGTGCCCTCCTCCAGAATGAAATTCTTTTACTACCTTCAAATCTCTCTGGTTATGATCAAGGGGGCATTAATGATTGTGGTGATCATATGTTGGCTAACCCTCTAAATAGTGCGCATGAGCCTTCTGGTGGTGTTACAGGGATGCAGACCAGCGAAAACGGAGAAAACAGCGATGAAAACGATGAAGAAATCGCTCCAAACCAGCCATATCACATGTGTCGCGGCGTGGGGAGCATATCCCCCTCGGGATCGCAGCTGCAGCAGGCCAGGAAATCGCCTCCGGGATCCGCGCCAGGGGCCAGCTCCAGGTATGCGGCGGACGCGCCAGGCGCGTTAGACGCGGTCGGCCGCACAGGCGCAAGCGACCCTCCGCTCGACACGCGTCTCCCTCAACCGGGCGGACGGCACCCTCCGGCCCGCGCCAATCCCCCGTTGCCACGCGGCAGCCTGAGGATGGCCAAAACCGCACGTGTTTTGCGGTCCAGCCCGTGTACTACACACGGTGCCCCCTCATTCGCCAGGCGAACGCGGAGACAGCCCATGACTCCGGCAGGTCCACGCCATCATCGGCTCATGACGAGCCTGCAAGCCGCCCTGGATCTTCTGTGGCTACCGCACCACCAACGCTTCATCCTACTACTGCAGAAGATCCGGTTGGTCTCGGGTCAGCTGTTGCAGGCGGATCTTCCTCGGGGGCTGTCGTGTCTCCAGCAAGGGCTCCGGGATCCTCTATGGTCACGGATCCTCCTGCAACACAACGCCGCACAAGGCTGCAACAAGGGGTAATTCAACCTATAAATTACAAAAATATAACAAAATATGGTCTCTTTTGCTCTACAGGTGAACCAGGCGAGCCCAACACACTTGAAGAGGCACTAGGTGATGAAAAGTGGGAAAAAGGCAATGGTTGAAGAATATAAAGCTCTAGAGAAAAACAAGACATGGCACTTGGTTCCTCCACGGCAAGGTAAAAACCTTATTGATTGCAAGTGGGTGTTCAGAATTAAGAGGAAATCTGATGGAACCATTGATCGCTATAAAGCTAGGCTTGTTGCAAAAGGCTTCAAACAGCAGTATGGTATAGATTATGAGGACACCTTTAGTCCAGTTGTAAAAGTTGCCACCATCCATCTTGTCTTGTCTATTGCTGTTTCCAGAGGCTGGAGTCTCAGGCAGTTAGATGTACAAAACGCGTTTCTTCATGGTGTTCTGGAAGAGGAAGTGTACATGAAACAACCTCCTGGGTTTGAAAGCAAAAGTGCTCCTTCTCATGTTTGCAAACTTGATAAATCACTGTATGGATTAAAGCAAGCTCCAAGGGCGTGGTATTCTCGTCTCTGTCATAAGATGCAGGCACTTGGCTTCATTCCATCCAAGTTTGACACCTCATTGTTTATTTACAACAAGTCCAACACATGCATATTTGTTCTCATATATGTTGATGATATTATTGTGACAAGCTCATCTAATGAAGCAATCACAGGATTGTTGAAGGACTTGGGTGCAGATTTTGCTCTGAATGATCTTGGAGACTTGCACTTCTTCCTTGGAATTGAGGTGAAGAGACACAAGGATGGACTTCATCTCTCTCAGGAAAAGTATGCAACTGATCTAGTAAAAAAGGCTGGCTTGCAAGGTTGTAAACCCTCTCCCACTCCTTTATCCAGTTCAGAAAAATTATCTTTGTCAGAAGGAACACTCTTGAATCAAGAGGACATCACAAGGTACAGAAGTTTGGTAGGAGCATTACAGTATCTCACTTTGACTAGGCCTGACATTTCTTTTGCTGTTAACAAAGTATGTCAGTTCCTACATGCACCTACCACTGTTCACTTGAAAGCTGCTAAACGTATAGTTAGATACGTTAAAAACACATTGAGTATTGGTCTAAATTTCAGCAAGTCACCCTCAACTCTTGTTAGTGCTTTCTCTGACTCTGATTGGGCAGGATGCCTAGATGACAGAAGGTCAACTGGTGGGTTTGCAGTATTTTTTGGACCTAACTTAATATCATGGTGTGCATGAAAACAGGCTACTGTCTCTAGGTCAAGCACAGAGGCAGAATATAAAGCATTAGCAAATGCCACAACAGAAATCATATGGGTTCAGTCCATGCTCAAGGAGCTTGGTGTGAAAACTACGCAAGCCCCATGCTTATGGTGTGATAATCTTGGTGCCACTTATCTCTCTGCAAATCCAGTCTTTCATGCCAGAACAAAGCATATAGAAATTGATTTTCACTTTGTCAGAGAAAGGGTTGCTCAGAAGCAACTTGATATTCGGTTTGTGCATTCCAGAGATCAAATTGCAGATGGATTCACAAAGGCCTTACCTGTAAGAAGCTTTGAAAACTTCAAGCATAATCTCAACTTGACCAAGTTGTGATTAAGGGAGGGTGTTAAACATGATATAATGCAACAGGAGGAGATATTCAGTTATAGTTAGGAGATAGATAGGATAGCTAGGCGCATGGTTATCTTTGTATTTGGTTGTAACTAGCTCCTTTATCTCTTGTCTTTCTTCCTCCTCAAGTTGTATCTCCAACAAACTCTGTATGCGTGATCAGGCTTCACAACCCTCTTTATAACACGCAACACGTCCCCCACGAAGGGTAAGACGTTTCCGCATCGCACAAAATCATCTTTCCACCAAATCCAAATCTGTGAGAGAGAGAGAGAGTTGAGTGTTGGGGAGACTATCATTTGAAGCACAAGAGCAAGGAGTTCATCATCAACACACCATCTATTACCTTTTGGAGAGTGGTGTCTCCTAGATTGGTTAGGTGTCACTTGGGAGCCTCAGTCAAGATTGTGGAGTTGAACCAAGGAGTTTGTATGGGCAAGGAGATCGCCTACTTCGTGAAGATCTACCCTAGTGAGGCAAGTCCTTCGTGGGTAATGGCCATGGTGGGATAGACAAGTTTTCTTCTTCGTGGACTCTTCATGGGTGGAGCCCTCCGTGGACTCGCGCAACCGTTACCCTTCGTGGGTTGAAGTCTCCATCAATGTGGATGTACGATAGCACCACCTATCGGAACCACGCCAAAAATCTCCGTGTCTCCAATTGAGTTTGCACACTCCAATCCCATCCCTTTACATTCTTGCAAATTGCATGCTTTACTTTCCGCTGCTCATATACTCTTATCATGTGTGCTTGATATGTATTGTGAATGTTTAAACTTGTGCTAAAACTCCACCTCAACTTAAAGAAATTAAAAACTGCCACTTTTCTTGCTAAGAGTCTATTCACCCCCCTCTAGACACCTCTTCTCGATCCTTTCAATTGGTACCAGAGCTTCGGTCTCCATTGCTTTGGTTTAAACACCTTTGGAGGAAGATGGATGAGTCTACGTTGGGGAGTCTTAGACGTAGAGTGCCTATACTTGATGGAGAGTACTTTCATGAGTGGAAAAATGAGATGCTTGTGATTTTCAATGGATATCATTTGAGCAAGTATATTACTAGCCCTTGTGCACCTCATGTTGATCCTTTGCATCCTACCCTTGATGAGTCTATTGACATGATTCACAACCTTAGAACTGTCAATCTTATCACTAGAGGTTTGCCTAGAAACTTGATTGGATGTTTGCCTACTCTTGATTGTGCTTACACCATATGGAGATTTCTTGAGGAACGATTCCCAAATTATTCCATGAAAAATCTAGATGAGATTCTCCATAAGTCTATTGCCTTGAATAGGATGAGTACTAGTAATCCTAAGTTTGATGATTTCCTATTTGAGCTTCGTGATCTCATGCGTGCCAAAGGAGATGTTGGAATTATTAGCAATATCATTTTCGAAGTCATTAGAATCCACAGAGATGAACATTGTTATGGTCATACTTCTAATGAATCACCTTCTCTAGGAAATGATCAATTACAAGATGATGTTGAACATGGATACTATGATGAGGATGATGATAATGACCTTGATGATGCAATGAGACACTTTGGTCTTATGGCTAATCTTTGGGCTACATGGCTGGAGGAAAGGAATGGGTCCTTCATAGTGGATGTACCGATCATATGACCGGAGACAAGGATATGTTTCGTGAGCTTGCTGAAAACGACGGCCCTCGGAAGTACGTCACTTTTGGTGATAACTCAAAGGGTAAGGTGGTTGGCCTTGGTAAGGTGGCCATCTCACATGATAGCTCCATACAAAATGTTATGCTCGTTGAATCTCTTGGCTACAATTTACTTTCCATATCTAGACTTGCTGACTTTGGTTTCAATGTCCTATTTACTGAAGTAGATTACCAAGTCTTTCGTAGAGATAATCATAAAATGGTCTTTACCGGTATACGTAGAGGTGATCTTTAAATTGTTGACTTCACTAAAAAGGCTCAACCTAGAACTTGCTTAATTGCTAAATCTTTGAAAGGCTGGTTGTGGCATAGAAGGATAGGTCATGTGGGCATGCGAAATCTTGATAAGCTTATTAAAGGTGATCATATCCTTGGAGTAAAAGATGTTATATTTGACAAGGATAGATTGTGCAGTGCTTGTAGAGCAGGAAAACAGGTTGGAGGAAGTCACTCCGTGAAGAACATCATGACCACGAGAAGACCGCTCGAGCTACTTCATATGGATCTCTTTGGTCCCAATGCCTACAAGAGTCTCGGTGAAAACTCATTTGGTCTAGTTATAGTCGATGATTTTTCAAGATTTACGTGGGTGTTCTTTCTTGATGATAAATCGCAGGTCCAAAAGATCTTCAAGAACTTATCTAGGAACGCCCAAAACCAATTTGAAGTGAAGATCAAGAAGGTTCGCAGCGACAACGGAACGGAGTTCAAGAACGCAGATGTGGATACCTTTCTTGACGAAGAAGGGATTTCACACGAGTTCTCTGCTACGTACACACCTCAACAAAATTGAGTTGTTGAGAGGAAGAACCGAACTCTTATTGAGACGGCGAGAACGATGCTTGATGAGTACAAGACTCCAAAACACTTTTGGGCGGAAGCGGTTGAGACGGCTTGTCATGCAACAAATCACTTGTATCTTCACAAGCTACTCGGCAAGACGGCATATGAACTCCTCACCGATAACAAACCCCAAGTTGGATACTTTCGAGTATTTGGCTCAGAGTGTTACATTCTTGATAAGCATCGTCGTTCTAAATTTGCTCCTAAATCTCATGAGGGTTTCCTACTTGGTTATGGCTCAAACTCTCACACTTACCGTGTCTACAACAATTTCACCCGAAAAGTTGAAGAGACAGTAGATGTGAATTTTGATGAATCTAACGGCTCGCAAGTAGAGCAATTGCCAATTGATGTAGGAGACAAAGACCCTTCGGAAGCTATCCAAGACTTGTCTACTGGCAAGATTCGTCCAATGGAGGTGAAGGAGAGTACCTCGTCCGTCCAAGTGGAAGCTTCTACCTCACGACAAGGTGAACCAAGAGTTGACATGGAAGCATCCACAAGTGGGACACATCAAGATGAAGAAAACGAGGAAATGCATCAAGGTGAACCTCATCAACCTCCTTCTCCACCACGACGAGAGAACGACAACGTCAACAATGAACAAGTCCAAGAAGAAGGAAAAGATGATGAAGAAGATGTTCCACCCTGACCCAAGCAAAAGCTCTCACGAGTTCGAGCAAGAGTCTCAAGAGACCATCCCGTCGAACAAATCTTCAATGATATTCAAACCGGGAGAATCAGTCGCTCTAAAACTCGTTTGGCTAACTTTTTGAACATTATTCATTCATCTCTAGCATTGAACCTATGAAGGTTGAAGAAGCATTGGAAGATCCGGATTGGATAAATCCCATGCATGAAGAGCTACACAACTTTGAGAGAAATCAAGTGTGGACATTGGTCGAGAAGCCCGACAACAACCACAACATAATTGGTACCAAATGGGTGTTTCACAACAAGCAAGACGAAGATGGTCAAGTCGTCCGCAACAAAGCACGTCTCGTCGCCCAAGGCTACACTCAAGTCGAAGGTATGGACTACGGTGAGACATATGCCCCCGTTGCTAGACTTGAGTCCATCCGCATCTTACTTGCCTATGCTAATCACCATGATATCACCTTGTACCAAATGGATATTAAAAGTGTTTTTCTAAATGGTGAAATTGAGGAGGAATTTTATGTTAAGCAACCTCCCGGCTTTGTCAATCCTAAGAAACCCGACCATGTTTACAAACTTCACAAAGCTCTTTATGGTCTTAAACAAGCTCCAAGAGCGTGGTACAAATGCTTGACCAAGTTCCTTATTGAAAAAGGCTTTGAGATTGGAAAGATAGATTCTACTCTTTTTACTAAAAGGGTTAATGGTGAATTATTTGTGTGCCAAATTTATGTTGATGATATCATATTTGGTTCGACTAACCCTCATTTTAGTGAAAAGTTTGGGAAGCTAATGTCGAAGAAGTTTGAGATGTCTATGATGAGTGAACTCAAGTTCTTTCTTGGTTTGCAAATCAAGCAAACTAAGGAAGGCACCTTTGTTTCTCAAACAAAGTACACCAAGGACTTATTCAAGAAGTTCAACATGCAAGAAAGCAAAGGTATGAAAACACCCATGCCTACTAATGGACATCTTGACTTGACCAAGGATGGAAAATAGGTTGACCAAAAGGTTTACTGCTCTACGATTGGTTCATTGTTATATCTATGTGCCTCCCGTCCCGATAGTATGCTAAGTGTGTGCATGTGTGCACGATATCAAGCGGCCCCCAAAGAATGTCATCTTAAGGCTGTGAAAAGGATAGTGAGATACTTAATACATACACCAAATTTTGGCATTTGGTATCCTAAGAGGTCTTCTTTTGATCTTGTTGGCTACTCCGATTCGGACTATGCCGGAGACAAGGTTGATAGAAAGTCCACTTCGGGTACTTGTCAATTTCTTGGTAGATCTCTTGCGTCTTGGTCCTCCAAGAAACAAAACTCGGTATCCTTATCCACCGCCGAAGCGGAATACATTGCCGCCGGTTCATGTTGTGCTCAATTACTTTGGATGACCCAAACTCTTAAGGATTATGGGATCAATGTGAAACATGTTCCATTACTTTGTGACAATGAGAGTGCTATTAAGATTTCTCACAATCCCGTGCAACATTCTCGAACTAAGCATATTGAAGTTCGTCATCATTTCATTCGAAATCATGTTGCTAAAGGGGACATTGATCTTAATCATGTTTGTACCGATAAGCAATTGGCGGATATATTCACCAAACCGCTTGATGAGAAAGTATTTTGCCGATTTGAGAGGTGAATTGAACATCATTGATGCTTCAAACTTGGAGTAGGAACTCCATTTGGATACATGCAAGGCATGAGCCTATGACTAATCCTTGACTTTTCTCTTATGATCAAGTGTCTCGGATATATTTGTACCCTTGCATGCTATCTAACCCTTGTAGGTACTTGGATGAAACTAAATCCATGAGATTGCAATCCACTCACATCTTGAGCAATCTCTACATCACCAAGTTTCTACACCATCGTGGTTGAAGACAAGGAAGCATGAAACCTTTCAACATATCCTTTTGACAAATTCTATATCAAATTTCATTTAGTATCAAATTTCATGATTGTCATGTTGGATACACAAGTGCTCTTCCTTGCAAGACTAACCCATGTAGGTAGATGAACTCAAACTATAAGTGGTGCTCCCAACCATTGATGCGCTACATCAACCTTGAGCACTCCACACAAGTTCAACTACATGATCAAGTTCAACACCACCACCCAAGGTATGTTATTCCATCTTAGAGAAGCTTTACCCCAAGGTATGGGTCAAAGCAGCTCAACAAGATATGAATACATCAAATGCTTAAACGAAAAATGGTAACCCCATTTTGAGCTTTAACGATGAGTATGACTTATGATCAAGTGTTCTCACTTGACTCCTCAGTCAATATACTCTAACATAGGTGAATTTGTCACCGCCCAATTCTAGGTGAAGTTCTCTAGTGTTTCTCTGAGTTCTTGCATTTGTTCCTTGCATTTTTGTTCCCCTTCCTTTAAAAAAAACTTCATCCAGATTTTCTTTTCTTTTCTCTGTTTTGTTCTGCATTTCCTGCATCAAATTCATTGCAAATCTTTGTGAGATCTTATTTGTCTAAGTGATCTGAGGTAAAAATTGCCCTTTCTCTGCGTTGAACTCGGTCACACCGGTCTGTCACTCTCGGTCAAACCGAACCATTACGGTGTAATCGAAAACACAACTCGGTGTCACCGATTTCACTTCAGAGAAGACAATTTGCCACTTGCACCCTGCACTTTTGTTCCAGCTCCACTTAATGATTCTTGTCCTCTACCAGCATCATATTCTATATGCTGCTTTGCTCTGTGACTCAAGGACCAAACCTATTTTGACTCACACTCCAGAAGATCCCTTCTTGGAAATTGATTTCAAAGGGGGAGAGAGAGATCACATTCACATCAAAGCTTAATCACTTCAAAAGGGGATAGAGTACTTCAACAGGGAGAGAGATAATCACATCAAAGGCCCCAGATGCTTGGTGTTCAAGAGGAGAGAAGACACATGTCTTTAAGAGGGGAAAGACATGTTAGTCTGTGTTATGTTTCTGTGATCTGATCTGCTTTTGCTCTGATTTTGTTTCCCTATTTTCTCCCATTATCCAATATAAGATTCAGGGGGAGAAAGACTACTAGGGAAGGAAATCTTTAAATTTATTGCACATCTTTTACCTTTGGGGACATGTCTATATCCAATAGAGTACCTAGTACTCACTCTCTACATGTCATCCCAATCTTGGTACTCTTGTGGTTCTTTTGTTTGCTCTGTCTAGTAGATGTATCTGTGTTATCTAACCTTGTTTACTCAGGTTCATCTCTTCCTAAGCCAGCTCAAGATCACAAGGTAAGTATATGCATCACACTCATGTGCATGATGATTTCTTGCTAATGTACATATTGTTTGCAAGAAGGAATCATGAACATGTAGTTACAACTTCATATATTCACATCATTTGCTCTGATGCATATAGCCAAGATACATGTAACACATTGCTTGCTCTGTCATGTTTATGCATTCACATGCTCTTACATTCCATATTGACATGATTGCATACATGTAGGGGGAGCCTATGCATGTTACATGTCCTTCCAAAGCTTTACTTGCTATTCTCTATATCTTTATCTAAAGCTTTGATGTATGTTGTCATCAATTACCAAAAAGGGGAGATTGAAAGAACAAGTGCTCCCTGGGTGGTTTTGGTAATTAATGTCAACATATCTCTTGTTGGACTAATGTTTTATCTAGAATAATTCAGACAAGTTCAACAGATGGAGTGGCGTGGACAAGAGGATGTGGAACCCCTTCAAGGTGCTAAGGACAAAGGATTGGCTCAAGCTCAAAAGCTCAAGACTCTACATTTTACTTTTAGTGATCCAAGATCACATTGAGTCCATAGGAAAGCCAATACTATTAAAAGGGGATGAGGTGTTGCTTAATGGCTTGCTTGCTCAAAGTGCTTAGTGAGATGCTCCAGAACCCTCAACCACTTTCCCATATCCACATATGTCCCAAACCAAAAGTCAAACTCGGCCCCACCGAAACATTCTATCTGGCGCCATCGAGTTCACTTGACATAGCCACTGCCACAAACCCTAGTCACTTCGGTCTCACCCATGGGATCTCGGTCTCACCGAGATGGGCTTGCAAACTCTCTATTGCGTGTTGCAATAATTTTGGTCTTACCGAGATTTGTAATCGGTCTGACCGAGTTTCCCTGACCAACTCTCTGGTTAGCTTATTATCAAAATCGGTCTCACCGAGTTTGTGTAATCGGTCAAACCGAGATGAGGTTTTACCCTAACCCTAGCACATCAGTCCCACCGAGTTGATCATATCGGTCCCACCAAAATGCCTAACGGTCACATTATGAACTAAATCGGTCCGACCGAGTTTTTTGATTCGGTCCCACCGAGTTTGGTGATTTGTGTGTAACGGTTAGATTTTGTGTGGAGGCTATATATACCCCTCCACCCACTCTTCATTCGTGAGGAGAGCCATCAGAACATGCCTACACTTCCAGCATACATTTTCTGAGAGAGAACCACCTACTCATGTGTTGAGGTCAAGATATTCCATTCCAACCACATAAAATCTTGATCTCTAGCCTTCTCCAACTTGCTTTCCACTCAAATCATCTTTCCACCAAATCCAAATCTGTGAGAGAGAGTTGAGTGTTGGGGAGACTATCATTTGAAGCACAAGAGCAAGGAGTTCATCATCAACACACCATCTATTACCTTTTGGAGAGTGGTGTCTCCTAGATTGGTTAGGTGTCACTTGGGAGCCTCCGTCAAGATTGTGGAGTTGAACCAAGGAGTTTGTATGGGCAAGGAGATCGCCTACTTCGTGAAGATCTACCCTAGTGAGGCAAGTCCTTCGTGGGCGATGGCCATGGTGGGATAGACAAGGTTGCTTCTTTGTGGACCCTTCGTGGGTGGAGCCCTCCGCGGACTCGCGCAACTGTTACCCTTCGTGTGTTGAAGTCTCCATCAACGTGGATGTACGATAGCACCACCTATTGGAACCACGCCAAAAATCTCCGTGTCTCCAATTGCGTTTGCACACTCCAATCCCATCCCTTTACATTCTTGCAAATTGCATATGTACTGTGAATGTTTAAACTTGTGCTAAAGCTCCACCTCAACTTCAAGAAATTAAAAACTGCCACTTTTCTTGCTAAGAGTCTATTCACCCCCCCTCTAGACACATCTTCTCAATCCTTTCAGTTGTGCGGGAAATATTACCAGATGAATGCACTCTGAGGCGTAGAAATATACAAGAACTTGGTAGATGCAAAGTGTGTTTGGCAATGGATGAGGATTTGATGCACGCCCTAGTGCATTGCTCTCATGCAAAATTGTTCTGGGAGGAAGCATATGCTTGGCTGGGTGTGCGCCGGCCACGGCTTCATCCGGTTACGTGGGCACGAGACATCTTGTCTGACCCGCAGTTCACGGACATTCAAAGGTCTCAGATGATTTCCGTTATGTGGGTGATCTGGCATTCAAGAAACAGAATTACACACAACAGAGAGAAGTTGGACCCAGTAACGACTGTTAGGCGGATCAAGGATGATCTGGCCGTCTTGGAAATACCCCGAGCTGCTGCTTATATACTACCAGGATACGGATGGGTGCCTCCGGATCCGGGAGTTATTAAGATTAATACAAATGCAACGATGAGATTGGTCTCGGCAAGGTGTGGTGCAGGAGGAGTTGCTCGTTCTGCCACTTGCTTGCTGGGTTCTTGGAGTAAACCTCATCATGGGGTTACAGATCCGTTAATTGGTGAAACACTAGCACTGAGAGATGGTGTTATTTTTGCAAGTTTGCGCGGGTTTTCACACGTGATCATGGAGACAGACTGCTTAGAGGTAGTGAACCTCTGGATATCTCGCCACAATAATCGCTCTGTTGTGGCACCTTTACTTGTAGAAATTGGAGAGCGAGCTGCAAATTTTACTTCTTTTTGTATTCAACATAAACAGGTCCGCCAACGTACCGGCCCATATTTGTGCTAAGCATGCATGCTCACTGATGGTAACCGAGAGTTGGACTGATGTTAGACCTCCCTTTCTGCTCACTAGCCTGATGGCTAATGATGTCAGGGTTTCTTTAGTTGAATAAAGCTCTCAAGTTTGAACGCAAAAAAAGAAGTTAATACCGACTGATCCGTTCTAAAAAGAAAAAAACAAACGATCACGACCAGGCGTCTCCCAGCAGCTGCCTAGCGCATGTACGAGCGTGGATCAATCCGTTTCCATGAAGAACACGATCGATCCATCCATTCCAAAAAAAGGACTTCATAGAAGCCATGAAAAAAGAATTGCGTGTGTCTAGATCAATCTCACAACCTGCCATCTCAATGTTAAGGCTGCCGCCAAATGACCTAGCACCTGCCTGTGCTAAAAGTTAGGATCTGTTTTTTCAATCAATAGTTCCACATCGCCTTTTTACACAAAATTCTAGTAACATATACTTCCTCCGTCCTAAAATAAGTGTCTTAAGTTTAGTATAACTTTGTAGTATAGTTAATACAAAGTTGAGATACTTATTTTTAGACGAAGGGAGTATATGTTGGGAGTTGTGAGAATCAACAGACGGGGCATTAACATATAAGGCGGAGATATGGATCTGTTTACCCTTATCTAAGAGAAAACGAAAAAACGAAGCAAGCATGAACAAACCAAATGAGGCTTCGGTAGATCTGCTGGGAAAAATATAGCCCAGATGAAAGGACAGCCAATCAAAAGAAACGCAGCTATATTAAGTATACAAGAGAAAAAGAAATTCATTTTAGACTACTAGATCACTTTGAAAAAAGTATTCTCTGATGATGATGCTTCTTTGTGGTTAACTCATGTACGTTGTATGATAAGAACATGCAGAACTAAGACCATTTTTAGACGTCAAGACCATTTCTGTACTTAGCATTTTTAGACTACAAGACCACTTTGGAATATTTATTCTCTGATGATGATTTTGTAAGTTAGGTAGGTGCACTTCAGTTGCACACAACAATCTGGATATGGAAGGTGCAACTTTTATTTTGTTCTTGTTATTAAAAAAAAAGGTCATAACAGTGAATAGACCATTGTTGAGGATTCTGATAACCCACATTTAAGATTAGCAATATTTTCAGAAATGAGTGTTTTTGAATTGGATAAACAAATAAATGGTTACATATTGTCATCATCTCCGTCGCCAATCATCTCAAAGTTATTTCTATTTCTTAATATTCTGGATTTAGTGTTTTGGAATCTGATAATCAGATAAATGGTGATCCATTATCGTCTGCAGCAACAACCATTTTAGCATTATCTTCAGTTTCTAAATTGATGAATGGATAAAAAAATCATTAATTTTTCTTTCGTCGCAACGCACAGACATATTTGCTAATATATCTCTAAAATACACAATTCAATACATTTTACCTTGATAAATATTCTCCACCACCTTATAAACATCCATGCGTAGTAACTTCTGTGCACATATTCGCAAAAAAAAAATCTGTGCACAGTTCTGGCAGTCGTTTCTGTTAGAGTAGTCATTATGGTATACGACTTCTAGTCCAAGTCAGTTTTGTACCCCTACCTCAAGTCGGTTTGTACCCTCTTATATACTCTTGTATGCTGCACCAAATCATTAATAAGCAATAGTTTTATTCAGCTTTCATGGTATCAGATACGGGTCCCAGGGTTTAGCGTATGGCTCCGCCAACGCCAACGCCGCCGCCGCCGCCGCCCGGCTACTTCGAGCGCCGGGCCGCACTCATCGCCAAGGCTGCCAACGCCGCGGCCGCTTCTCTCTCGGCCCTCACCATAGCTCCACAAAACTACCCTGCACCCATCCTCGCCGCACCAATATCTCTTGCTGACACAATCTCCGACGTCAGCCCCTACATCCCCATAGTTCTTGATCTCGCCGCCCACAACTACTACCATTGGAGACATCTCTTTGATCTCCACCTCGGCCGCTGCAACCTGCGCTCGCATGTCGCCGCCAACTGTCTTCCCCGCCCCGACGATCTGCAATGGTTGAAAGACGATCTCGCGATCGTCCAGTGGTTCTACACCCGCATCACCACCGAGATCTTCAACATGCTCGATCACGACGGCGCCACCGCTGCTAACATCTGGCAGTCCCTCCGTCAGCTCTTCCAAAGCAACACCGACGCTCGGAAAAACGCTCTCCACACCGAGCTTCGCAATATGGTGCAAGGAGACGCCCCGGTGAACCTGTTCTGCCAGCGCGTTAAGACCATTGGTGATGAGCTCCGCGAACTCGGCGATACAGTTAGCGACTCACAGCTAATCAATATCGTTGTCGTCGGCTTCAGCGAAGACTTTTACAAGCAAGCCTCGTTCATACCGATGATACGGCCCCCTCCTACCTTCGCTGAAGTTCGTTCCTTGCTACAACTCGCGGCGGAAACACAAGCTCGCAAGGACTCTCGCCCCAAGGTCTTTCATGCTGCGGCTCGACCTCCTCTGTCGTCTACACCAGCGCCGCCTTCCATGCCGGCTCCTGCCGCCAGGCCGTCCGCATCGTCATCTGTTCAAGCGCCCCCAGGCTGGCGTCCTACTCCGAACTACCGCGGCAAAAACCCTATCTACAGGCCGCCGTCGACTCGTTCGGTTCCGCCTACGACATCACCAGCACCGAGTCCTGCACCACCCACCAGTGCTCCATCTGCGGTTGCATGGCGGCCTCCTCATGATCCTTGGACAGGGCTTGTTCAAGCATGGCCCATGCCCTGGTCCGCTCCGTCCACTCTCGGTGCTCCGCCGGCATACTCAGGTGCCTGGCAACCCGGCCTTCGGCCGCCTACTGGTGCTCCCGGGGTTCTCAACCCCCGACAGCCGGCCAATGCCTATCACGCCGCCCCGACGTATGCTCCTTATGGTCATTACACCACCGACGGCGGCGCCTACTACACACCTCAGCCGGCCCTGCTCCCGACGCCACCCCCACCACAGCCGGCCAATGCCTACTACACCCCCCAGCCGGCCCTACTGCCTTCACCATCGTATCCGCCGGCACTGCTTCCGACGCCACCCTCACCTGCGACGCCGAGCTGGGATCAAGCTGCCTTTCTCCAGGCCATGAATAACTTTGCTGCACAAGGAAACTCAGGTACGGATTGGATCTTTGATTCAGGGGCCTCTAGTCATATGTCTGCATCTAGTAATTGGTTATCTTCTTGCACTAAATCTCCTTTCCCTTCCACTGTCCTTGGAGATGGATCATCTATTCCTATATATTGTGTTGGTCAGGCTCAACTTCCCTCTTCCACCAAACCTCTTTTACTTCGCGATGTTCTAGTTGCACCCGCCCTCATTAAAAATCTTATCTCTGTTCGCCAATTTACTTGCGACAATCTAGTTTCGGCTGAATTTGACCCTTTTGGTTTATCTGTGAAGGATTACCTAACCAAGGCCGAGATCGCTCGCTTCAATAGCTCCGGTGATCTTTATTCTCTTAATGGAGTTCCTGCCGCCACCCCTCCAACATCCATGCTGGCCTCTGTCGATCTCTGGCATCGTCGCTTGGGCCATCCCAACCCCGCCGTCTTAGCTTCTATGCTTAGTGAATTTACCATACCATGTAATAGGGACTCTCATAATTCTGTGTTTTGCGAGTCTTGTCAATTAGGCAAACATGTGCGTCTTCCCTTTAGTTCCTCTAGTTCTTGTAGCACTTATCCCTTTGAATTAATACATTGTGATTTATGGACCTCTCCCATTGCAACTGTTTCGGATTTTAAATACTACCTTGTTATCCTAGATGATTTCACCCACTTTGTCTGGACTTTTCCTCTACGCAACAAATCCGAGGTCCATTCTCTTTTCCTTAATTTTCAACGCTATGTGTCTGTTCACTTCTTCCTCCCAATTCGCTTTATCCAATGTGAAAATGGTCGCGAGTTTGATAACATTAAAAATCGTACTTTCTTCTTACAACATGGCATCCTGCTTAGGTTCTCATGTCCCTACATATCCCCTCAAAATGGTAAAGCAGAACGCTCTCTTCGCACCCTCAATGATATAGTTCGCACTCTCCTCATTCAATCATCTATGCCTCCCAAGTTTTGGGCTGAAGCCCTACACATGGCCACCTTCCTTCTAAATATTCGACCTTCTAAAACTAAACCCAACACTACTCCCTATTATTCCCTCTTTCTTTCCCACCCCGACTACTCCGCGGTTCGTGTTTTCGGCTGTCTCTGTTTTCCCAATGCCTACGCCACTTCTGCAAATAAATTGTCACCACGCTCTATCCCATGTGCTTTTCTCGGCTTCTCTGACGAGCACAAAGGCTATCGCTGTCTCGACCTTCACACCGGACACGTTCATGTCTCTCGTCATGTCACGTTTGCTGAGCACATTTTTCCTTTCTCACAGCGCACTACTACACCATCCAACACCCCTAGCTCCGCAAACACCCCCTCTCCCCGTCCTTTCCAACTATATACTCCCCTACCTGCCGAACACAACTTATCACCACCACCATTAACACCCACCATAGCCAATCCCAACCATACACTCACCCCACCCGAGACGTCCCCAACACCCCCGGCCCCTGCTCCCTCCCCAACACCCCCGGCCCCTACTCCCACTCCACCACCCAGCCCTGCTCCCACTCCACCACCCAGCCCTACTCCTTCGTCCGACTCTTCCGCTGCGCCGGACTCACCAGTACCCACCTTACCCCCTCGTGCTATTCCTACAACAGCCCCAAGACCGCCTAAACCTTCATACCTCCGTATCTCTCACTTCTCTTCCAAAGAATTACAAAACTACTCTACTTGATCCCAATTGGGCCGCTGCCATGCAAGAAGAATATAATGCTTTACTTCAAAACAACACCTGGCAACTTGTTCCTCGTCCTCCCAATACAAATATTGTTTCTGGCAAATGGATTTTTCGCCAAAAGTTCCACTCCGATGGGAGCCTCTCACGATATAAAGCCAGGTGGGTTTGTCGTGGCTTTTCTCAGCAACAAGGAATTGATTACGAAAAAACCTTCTCTCCTGTTGTTAAACCTAGCACCATTCGCACCGTTCTTAGTGTTGTTGTCTCCTCTTCATGGCCCATTCACCAACTTGATGTTAAAAATGCTTTCCTCCATGGTTCCCTTCAAGAAACTGTCTACTGCCAGCAACCTCTGGGTTTTGAAAATCCATCCTTTCCAACTCATGTATGTCTTCTTCAGAAATCTCTCTACGGTCTTAAACAGGCCCCACGAGCTTGGTTTCAACGCTTCTCCTCCTTCATTCAAACAATAGGCTTCACTCCATCTCTCTCCGACACCTCTCTTTTTGTGTATCATCAAACTTCTGACACTGCCTATTTACTTCTCTATGTAGATGATATCATTCTTACCGCCTCCTCTCAAAAGTTCTTAGATCATATTGTCTCTCTTCTTAGATCTGAATTTTCTATGACTGACCTAGGACTCCTTCATCATTTCTTAGGCATTGCTGTTGTTCGAGATTCCTCCAGCCTTTTTGTTTCCCAACGCCAGTATATTCTTGATCTTCTTAATCGTGCTGGTATGCTTGACTGTCAATCATCTCGCACTCCTGTCGATACTAGTTTTAAACTTTCGGCTACCGGTGAACCCTTTTCCGATCCTACTCTCTATCGTAGCCTAACAGGTGCTCTCCAATATCTCACCATTACTCGTCCTGAAATCTCTTTTGCTGTTCAACAAGCATGTCTCTATATGCATGATCCCCGGGTTCCTCACTATAATCATGTTAAACGCATTCTTCGGTATTTAAAAAGAACTCTCAATCATGGTCTCCACCTCAATAATTCTTCTCCAAACTCGCTTACCGCATACTCTGATGCAGACTGGGCTGGTTGTCCTGACACTCGAAGGTCCACTTCCGGTTTTTGTGTTTTTCTTGGTAACAATTTGATTTCTTGGTCTTCGAAAAGACAGGTTACAGTCTCACGTTCGTCGGCCGAGGCTGAGTATCGCGCTGTGGCACATGCCGTTGCAGATACAATCTGGATTCGGCAGTTACTCTCCGAGCTACACAGGCCTATTGAGCAGGCCACTATTGTCTACTGTGACAACATATCAGCAGTCTACATGACCAGCAATCCAGTTCAACACCGACGCACAAAGCATATTGAGATTGATATTCATTTTGTTCGTGAAAAGGTTGCTCTTGGTCAGGTTCGGGTGCTTCATGTTCCCTCTACGGCTCAGTTTGCTGACATTTTCACCAAGGCATTGCCTACTAAGCCGTTTCAAGATATCTGTTTCAGTCTCAACGTCGTCGAGCCTGCCGTTGATACTGCGGGGGGATGTTAGAGTAGTCATTATGATATACGACTTCTAGTCCAAGTCAGTTTTGTACCCCTACCCCAAGTCGGTTTGTACCCTCTTATATACTCTTGTATGCTGCACCAAATCATTAATAAGCAACAGTTTTATTCAGCTTTCAGTTTCGCCGCACCGTTCGGTCTCTGTTTGATTTGAAGAAATTTCCATGCTCAACTCCGACGGGTCTTCAAGAATTTTATGTTCGCTGGTTTGCAAAGTCAACGTTTTCATCTTGGTTGCTCAGTTCCTCGAATTTTCGTCTTGCCTTTGCCTCTAGACTTCCTATTACAAATTTACACGACAGAAAAGTCTTGTGTGGACCGAAAGCTAAGGTAACCGTACTCAAACCGCGCTGATCAAATCCACATTTCCCAGACCTGACCAACCACTCCCGTTCTCGGCCAATGGGCAATATTTCCGTGTAATTTGCAATTGTTCTCGTCACCCCACATGTCAGCCTCGCAATCCTATTGTACGTGACACTCACACCACTCGTTGACCCGAGCAGTTTAGCCTTGCCGAAGCTAATTAAGCTGTGAGAGAACACACATGCAGTCGAGTGCTGCTAAACCTGACATTGCCTTCTTCTCTTTCTTCCGCTCCGTCTCTTCTTTAGTAGGGGAGTCCTAGTAAGCTTGTCGATGAGTGCCATGTCAGGGAACACCATGGCTGGCGCGCCGGCCATGCCGGAAGCCGCCGGGGGTCCATACGAGCGGGAGCTGAACTACAGCTTCACTGGGCGCGTCGCGCTCACCGTCGTCTTCGTCCTCTTCGGGCTCACCGTCGTCATCGTCATCATGCGCGTCTTGCTGTACGTGCTGGTGTATCGGTCTGGCCGAGGCGGAGGCCGCGGCAGCGGCGGCCTCGCCGCTGGCATCCTCCGGTCCATCAACTCGTTCGGAAGGATCGGCAGCCGGCGGCACGGGCTGGACGCGTCCGCGCTCTCCGCGCTGCCGGTCACCGTGTACCGGAAGGAGGTCGGCTCCACCAGCGCCGCTGGGGCTGACTGCGCCGTGTGCCTGTCGGAGCTCGCGGACGGGGACACGGTGCGGCAGCTGCCGAACTGCGGGCACGTATTCCACGTGGAGTGCGTCGACGCGTGGCTGCGCACCAGGACGACGTGCCCTCTCTGCCGGGCAGAGGCGGAGCTGTCCCAGGGCCAGCGGAGCGGCAAGGCGGAGGCGGCTGCGCAGTCGTCATCGGGCACGGAGCCGCCGCAACCGACGTTGCTTGGTGCAGGAGGAACCTTGATAGTGACCGTACAAGGTGGTATCCAGAGAGACGTGCGCGGGTAAACATCGGCGGCAGGTAGTCAATCGGCATCTCCCTTTACCTAGCTATAATCTAGCCTCGAGGGGAACCGGAAACAAGTGTACAGTGTGACGTATGTATATTCTACTCCCTCCATCTCATAAGATATGAGCGTTTTTAACATTATATTAGTGTAAAAACACTCTTATACTAAGACTTGAGATGTAACTAAAACTGTGATTATTCCCTCTCAAATGGTACTTTTTTTTTTGTGAAATGTGCATAGGAATATGACTTCTGTTACTCGAATCTTTGGATTCTTTGCTCTCATCCGAAAGTGGTCTTGAACCCAAGACCTCTTAACTCTATAATGAATTCATGCTTCAGCCAACTCATACAAACGTCCAAACTGATGGAGGAAGGTGGGTAATATATTTCAACACATCTAATTATCCGTAAAAAAAAGATTATCTGCTACTCCATCTTGCAAGTTGACGAACTGTAGCTAAAAAATTATACCCCCTCTCTCCTGTGATATAAAACATCACAGTATCAAAAAAGAAAAATCTTATATTATGGGACAGGGGCAAAGATGACCATCTGGGTCATGCCAGCATGGCACGAGCTGGCACAATTAGCAAAGGGGTTGTGTCTGGACCTTGTGTAGCACGCATGCCGGCACAACATGGCCCATTTACCACTCGGGCCACAGTGGGTTGTGACATGCCGACCCCTTTGACCAACTCTGGACAGAGGGACTATGTAATTAAGGATTCTTTTTTCTTTGTACATGCCACTCTTACTATATAATGAATCTACAAAAGAATAAACAACGAGGCGGGTAGAGCGTACGATCACCCCAATCCTATTTGACACCTATAGCACCCGTTAAAGGGTAAATGACACGCAACACACACCCCACGCGATAACTGGGCCAACTCATAAATATTGAACTATCATTCCTGGTTTGTGTCTAGTTTCTCGTCAGTTTTTGGGCCTTTTCCTTTTATGTTATAGTTCATATTTTTTCTTTTAGTTTTTCACAATTTCTTTTTCGAAATTTGTGAACTTTTTTTTGAAAATTAATGATTTTTTTCATATTCAAAAATATTTTTGGAATTCATGAACACTTTTCAAATTACAAAGTATTTTTTGAAATCCGCAAACTGTTATCTAATTCTTGAACTTTTTCAATCAGTGAACTTTTTTTTCAAAATCAAAAACTTTTTTCAAATAGTTAAATTCATGAATGTTTTCAAATCCGTGAACTTTTCCTTCCAAATTCATGATTTTTTTATTCATGAACTTTTTTCAAATTTATAAATTTCTCTTTGTTTCACATACCTTTTTAAATTTTGTGAACTTTATTCAATTTCAAAAATATATTTTTTAAACTCATGAACTTTTTAAAATTTTGTGAACTTTTCCTTTCAAATTCATGATTATTTTGTATTCATGAAATATTTTGAAATAAGTGAACTAGATTTTTTTTTCAAATTTGTGATTCTTTTAAGAATTCTAGAACATTTTTATTCAATTTTTTTCCAAATTCATGAATTGTTTGTGTATTTCACGATTTTTTTTCAAATTCTTGAACTTTTTTTCAATTTTTTGAAAAGTCAATGGTCAAGTGTCAACAGTTAAACGACCGAGCGAGCGAGCAAAAAATTGATCAATCGAGCGAGCGAACCTGCTTGTTGACGGAGGGATGGACTGAGCATTCGTGTTAATGGGTCGGCTTAACTCACCAAGCGAGTGAGCGCCAACGGGACAACCACCACTTAAGGCGATGTATAGGAGGTCTCGCGCGATCGCCCCGGTAGGGTTAAATGGTCCACGACCAGTACGACATCATCCAAGCTAGATTTCAAAACCAGTAGTGATAACTAGTGAATGCCGGCTGCAATGCAAGTGAACTTATTTTTGCAACTTTATCTGGTAGGAGTTGCAAATACTGCCCTCTTGTGCGCATTTTTCTTCTTATTTCCAAAAATTGGCATGCATTTTTGAAGATATTGCCAAGCCCATACAACTAATCTTGCCATCTAAAATGTTCACAAATGCCAACCCCTCCTAACGAACGTTCGCAAGATATGCAGTACTTTAAAGCTTACTTAATTCTCACATGGTCGAGAAGATCCGCTCAGTTTTCTCACGACAGGGGTGCGATCCACTGCTGTAAGGCTGGCAAACAATCCCTCTGATAAGGTTCTTCGTTCCCCTTCTCTCGTCGGCGGCCGCCAACGTTGAGTGTTTTTCCACGCCCCGTTGTGTCTCGTCGTGGTTCCAGTCAAGCTGAATTAGAGGCGGTCTCTGTACCATTTCCTGGCATTGGTGATCCACTTGAGGGACCTCTCCACAGTCCAATCTCTCCTTCAGACTAGGTTTCAAGGTTGGTGCGGACATATTAGGCTCGTCGGCGCTTGGTGAGGATGAATCTGCTATGATGGAACTGTTGTGGTTTGGGCAGCCCCGTGATAGTTTGAGAAGTTCATGGACTCGTGAACAAATATGCCCCGACCATGTCACGCCTTGTTGAATCCTAGTTAGATTAAGCACAGGCTGAGAGTTTAGCGTCGTTTAGTTTTCATTAGGCTTATCATGTAGCAAGCTCTAGGAGGAGCGGAGGTACTGTAATTTTCTTGAACCAGTCAATAAACCTTGAGATTTTGGGTTACCTAAGATACCATATTGATGCATTACTAAAGGGGTGGACCAGAGTCGTGGAGGCTGACATGTATATATGGGTAAGCTGAGGTGAGAGAGAGAGAGAGAGATAAAACTTGGGATACCGTACGGTCCTCCATTGCCAATGTTTTGGATCACCATGGCTAGCGATCAAGGATTTTTAATGAAGGCCATAATTTGTGTGAGCATGACGGGGTTGGCCAGGGAAGCCAAGCTCAATTGATGTACTCAGGGATGTTCTGTATGTTTGTGGACTCAGTGATCTTGGCTATTCAGGTAGGTAGTGCACCTTTGTTAAGAAATTGGCAGGAGATGCTCTGGACTGCATACACCAGAGTTTGGCTGGATAGGGTGGCTGCTGCTCTTCTTCTTCCTCCTCCTCCTCCGCCTGATCCTCCTCCTCCTCTTTATCGAGTCTGGAGGCAGGCCGACAACGATGCGAGCAACGCACCTCACCTAGATCTCCTGCTCAATCTGGAACCGGCTCTGGCGTGAGCATAGCATACGTGGTCTTCTTTTGCTGAACCATGGCGATGCCGGAGGGTGTGGGAAGAGTGGAGGAGCGGGAGAGAGGTGGATGGGCTCGGGCTGGCGGCGCGAAGAGGGAGGAGGTGGATGTGGCTAGGGTTAGGAACACCGTCCGGCTTAAATAGCCGGATTTGGCCTCGGACGGAGAGCCGGAGCGGTGCCACACGACGTTCACACACCCCACCGGAGGAGACATTCGTAGAACTGCTGGATTTTTGGGCGATTATGTGTGGGACCCCATCATTAGTCCGATACGACAGACGCGCTCGGATGGGTTCGCCCTAGATTTGGGCTGAATATGAGGGGTGCCGGTCAGCCCGGGAATTTGAGGCCCGTTTGAAGAGCCCGTCTGGGTCAATTTTTTGTGATCGGTCACTGAACCGGCCGTCCGCCTGGGCATTTGATGCAGGTTTGGTGCGCACAGCCGTATATGCTCTAACCTGGTTACTTTCATTGGCACAGACAGTACGAAAAGTCCTAAAAGCAGCACAACAGCTAGGGCGCATGAAAAGGTGAAGTTCCTCTCTACAGCGACATGGGAAAGGGACACTTTTGGAAGTGTGCGCGAAGAAATAAAAAGGTTGAAAGGGGAATTTAATATCCTAGAAGGAATTCCTGGTCGTGTTGGCCCGAGCCACTACGAGATCAAGATCAACGAATGCTTCGTTGGGATGTATTACCGGGATGAGATTTCACGACATTAAAGAGCTAGAGTTGAATGTTTGGCAGTGGGCGATAGAATAGTTATTACTTCCACATGCGAGCTTTGATGCGAAAAAGAGAACATTATCAAGGCCCTTGCTAAAATATGATGGAGAAGTTGGTTTAGAACCCGACTGTGTTGAGGCAGTGATGACTGAATTTTATATGGCTCTTTATATATCTGATGAGGGGTGTCAAATATGCATGAAGTTCTTGACACGATCCTGTGTAAAGTTTCTCTTACGATGAATGATCTACTCACTGCACCGTACTCGGGGGAGGATGTTAAGAAGACTTTATTTCACATGGTCCGGACGATAGCATCGGGTCCGGATGGCTTTTCTGCTCATTGTTTCCACAAGCACTGGGATATACTGCTATGTCCCAAAATAAGTGACTCAACTTTATACTAAAGTTAGTATAGAGTTGAGTCATTTATTGTGGGACAGAGGGAGTATGTGGTAAGGAAGTAACCAAGGCGTTCTTGCTTATTGTGAATGGGGAGGAAAGTGCTGAGAACATTAATGAGACATATCTTGTCTTGATCCCAATGGTAAAGAACCCAGCACCGCTTTCACAATTCCACCAATTAGTTATTAGAGAAGACAACCTTTGTTCTGGTCTAATAACTAGTAACATTATCATGGCATATGAATGTCTACATTTTATGAGGCGCAACATGGCACTGAAACATCTAATTGTGCTTTGAAATTGGACATGATGAAAGCGTATGCTAGAGTTGAATAAGACTATTTGAAGGCTATTATGCTTGAAAAGGGTTTTCAGAATCATCGGATTTATATAGTCATGACCATAGTAAAATTAGTCTCTTACTCAGTTTTGTTTAATGGAAGAAAACTTGAAGAATTCAAACCATCCAGAGGTATCCGTCAGTGAGAACCAGTTTTACCCCACCTTTTGTTGTTGGTAGCAGAGGGCCTTAGGTGCCTCCTAAAATCCAGAAACGAGATCTTAGCTTGGTGGAGTTCAAGTTTATTCCATGTCTTGTTTTAAACTGCCATGGGGTCTTTGCGAGCATATCCAAAAACTTATAAAGCCAATTCTGGTGTGGTGGGTTGGTGGGGGGGGGCAAGAATGGGCAGTGAAAACCTGCTAGGTTTCGTGAAAATCGATGATCCAACCAGAGTTTATGTGAGGTTTGGGACTGAGAGGCCTTGAACTCTTTAATCTTGTGTTCCTAGAAATGGGGAAATATGAGGTGCTCCCGAGACTTATATGTTACCGTGATACGTGCTCCTGGGAGCCGTTGGATCTGAGATCCAGTGGATTTCGGGAGCTCTTGAATGTTTTGCAAAAAATCCCTTAAAGACTCTCAAAATTACATGCAGACAAAAGCTCATTAGATTCAGTCGAATCTGAGATCCAATGGCCTAAAAGCTCATATCACGATATCAAGTAAGCCTCGGGAGCACCTGAAACTTTCCCTCTAGCAAGACAATCATGGCGTACACAACACCCATAGTCTCTCTGTGCTAGGATGTTAAAGGCCATATACTTTCTGGACACTTATATTAATGCCGAATTGGAATCTCATCCATCTCAGATTTGGAGGGCACTAAATGAAGCCAGAGATGTGCTTAGCCGGTGGATAATAAGAAGGACCGACGATGGGTAAAATACACATATCTGGTCACAAAACTGGATCCCTGAGATGAGAATATGAGACCGATAGTCTGTCTTACTAATGATCGTCTCGAGATTGACACAATCATATAATGTGGGTACTACATAGGGCACGATCATGGTACATCAACCCCATTCAACTAGTGTCATTTCTTCCCCTAGCGGTCGTCAATTTCTTTTATATGATGTCCTTTCTCCTATTTTCTTGTTTTCTATCCTTTTCTTTTTAGCATAGAAACACAACATTTTGAAAAGAATCGAACAAAATAAAAAAGAGAAAAAATGAACAATGAAGAAAAGAAACAAAATTGCGTTCTGCTTAGTGATATCATTTTTTGCCCCTATAGCACCCGACATTTTTATGATGATAAAGCAGATCATGTTGCCAAAGTGTGTCCAGCGTCCTTGGGTTCTCGCTTATTGGATTGACGACTTTTCAAGGTTTAGTCTAATTCTCCTTAGACTTGTTGTTATGAAGTTTCTAGATTCCACTGAAGAAACGTTAATATGCAACATATGAACCTAGAGACAATGACTTGAAAGGTTCTTACGGCGAGCCACATCAGATATCTTAACATAATGTGCTTAATTAATTGATAAAACAAAAATACTTTTGCTTAGAAACTGCAACTCAAACATCATGTTTTTATGCTATTAGCATAAGTCATCTTGTGGCCACACATTTGCACACAACGCGAGCCTAAATGTGTTGCGATGACGATATGCTTGTCATGCTTATGACTTATTATTGGTTGTGCAATAGTACTATCTTAAAAGTGCCACATAGAATAATTATTGATTTAAAAAATAAAAAA
Organism: Triticum aestivum; assembly: GCF_018294505.1. Classification (NCBI taxonomy): domain Eukaryota; kingdom Viridiplantae; phylum Streptophyta; class Magnoliopsida; order Poales; family Poaceae; genus Triticum; species Triticum aestivum. The sequence continues at coordinate 112,392,497 of NC_057802.1, forward strand.
TGAGATTTTCTTTACCTTCTCTTAATCAAGAAGATGGTCCCTTAGCAAGAACATACAATGAATGATTTCTTAGTTATATATTTTATAGCTAATTTTGATCATCTGGTAATTTTAGCAGCATACATACATTACTTACCAGATACAGTGTGGTACTAGCACTAAGGCATAATCCACTGCATATAATGTTTTTTATTCTATACATGATATATAATGCATGAAAAGAAGACCGTTGTATTGGTCATTATGTGTACACATGTCCTTGGTTGTTTTTTCCCGTACCATGTTAGGGGCTTATGGCATTTATAAAGCGGATCCTCAAACCGCCGACAACGTCTGGACCGCGCTGTCTGGACGTGTTCTGCCATCCAAATCGGCCCAGTATCATTCCACCGAGCGATCTTGATGCACTTTTTCCTGCAAATTGGAAGCAAAGTGGGGGGGGGGGTCTTTGCGGGAGTCCGGACAGTAAGCATGTAGGACTCTGATACCCCCGGCCAACCCAAATCCCCCCTCCCGGTCCCATTTTCTTCCAATGCCCTCTTCTCCCCCTTGCTTTGCATCCGCACCTTCCTCCTCTGGCGTCGTCGTTGTACCTCTCTGGCCACCACACATGCATTGTCAGACCTCCGCAACCAGCACCAACGCGCCCACTTGCCTTTTACAACGGTGTCGTCCACCCATGACCCGTCTGTACCCAGGTACACTCCTCCTCCCCTATCGACGAAGTCCATGGCAGACCACACCCTACAAGTGTTCCGTCAAATGCCATTGAGCTAATTTACGAACGTCATATCGTTCTTTGAGAGTAAGAAGGATGACGGGGGTACTCAACCATGGAGGATGAGTTATTGTGTGATGCGTGGTTGGCATATCCGTGGATTTCATAGACAACAGCAGAAGGGAGCTCTTCTGGCAACGCGTGCATGATTCGTTTCACGCACAAAAGCACATTGTACCCTACGACATGCACATCATCTAGCAACGCAATGTAAAGTCGTTATCATATTAGTGGTACGCCATCTAGACCACCGTCACCAAGTTTTGTGACGCGATTAATCGGCTGGAGGCAAGGTGGCCTTTGGACGCTGCAGCGGAGGAGATCGTAAGTTTTGCTTCTTTTTGCTCAACTTGTCAATTGAATCATTCATTCATTCAATGTTACTCCACACATTGTGTAGCCTGTACGCGTTGCTGTGATATACTAAAGGATAGAGGGACAACCATTTATGTACATACACTATTGGATGAAGCTCAAGATGAAGTATGTGTGGGACGAAATGATCCGTTCATGAAAAACTTGTTGAATGTCTGGTTATTCTCGTTGAACTGGAACTATTGTTGTACTAGATTTATTTGCATGCAATGAATGGATGATTTGTGCTATTTTATGGCTGAATTTTGATGAATTCTGTCGTGTTTGCATGGATTATGACTTGTTTGTTGAACTGTGATTTGAATATGTGGTTAGCGTTGCATTTACGGATCCCGCATCTGTTCTATCAGTGGATGAAATGCAGGAGCAAATTTGCAGGTTGAAGATGCCTTTGCATGTCAGCTTAGCGCGTGCTTGGTTGCCCGCATTAGGGGCAACCAGGCCGAGTTGGGCCATGAAATGTGTGTTTCATTTCATATGGGTGGGCTGGCTCGCATGGGCATGAAGCTTAAAGCAGCCCAGAGCCTGACTCGCTGGAAACCCTCGAATCGGCAATTTCTAGTGAGCCAGGCTTAGTGCAGCGCAAGCTCGCATGCGCGGGAGCAACTGATATGTCTCCAATGTATCTATAATTTATGAAGTATTCTTGCCATGTTTACAACAATTTTATATGGTTTTGGTATGATTTGCTTGGAACTAACCCGGACTGACGCTGTTTTCAGCAGCACTACCGTGGTGTTGTTTTTTGTGCAGAAATAAAAGTTCTCCAAAAGCAATGAAACTTTTTGACGATTTCTTTTGGAACAAAAGAGGCACTAGAAGCTTCGTGGGAGGACCAAAAGGTGAAGGAGGTGAGCACAAGACACATGGGTGTGCCAGGAGGCCCAGGCGCGCCCAGGTGGGTTGTGCCCACCTCGAGGCCCATCTGCGTGTGAGTCCAACGCTGAAAAATCCTATAAATAGAGAAACCATCAGAAATAACCCTAGATCAGAAGTTCCACCGCCGCAAGCCTCTGTAGCCACTAAAACCAATCTAGACCCCATTCCGGCACCCTACCGGAGGGGAAAATCATCACCGGTGGCCATCTTCATCATCCCGGCGTTCACCATGATGAGGAGGGAGTAGTCCACCCTCGGGGCTGAGGGTTTGTACCAGTAGTTGTGTTTAATCTCTCTCTCTCTCTCTCTCTCTCTCTCGTTCTTGAGTTGGCACGATCTTGATGTATCACGAGCTTTATTAATATAGTTGGATCATATGGTGTTTTCCCCTCTCTATCTTGTTGTGATGAATTGAGTTTTCCCTTTGAGATTTTGTTTTATCGGATTGAATACTTTTATGGATTTGAGAGCACTTGATGTATGTCTTGCTATGAATACCCGTGGTGACAATGGGGTATCATATTGATTCACTTGATATGTGTTTTGGCACTCAACTCGCGGATTCCCGAGGTGACATTGGGGTAATCTATGCATAGGCGTTGATGCACGTTCTCGTCTTTATTTCTCCGGTATAAATCTTGGGGCACTCTTTGTGGTTCTTTGTGTTGGATTGAGTATTATGAATATGAAATTGTTTGATGCATATCGTATAATCAACTCATGGATACTCGTGGTGACATAGGAGTATCTAGGTGACATTAGAGTTGGTTGATGTGTATCATATGGTGTTATTTTAGTACGAACTCTTGGTTAGATCGATCGGAAAGAATAGCTTGGTGTTACTTTAGTATGAACTCTAGGATAGATTGATCAGAAAGAATAGCTTTGAGGTGGTTTCGTACCCTACAAACAATTTCTTCTTATGTTCTCCGCTAGATAAGAACTTTGGGGTGATTCTTCATCGCACGTTGAGGAATGGTTATATGATCCAATTATATTTGCATTGTTGAGAGATTGCACTAGCGAAAGTACGGACCCTAGGCCTCATTTTCAAGCATTGCAATATCGTTTGTGCTCCATTTTATCAGTTGGTACCTTGCTGTCTTTTATTGTTCATATTACAAAAATCAATATCTACTATCATTACATCTTCATCCTACGCCTCCCACGGATTGATAAACCTTAGGTCATCCACTTGAGGGAAAATTGCTACTGTCCTACAAAACTCTGCGCTCGGAGGCCCAACACAGGACTACAAGAACAAGTTGTGTAGTAGACATCAAGCTCTTTTCTGGCGCCGTTGCCGAGGAGGTGAGTGCATGAAGGTATATCTTTAGATCTTGCTATTGAATCTTTTAGTTTCTTGTTTTATCACTAGTTTGGTTTATAAAAGAAAACTACAAAAATATGGAATTGAGGTTGCATCATATTATTCATCTTTATCATGTCTTTCTTGAAAATGATGGAACGGAAAATTGTGATCAATTGATAGAAGAAGAATTCAATAAAGTATTTGGCATAAATGATGAGAACGATTGCAATGTTGTTAGTATGAATTCTTTGAATATCCATGATGTTAACGATATGCAAAGCCATAAGCTTGGGATGCTATGTTTGATGAAGATGATATTTTTAGTCCCCCAAGTTTTGATGAGAATATTTACTATGATGAAAGCATGCCTCCTATTTATGATGATTATATTGATGAAAGTGAATTTGGAGAGGTCATGACTTTATTTAATGATGATTCCACTATCTTGGAAGAGGTTTCAATTGATTTTGGTAACAAAGTTGATATCTATGATGATTATTGTGATGATATGTATGATATAAATATCAATGATATCCATGAAACTTGACATAATGATTTTAATGCTCAAATTTATTATGTGGATCAAGTATCTCATGATAGCTATTTTGTTGAATTTTCTCCCACTACTATTAATGAGAATAAAATTGCTTATGTGGAGAGTAGTAAAATTTCTATGCTTACGGATCATGAAAAGAATGCTTTATGTGATAGTTATATTGTTGAATTCATTCATGATGCTACTGAAAATTATTATGAGGGAGGAATATATGCTTCTACATATCTCAATATTATCAAGTTTCCTCTCTGTGTTGAAAATCTTGAAGTTATGTTTGCTTTGCCTTCCTATGCTAGTTGATTCTTGTTCCCATAAATTGTTTGCTCTATGCATAGGAAGTGGGTTAGACTTAAATTTGATTTCCATGTGATTCATTATGCTCTCTTACGTTTCAGTTCTTATCTTTTATGCGAGCATCATTGAAATCATCATGCCTAGCTAAAAGACATTAAAGAAAAGCGCTGGTTAGGAGATAACCCAACACTTTTACCTACTGTTTTTGTGTGTTCACATGATTAAGCTAATGTAGTAATCATGTTTTATAGCTTTTGTTTCAATAAAGTGCCAAGTAAAGCCTTTGGATAGTGTGGATGATAGTTGACTTGATTCTGTGCAAAAATAGAAACTTTTGCGCCCAGTAACATAATTGAACTGCTCTGCTAGAACGTGATAAATTATTGATTTTTTTACATATGATTGATATACAAATTACCTATGTTTTCCTATTTTTTCAGAATTTTTGGAGTAGCAGAAGTATGGTCGTTGTCCAAATCATTATAGACTGTTCTGTTTTTGACAGATTCTGTTTTCAATGCATAGTTTGCTTGTTTTCTAGTTTCTATGGCTTATATTGCTCAATATAAATTGTGGAAATGATAAGGTATAGTAGGAATTGTGTGAGAACAATTATGAATCTTGTCTTTGACAGTGCCAAAGTGAATGATTTGTCTTTATCATACTAACCTATCTCATGAAGTTTTGTTAAGTTTTGTGTGATTGAAGTTTTCAAGTTTTGGGTGAGATATCGATAGGAGGAGAATAAGGAGTGACAAGACCCTAAGTTTGGGGATTCCCAAGGCACCCGCAAGGTAATATTCAAGGAAGATCCAAGCAACTAAGCTCGGGGATGCCCCGGAAGGCATCCCCTCTTTCGTCTCCAACATTATCGGTAACCTTACTTGGAGCTATATTTTCATTCGTCACATGATATGAGTTTTGCTTGGAGCGTCATTTTATTTTGTTAGGATTTGCTTGCTTCTATTTAGAATAATGTTTTGAATCTTTTATTTCAATAAAAATTTCAAGTATAGCCTTTGCCATGCTTATTTTGCGAGTCTATATGTGGCTGTTTGAAAACAGAAAGTTGCACGCTAGTGCGTGAATTCTTGAAAAAGTCAGAATCTGATAAAAATGTTGAAATGTTTTTCACAATAAGATGTGATAAAATTTCTACAGTGTGGTAATTTTTCAGAATTTTTGGAGTTAAAGAAGTGTTGATATTCTTGCATCCTTTACAGACTGTCCTGTTTTGACAGATTGCTCTTATGTTTGCATTGTTTGCATATGTTTGCGTGTTTAATGATTCTATTTGAGGATGGAAGTATTAAATATGTAGAGGCATTTAGTATGCAATGTTAAATAATAATTTTAGTGATTTGCTACAGTAGAGAATAATAAGGTTTCGCATTGATTTATACTAACTTATCTCACGATTTCTTGTTGAGTTTTGTGTGGATGAAGTTTTTGAGATTTAGAAAAACCATGATATAAAAGGATTTAAGGAGACATAAAAGCTCGAGCTTGGGGATTCCCAAGGCATCCCAAGATAATTATTTAAGAAGTCTCAAGCATCTAAGCTTGGGGATGCCCCGGTAGGCATCCCAGCTTTCTTCAACAATTATCGGTTAGTATTGGTTGAGCCTAAGTTTTTGCTTCTTCACATGATGTGTGCTATTCTTGGAATGTAATTTTGTTTTGTTTATCTTGCTATTTTAATAATATGCTTATATCTAAAAGTTTTTTAAATAAGAGAGTCCTCCATTAGCTGCCCATTGACTTAACTACTCGCTTGATCTTCACTTATATCTTTTTGGAGTAGTTTGTCATTTACTCTTGTGCTTCAGTTATATCCTATGAGTAAACTGTTGAATGAACTGAATAACATGAAGTTGAAATTATATGTTCATATCATGCCTAGTGGTAGCTTCGCATTGGGTTTAGAAAGTGAAATCTTTTGAAGATTAACAATCACAATATTGGGCATACAAGCAATTCATGAATGATTAGTATAAGGAAGAGAACTTTCACATACAAATATATTATCTTGGACATCTTCTATGATTGTGAATACCCATTAATTATTTTCAAACTTGAGCAAATTAGTTTAAGTTGGAAAAGGAAGACAATGTAGTGAGTTATGGTTGTGTATATTTTCATAGAAGTTATATTGTTATGGATCGTCCAACATGTGGTGTTTGCCTATGATCTTTTGCTAGCAGGAAATTCGTACTAAGTAGAGATACTACTTGCGCATCCAAAAACCCTTAAACCCAGTTTCTTTCCATGAGTGTCCACCATACCTACCTATGGATTGAATAAGATCCTTCAAGTAAGTTGTCATCGGTGCATAAAGCAATAAAAATTGCTCCTAAATATGTTTGATCTTTTATTTTAAGGGAAAATTGAGCGTTGTACAAACTTGTGATGGCAAAGTAATAAAAGCGACGAACTGCATAATAAAGTTTGCTATCATAAGGGGCAATATAACGTGATGTTCCTTTGCATTAAGAGCTTGGGCATCCAAAAATAAAAAGCACATGACAACATCTGCTTCCCTCTACATAGGGCCTATCTTTTACTTTTCAGTATTTACTTTTATGCAAGGGTCAATAGTATGCATTCTCATTTCAACCTCAATTATCCTCTAGTTGGCAAGCATCATGTGGTGGGGAAAGATCTAGGCACATATGGCCAGACAAATATATTTGATCATGATTTATTATTGTTGACAATTATCTCCATGATAAATGAGTTGGGAGGCAAAACATTAAGCCCCTATCTTTCTCTGTGTTCGATGGATGCCATTTGTTCTAAGAATATGCTTTGAGTACTAGCAATCATGGAAGAATATATGATGATTGATTATGTGGAGCTCTTACTTAGACTCTATTGAATACGTTCAATTGCAATTGTTTGGTGACTAAGAATATAGGTTGTTGAATTTCAAGAGAATTCATTGTTTGAACCTTAACATGTGAATTTGTTGCTACTTTAACATGAGAAGTTTTATGAGAAAGAATTGATGTCATGATACTAGGAAAAGTGATTGAAATTATTCATTGGTCAAACTTATGCACTATGCTACCATTCACACTTCATAAATTATTTCTTCTATCATTTACCTACTCGAGGACAAGTAGAAATTAAGCTTGGGGATGCTGATACGTCTCCAATGTATCTATAATTTATGAAGTATTCATGCCATGTTTACAACAATTTTATATGGTTTTGGTATGATTTGCATGGAACTAACCCGGACCGATGTTGTTTTCAGCAGAACTACCGTGGTGTTGTTTTTGGTGCAGAAATAAAAGTTCTCCAAATGCAACGAAACTTTTTGACGATTTCTTTTTGAACAAAAGAGGCACTAGAAGCTTCATGGGAGGACCATAAGGTGAAGGAGGTGAGCACAAGACACCTGGGCGCGCCTAGGTGGGTTGTGCCCACCTCGAGGCCCATCTTCGTGTGACTCCAATGCTGAAAAATCTATAAATAGAGAAACCATCAGAAATAACCCTAGATCAGAAGTTCCGCCGCCGCAAGCCTCTGTAGCCACGAAAAACCAATCTAGACCCCGTTCCGGCACCCTGCCGAAGGGGAAAATCATCACCGGTGGCCATCTTCATCATCCCGGCGGCCACCATGATGAGGAGGGAGTAGTCCACCCTCGGGGCTGAGGGTTTGTACTAGTAGTTATGTGTTTAATCTCTCTCGTGTTTTTGAGTTGGTACAATCTTGATGTATCACGAGCTTTATTAATATAGTTGGATCATATGGTGTTTTCCCCTCTCTATCTTGTTGTGATGAATTGAGTTTTCCCTTTGAAATTTCGTTTTATCGGATTGAATACTTTTATGGGTTTGAGAGCACTTGATGTATGTCTTGCTATGAATACCCGTGGTAACAATGGGGTATCATATTGATTCACTTGATATGTGTTTTGGCACACAAATCACGGATTCCCGAGGTGACATTGGGGTAATCTATGCATAGTGGTTGATGCACGTTCTCTATTTGTTTCGCCGGTAGAAATCTTGGGGCACTCATTGAGGTTCTTTGTGTTGGATTGAGTATTATGAATCTGAAATTGTTTGATGCATATCGTATAATTAACCCACGGATACTCGCGGTGACATTGGAGTATCTAGGTGACATTAGAGTTGGTTGATGTGTATCATATGGTGTTATTTTAGTACGAACTCTTGGCTAGATCGATCGGAAAGAATAGCTTGGTGTTATTTTAGTACGAACTCTAGGATAGATTGATCGGAAAGAATAGCTTTGAGGTGGTTTCTTACCCTACAAACAATTTCTTCTTATGTTCTCCGCTAGATAAGAACTTTGGAGTTATTCTTCATCGCACGTTGAGGGATGGTTATATGATCCAATTATATTAGCATTGTTGAGAGATTGCACTAGAGAAAGTACGGACCCTAGGCCTCATTTTCAAGCATTGAAATACCATTTGTGCTCCCTTTTATCAATTGCTACCTTGATGTCTTTTATTATTCATATTAAAAAATCAATATCTACTATCATTACTACAATTTTATCACCATCTCTTCGCCAAACTAGTGCACTTATACAATTTACCATTGTATTTCGTGTGTTGGGGACATAAGAGACTTTTTATTATTTGGTTGCAAGATTGTTTGAGAGAGATCATCTTCATCCTACGCCTCCCATGGATTGATAAACCTTAGGTCATCCACTTGAGGAAAAATTGCTACTGTCCTACAAAACTCTGCGCTTGGAGGCCAACACAAGTCTACAAGAACAAGTTGTGTAGTAGACATCAGCAACCCGAAAATGAGGGGGGGTGGCGGGAGATGAAAATCAGGCGCGGCACCAAATCTAGCCTCACCCCCAATTACTTGGTCACCACTACCTCTAGGACAACCACTTCCTCTAGCCTCACCACCGGTATCGGCGGCGACTCATATCTGCGCAAGCGACGGCTGCGGCGGCGGATGCGGCAGCATCACTATCCGGCTGCAGGAGCTGGTGCTCCCCTTCCTGTTGGCCACCGTCGGTTCATCCTTGCCTCAACCATGGCCCCCCCTTCGTCGTCCTCGTCTCTAATGTCGGTATGCAACACCCCCTCTCCCATATGTTAGGTCGGTTGTTAGGATAGATTTCCCCATGCTCAACGGACCCTCGACGTCGACTAGGTTATGGACGCATGATAATCCCCAAGTGCAAGGAATCATCGTAGCAATTTCCAAAGGTGGAAGTGATAAGTATGGAGTGTCGAACCCACAAGAAGCTAAAGGTAAGATCAATATTCTCTCAAGTCCTATCTGTCACTGATACGACTCTACGTACACCGAACGTTTGCTTCCAACTAGAAACGAGAAATAAAACTATGTTGTGGGTATGAAGAAGATAACTTTGCATGATATCGGAGAACTAAAATATAAAAGTAGGTGCTGTTAGTATAAAGTTAGAATATATTACTAAACATTATAAATAGCGAGTGTGGAATAATGATGGATCGGTGTGCGGAATTATCCTAGGCAATTGTTAACAAGATCGGTAACCATTATTGTAATTTCATATGAGGAAGAGGCATAAGCTAACATACTTTCTCTTTGGATCATATGCACTTATGATTGGAACTCTAGAAAGCATCCGCAACTACTAAAGATCATTAAGGTAAATCCCAACCATAGCATTAACACATCAAGTCCCCTTTGTCCCATACGCAACAACCCCCTTACTCGGGTTTATGCTTCTGTCACTCAAGCAACCCACTATAAGCGAATCATGAACGTATTGCAACACCCTACAGCGGGAATCCCTCACGTGTGTGCGGCACGGAAGGCACCATAGGACAGCACCAAAATAAAACATACAACTCAAACCAATCTAGATCAACAATCAACCCATAGGACAAAAGAAATCTACTCAAAACATCATAGGATGGCAACACATCATTGGATCATAATATGTGGCATAAAGCACCATTTTCAAGTAGGGGATTACAACGGGGTGCGGGAGAGTGGACCACGTAAAAGAGATGAGGATGGTGATATTGATGAAGACGATCACCACGGCGATGATTCCCCCGATGGCACTCCGGCACCACCAAGAGAGAGGGGGAGCGGTTCTCCCCTTTGTGCTTCCTCCTCAATGGCCTCCCCCTTAGATGGGGAAAGGTTCTCCCTCTGGTCCTTGGCCTCCATGGCGATGGTGACCCCTCCGGCTTCCTCCTCCATGTCTCCGATGATGTTGACCCCCTCCAGCAGGGTGCCAGAGAGGGCCTAGATTGGTTTTTCGTGGCTATAGAGGCTTACGGCAGTGGAACTCCCAATCTAGATTCTGTTCTGGAGGTTCCGGGATATATAAGAGGTGTTGGCGTCGAGAACAAGTCAGGGGGACCCACGAGGCAGCCATAAGGTCGGGGGCGCGCCCCCACCCTTGTGGTGGCCTCAGGACTCCTCTGATGCAACCCCGGTACTCCGTGGGCTTATTTTGGTCCAAAAATAATCTCCAGAAATTTTCAGGTCAATTGGACTCCGTTTGATATTCCTTTTCTGTGAAACCTAGAAACAAGGAAAAAACAGAAACTGACACTGGGCTCTGGGTTAATAGTTAGTCCCAAAAATCATATAAAATATCATATAAATGCATATAAAACATCCAAGATAGATAATATAATAGCATGAATACTTCATAAATTATAGATACGTTGGAGACGTATCAACATCCCCAAGCTTAATTCCTGCTCGTCCTCGAGTAGGTAAATGATAAAATAAATAATTTATGAAGTGTGAATGCTAGCAAGTGCACAAGTTTGATCAATGATAGTTCCAAACACTTTTTCTAGCATCATTATATATCATAAACAGTAGCTCATCTCATAAAAATCCTCATGATCAAGTAACAAGCTATTCATAAATTAAGGTATAGACAATAAACTTTCTTGAAAACTAACAAACTATGTTCTCAGTCATCAAACAATTGCAATTCATCTTATTTTCAGGAAGGGTCTATGTAAGAGCTTTGATTTAGCAAATTCCACATACTCAACTATCATTTAATCTTTCACAATTGCTAACACTCACGTGATATTTATGGGTTCAAAGTTTTAATCGGACACAGAGAAAGATAGGGGCTTATAGTTTCGCCTCCCAACCCTTTACCTCAAGGGTAATGTCAACAGTAATACTTTATGAAAACCTACAGCCGAGTATATATATATATATATATATATATATATATATATATATATATATATATATATATATATATATATATATATATATATATATCCGGATCGCTCCAACACATAGTGCTTGCCAAAGGAAAAAGTGTAAAAAGGAAAGGTGACGATCACCATGACTCTTGTATAAAGGTAGAAGGTAAAAGTAAAAGATAGTCCCTTCACGGAGGGAAGCAGAGGTTGTCATGCACTTTTTATGGTTGGATGCACAAAATCTTAATGCAAAAGAACGTCACTTTATATTGCCGCTTGTGATAAAGATCTTTATTATGCAGTCCATCGCTTTTATTTCTTCCATATCACAAGTTCGTATAAAGCTTATTTTCTTCACACTAATAGGTCATACATATTTAGAGAGCAATTTTTATTGCTTGCAGCGATGAAAACTTACTTGAAGGATCTTACTCAATCCATAGGTAGGTATGGTGGACTCTCATGGAAAATCTGGTTTAAGGGATTTTTGGAAGCACAAGTAGTATCTCTACTTGGTGCAAAGAATTTGGCTTGCATGAGGGGGAAAGGCAAGCTCAATATGTTGGATGATCCATGAAAATATAACTTCTATTCGGATATAAGAAAACATAACTCATTATGTTGTCTTCCTTGTCCAACGTCAACTTTTTAGCATGTCATATTTTAATGAGTGCTCACAACTACAAAAGATGTCTAAGATAGTATATTTATATGTGAAATCTCTCTTCCTTCAATATTCTTTCACGAATTGTTCAAGTGACCAATGTTGAGTTTGCTAACTTTCAATAAATTTTACCACCTATACTTCTTATAAGTGAAGTCATTACTCTCCATGGGATAAGCATATGAAGCATATATAAATTCAGATTTATGATATTCAATTCATTCAACCATTTGCTCATAGGGTATAAGTGAAGCACGTGAGTAAATGACAAACTACTCCAAAAAGACATGAGTGAAGGACAATGAGTAGTCAAATAATTAATATTCAAATAATTAACTAGCCATGGGAGGACTCTCTCTTATTCAAGATTTCAGATCCAATGATTTTATTCAAACATCAAGTAAAATGAAAATACGCTCCAAGCAAAACACATATCATGTGACGAATAAAAATATAGCTTCGAGTAAGGTATACCGATGGTTTTGAAGATGAAAAAGGGGATGCCTTCCGGGGCATCCCCAAGCTTAGGCGCTTGAGTCTTCCTTGAATATTACATTGGGATGCCTTGGGCATCCCCAAGCTTAGGGTCTTTCCACTCCTTATTCTCCACGTATTGATATCTTAACCAAAACTTGAAAACTTCAATCACACAAAACTTTAACGGAACTTCATGAGATGGGTTAGTATGATAAAGAGTAAATCATTCCCTTTGGTACTGTCAAATACAAGATTCATAATTGTTCTCACACAATGCCTACTGTACCATATCATTTCTACAATTTATATTGAGCAATATAAGCCATAGAAACTAGAAAACAAGCAAATTATGCATTGAAAACAGAATCTGTGAAAAACAGAACAGTCTGTAATGATCTAAATAATAACCATACTTCTGCTACTCCAAAAAGCCTGAATAATTAGGGAAACGTAGAAAATTTGTATATAAATCATGTGTAAAAAATTCATAATTTTATCACTCTCCAGTGAATTTAAACAATTCTGTGACTGGAAGCAAATGTTTCTGTTTTTGCACAGAATCAAGTCAACTATCATCCACACTACCCCAAAGGCTTTACTTGGCACTTTATTGAAACAAAAGCTATAAAACATGATTACTATAGTAGCTTAATCATGTGGACACATAAAAATAGTAGGTATAAGTGTTGGGTTGTCTCCCAACAAGCGCTTTTTTTAATGCCTTTTTAGCTAGGCATGATGATTTCAATGATGCTCACATAAAAAATAAGAATTGAAACATAATGGGAGCACACGAAGAATATGACTAGCACATTTAAGTCTAACACACTTCCTATGCATAGGGATCTTTTGAGCAAACAATTTATGGGAACAAGAATCAACTAGCATAGGAAGGCAAAACAAGCATGACTTCAAAACTTTCAACATATAGAGAGGAAACTTGATATTATTGCAATTCCTACAAGCATAAATTCCTCCCTCATAATATTTTTCAGTAGCATCATAGATGAATTCAACAATCTAACTATCACACAAAGCATTATTCCCATAATCAATTGGAACCTCTTCCGAAATAGTGGATTCATCACTAAATAAAGTCATGACCTCTCCCAATCCACTTTTTATCAATATATGAAAAGATTCAACACCCTCCAAAATAGTGGGATAATTACTTCCTAAAGTTGACACTCTTCCAAACCCACTTTTATCAATATATTCATCATAATTAGGAGGCATGCTATCATCAAAATAAATTAGCTCATCAAAACTTGGGGGACTAAAAATATCATATTCATCAAACATAGCATCCCCAAGCTTAATTCCTATGATAGTCTTATTCATACTTCCAAAGGATATAAGTGAAGTTCATAGAGCATTCTACAAATAATATAAATTGACAAATATCGAAGCTCAAAATATATAAGTGAAGAACACGAAGCATTCTATAAAGTCATACTCAAAAGATTTAAGTGAGGCACATGAAGCATTCTATAAATCAATGAAGGACTATCTCATACTAGCATGGAGAAAATAGGAAAAGAAAGGAAAAATAAACTCAAAAGACACATATCATGTGAACAAAACAAAAACCGAGGTATACCGATAATTGTTGAAGAAGAAAGATGGGATGCCGACCGGGGCATCCCAAGCTTAGATTCTTGAGTATCCTTGGAATATTTACTTGGGGTGCCTTGGGCATCCCCAAGCTTGAGCTCTTGCCTCTCCTTGTTCTTCTCATATTGGTAACTCCTCGTTCTTCGAACACTGCATCCACACAAAACTTAACACAAAACTTGATGAGATCCGTTAGTATAATAAAGCAAATCACTACCTCTAGGTACTGTTTTAAACTCATTCCAATTTCATATTAGCATTATATCTACTGTATTCTAACTTCACCATGGTTCATACCCCCCGATACAACCCATAGATTCATCAAAATAATCGAACAACACATAGAAAACAGAATCTGTTAAGAACATGACAGTCTGTAGCAATCTGAATATTTCGTATACTTATGTACCTCCAAAAATTCTGAAAAAATAGGAAAATCTAAACAATTTGCAGGGCACTAATGTGTAAAAATTTCAAGATTTTATCATGCTCCAGTGAATTTAAACAATTCAAACACTACAGCCAAAGTTTATGTTTTTCTGCAGCACACACCAAACAAGCAATTTAAACATTCTAAAACCAAACCTAGGCAAATTATTTTTATAATACAAAGAATATATATAGAGGGATACTTATTTTTGAGAAACTTCCATGAAAAATTCTACATTGTTTCCATGAGCATGAACACAAGTGTTCAAGGCCGACCCTCACTTCTCCAATGCATAACCTTCCAATCACTTATCTTTTTGAAAAAGTTTTTAGGCATATGAGGCAAGTAAAATTTCTTTTTGGTATTTTCATTTTGTAATTTTTTTATTTGTTTCACCCACAACTAAGGAAAAACAAAAGGGAAAACAAAGTCTACTTAGTGAAGAAAGCAAACAAGCATACACAAAAATATCAACCCCACGCTATTGCTCCTCAGCAACGGCGCAAGAAAAGAGCTTGGTAATCCCCAAGTGCAAGGAATCATCGTAGCAATTTCCAAAGGTGGAAGTGATAAGTATGGAGTGTCGAACCCACAAGGAGCTAAAGGTAAGATCAATATTCTCTCAAGTCCTATCTGCCACTGATACGACTCTACGTACACCGAACGTTTGCTTCCAACTACAAACGAGAAATAAAACTACGTTGTGGGTATGAAGACGATAACTTTGCATGATATCGGAGAACTAAAATATAAAAGTAGGTGCTATTAATATAAAGTTAGAATATATTACTAAATATTATAAATAGTGAGTGTGGAATAATGATGGATCCGTGTGCGGAATTATCCTAGGCAATTGTTAACAAGATCGGTAATCATTATTGCAATTTCATATGAGTGAGAGGCATAAGCTAACATACTTTCTCTTCTTGGATCATATGCACTTATGATTAGAAATCTAGCAAGCATCCGCAAATACTAAAGATTATTAAGGTAAAATCCAACCATAGCATTAACACATCAAGTCCCTTTGTCCCATACGCAACAACCCCCTTACTCGGGTTTATATTTCTGTCACTCAAGCAACCCACTATAAGCGAATCATGAATGTATTGCAACACCCTACAGCGGGAATCCCTCACGTGTGCGCGGCACGGAAGGCACCATAGGACAGCACCAAAATAAAACATACAACTCAAGCCAATCTAGATCATCAATCAACCCATAGGACAAAAGAAATCATAGGATGGCAACACATCATTGGATCATAATATGTGGCATAAAGCACCATGTTCAAGTAGGGGATTACAGCGGGGTGCAGGAGAGTGGACCGCGTAAAAGAGATGAGGATGGTGATATTGATGAAGACGATCACCACGGCGATGATTCCCCCGATGGCACTCCGGCACCACCAAGAGAGAGGGGGAGCGGTTCTCCCCTTTGTGCTTCCTCCTCAATGGCCTCCCCCTTAGATGGGGAAAGGTTCTCCCTCTGGTCCTTGGCCTCCATGGCGATGGTGACCCCTCCGGCTTCCTCCTCCATGTCTCCGATGATGTTGACCCCCTCCAGCAGGGTGCCAGAGAGGGCCTAGATTGGTTTTTCGTGGCTATAGAGGCTTACGGCGGTGGAACTCCCAATCTAGATTCTGTTCTGGAGGTTTCGGGATATATAAGAGGTGTTGGCGTCGAGAACAAGGCAGGGGGACCCACGAGGCAGCCATAAGGTCGGGGGCGCGCCCCCACCCTTGTGGTGGCCTCGGGACTCCTCTAATGCAACTCTGGTATCCCGTGGGCTTCTTTTTGTCAAAAAATAATCTCCAGAAATTTTCAGGTCAATTGGACTCCGTTTGATATTCCTTTTCTGCAAAACCCAAAAACAAGAAAAAAACAGAAAATGGCACTGGGCTCTGGGTTAAAAGGTTAGTCTCAAAAATCATATAAAATATCATATAAATGCATATAAAACATCCAAGATAGATAATATAATAACATGAATACTTCATAAATTATAGATAGTTGGAGACGTATCAACGCACGGATGATGCTGGTAGTTCAGGCGGCGACACTGATTGCTATGATTCAGGAACGGGTCATGTTCATGCACAGGAGAGTTGTTGATCGTGGTGAGAGACATGTTATGTGTTATGCTCCAATGCTTATGCGGGAGCAGGAGAGGATCGCCAATCTGAACTACATCTATAACTGCAACGACACAGAGGCTTTGTGGATGATTCGAATGAAAAGAGCACCATTTGCCAGACTTTCTGAGACCTTCAGGAGCAGGGGGCTGCTACAAGATAGCATCCACACCAGTGTGGAAGAGCAAGTGGCCATGTTCCTCCATGTTGTTGGCCATAACTAGAGGTTCGGGGTTATACACAACACCTTCAGGAGTCCATGGAGACCATCTCAAGGTACTTCAAGCAAGTGATCTATGCTGTCGAGGAGCTCAGAGGAGAGATGATCAAGCCACCAACCAGTCGGACACCTACCAAGATTCGCACTATCCCAAGATGGTATCCATACTTCAATGTGAGCACTGACAGTATGTGCTTCATGGCTTGATATGCTTGTATTGTTCAAGGTGAGCACTAACACAATCTTCATTTGCCATTCCAGGATTGCATTGGGGCAATAGATGGTACTCATGTCACTGCCAGAGTGCATCGGTCACAATCTGCAGCATACAGGGGGAGCACTACACAAGCCAGAATGTGCTTGCTGCTGTTGACTTCGATATGAAGTTCACCTATGTGCTGGCTGGCTGGGAAGGGTCGGCACATGATGCTAACATTCTTAGTGACAGCGTGAGTCGTTCTATGGCATCAACATCCCCAATGGCAAGTCCTACCTAGGGGATGCTGGTTATGCATGTTGGCTAGGTATTCTTCCGCCCTTCAGGAAAACCAGGTACCATCTGACCGAGTTCGCTGGTAGGAACTATCCTAGGACTCCACATGAGTTGTTCAATCTCAGACACTACAACCTTAGAGTTACTGTTGAGAGGGATTTTGGAGCTCTGAAGAGCAGGTTTAAGATCCTAAATCAGAAGCCATTCCACACTTTCCCCACTCAGATCAAGCTTGTTCTTACTTGTTGCATTCTGCATAACTGGATCCTGCAATGGGGTGTTGATGAACTGGTGTCTGAGGAGGAAGATGTGACGGAGGACGATGTTGTCAGCTCTGGTCATGGTGTGAAGGCATTTGACAACGAAGCCTGGAAGAACAAAAGGATGGGTTGGGCACAGGCAATATGGGATAATAGAGGTCAGACAAGGATCTGAAGAAGAAGAAGAGCAAGAGCAGCAACAGAAGAAGAGGAAGAAGCAGCAGCAGCAGCAGGAGAGGAAGAGGAAGAACTACCAGCAGCAGCAGAAGAGGAAGATGGACTTTAGCATCGACGATGAACTTTCCCCTATTCAATCAGATGGTTCTTAATAATCTGTACTGCCATTTGATAGTAGCTTGGATGAACCGTAATTTGTTTCGTAGATAGGAGTGAAACTGTTCAAATCGTGTGTGGTAAGGTCACCACCACTTAGAAGTGGTGACAGCACCTTATGCAGGTTGCAACCAAACAATGAGTCATATATGCGTCTAATGCGAGCCAACCAAACGGTGGGTCAAAATTAATTTCCTAATGCGGCTAACCTATATGCGGGCAACTAAAGTATGCACAGATGGTAGTTTGTAGGCTGTTTTTTTTTCAGCCAGACCCATCTAAGAATCACATGCAACGCAACTAAAATCGATACGGGCAACCAAATACGCCCCTAGTGTCTTCGTCTGGAACATGGAAATTTCTCATGGATCTAACAGGTAGTTGCTGTGCAATTCGGGTTCGGGAAAGTTCAGCGGCTAAAATTCCTTAAATTTCGGAAGAAAATCCACATCGATCTCCTAACCAAGTCGCACGCGCATTCTCACGCGGCAGGCATTGCAATTGGTAACCAAATGTTCCCATTAATCCATATGTCAGCCTCGCATCAACCGTCCGTGACTTTTTTTTTCTGGGCCAATCGGCTGTTCTTGACAATGACACCATCAGTTGACCTGACCTGAGCACCGTGTTGCAAGGTAAGCTCTCAGATATTATCCCTTGCAGACTTGAGTTCTGCTATAAACCTGCCGGCCATTGTCTCTCTCCTTTCTCCTGTTTAAGGTTCTTGATTTGTGGTACAGACTAGAAAGCTTTATCCTGCCATGTCAGGGACCTCTTTCACCGGCGCGCCGGCGTCAGATGCCCCCCTGGCTCCGTACCCGCGGCAGCAGAACTACAGCTTCAACGGGCGCGTCCTGCTTATGGCCGCCTTCCTCCTTTTCGGGCTCACCATCTTCTTCACCCTCATCCGCTTCTTGCTGTACGTGTTAGTGGCGCGGTCTGGCGGCCGCCGTCGCCGCGGCAGCTTCACCGCCGGCATCCTGCGGTCCATCAACTCGTTTGGCGGAACTAGCGGCCGGCGTGGGCTGGACGCCTCCGCGCTCTCCGCGCTGCCGGTCACCGCGTACCGGAAGGAGGGCGCCGCCACCGCCGGGGCTGACTGCGCCGTGTGCCTGTCGGAGCTCGCCGACGGAGAAAAGGTGCGGGAGCTGCCCAACTGCGGGCACTCGTTCCACGTGGAGTGCGTCGACGCATGGCTGCGCTCCAGGACGACCTGCCCTCTCTGCCGCGCCGAGGCTGAGCTGCCCAAGGGGAACGGCAAGGCGGAGGTGGCGGCGCAGTCGTCGTCGTCCTCCCCCTCATCCTCTGCCAGGGAGCCGCCGCAACAGGCGTTGTTCGTGGGAGGAGGAACCTTGATCGTGACCGTGCAAGGTGGCTTCCCGGATACGCAAAGGGGCGTGCGTGGGTCAACATCGGGGTAGGAGGTCAGTCCGGATCTTCCTATTCCTAAATTGCAGCGAAGTTTCGAAGAAGGCTACAGCGACAGATGCATATACTGTAGGTTAGACCGTTGTTCACGGCGTGCACAAGTTGGATACAATCATACAAAACACCTCTGTTTGAGCGAAAGTCACCCATTTGTTTGTTTGTTTGTTGTATTTCGAGGAGAGCATATAAGAAACTCATATGTTGTTAATTTACTTCCTGAAAAGTTTAGAGTAAAATCTGTATAGGGTTGACTAATCCATATACAGAAGAATGGAAAACCCTATTCGCTGCACATTGCTGCAAAATAGTCGGAGCTTTGCACAAGGCGCCCACAAAAGGGCCGGCCAGTTCTCGTTTTCATAAATACAAATTTTTTAGAAATGTTCCAAATTTCAAATTTTATTCAAAATTTCAGAAAATATTCCTTTTTTCCCAAAAATGTTCCAAATTTCTCATAACAATCATGTTTTGGAAAAATCTCAGAAATTTAATTTTTTATTCTCATTACAAAAAAATTCAAAATTTTGAAAAATATTCCCATATTTCCAAAAAAAATTATGTTTTCAAATTTTGTTAAAGATTTTTAAAAAATGTTCGTGCTTTCAAAAATTGTTCAAAATTACAAAAATACTCTTGGTTAAAATAAATGTTTGAAAATTCAAAAACAGTTGGCGTATAGAAATGTTCACGTTTCTAAAATTTGTTCCAAAATTTTAAGACATGTTACCGTTTTTCAAAATTGTTCACAAGTTCAAAAAATGTTCATGTTTTCATAAATGTTCACACTTTCAAGATATGTTGTTGTTTACAAACCGTGTTCATGTTTAAAAAAATGATCAGAATTTTCAAAAAATTGTTCACATATTTAAAAAAATTCTAGATTTCAAAATTTGTTCAAAAATACATTTGAAATTTGTTTGTATTTTCAAAAATATTCAGAATTTCATAATTGTTTGCAATTTTCAAAAATAAATTATAAAGAGTAAAAAAATATTTCAAATCTGAGTTTGCAGTGCGTTCTTAAATGTTTGCACTGGCCATTAGTCACTGGCAGGCACTGGTTCGAGTTGCTAGCTGCACGTGATCATGTCTTTGATGTCGTGAGTTCGATACTTAACCGCGTCACTATTTTTAGATTCTTACTCGTGCGGTAGAAACACAAGTTGTTTTGGTGAGTGCCAATGGGCCCGCCCAGATACGAACTGTTGTGTGTCCCACTTCCAATTTGATGCAATTAGTGTGACATAGGAGCTCCCCGGAATCACCTCACAGAGGGGCGGGGTGGGGATAAAATTGTGGGTTAAATGTTTTTTACCCAAGGACTGTGCTCCCTCCATCCAAATATGTAGGGACCAATAAATTTTTTAAGGTTGTTTTTGCCATTGATAAGAGTAATATAATAGGAGATGTATAATATAAAAGTTATATCATTGGAAACTCTTTTACATATGAATTTGATGCTATACGTTTTGTAAAATGCATCTCACGTATTATTGTTCTAACTGATGTTTAAATGCAACCTCAAAAAATTGGTGTAGGCCACTAGGCACTATATATTTGTATGGAGGGAGTACAATAATTATACGGTAGTTCCTTATAAATATAGAAAGAAGTATATGTACAAGGAGAAACAAAATAAAAATAAAACACAAAAAGCTAACTATATAAAGGGAAAGTAGTAAGTCTATATCCAATTCTAGTTCTAGGCAATATTGTGAGATATTGTGTAGCACTCAGGACTGTTAGAGATATGTGGCAATCCAAATCTAGAGGCAAGATGGATGTTTTCTTTTCATTCTCTGACCGGCAAATTTAAATCTTATTTGAACTTGTGTCTGCATGAGCCAATTTCGAGGGTTACATTCTTGGAAATATTTCCATGTCTCCCCATCTAGATACTCCAACAACCTATAATAATTGATTATCCATAGCAATATGTTTGGGGAGTTGCCGACCAGGCAGTAAAGAGTCATCAAAGATTGAAAAGCAGATTTACTGTTCCAAGAAAGATGTATAGGAGTTTCATCGGTATTTTTTTGACATAGAATGCACTCATAACTATTCATGAAAAAACCCTTCCTCTTAAGTAGACTCTACCATGCATCGACAATCATAAGAAAATTATGCTTTAATCTTCTAGCACATTTCCACAACCATTTAAATAACTGGTGAGCTCCAGAGTTGCCCATAAAAATTGTACATTTGCATGGAAGAATAGGACTTAGATTCCAGGTGTATTCCCAAGTATCCTGATTCTCCGACTAGGGGCTTTGGACAAGCAAATTTTGAATCTCCAAGTACTGGCTATAACCTTGATTGATTAGGGGTGAAATTATGCTGCTAGGTCTCCAAATATTACAACAAGTAGTAAGAGAAGCATTATCATGAATGGCAAAGGAGTGCATTTCAGGGGACTTTTGTGCTAGAGGATGATTAACCCATCTATCATGCCAGAAAAAAACAGAGTGGCATGATGTTGGAGAGCAAGAGGCTACTTCTTTAAAGCTGGGTATAAGCTTCAAATGAGATTTCCACCAGAAGCATCCTTTTAGTTTGCCTTTTTCGTGTGTGTGTGTGTGTGAGAGAGAGAGAGAGAGAGAGGGAGGGGGTATTGTAATATGTTTCCCGAATAAGTTCACTCCACGGAGGACTAGCCTTATTGTAGCACTTATATGAATTTTTAAGAAGATGACTTTGTTATTAGTGATAACACTTGGTACTACTAGTCCTCTCTGAATTTAAGGTGTAGACACTTTGTTCCATGCAATCAGAGCAAGGCCTTTATCATCCATTTCATATATTTCTCCATAGGCAATGTGTAGTTTACTTGTTGATCCGTTCCACCACAACTATTGGCAAAGCTAAAGAACACATATAGAAAGCAGAGGAGAACTCAGATATGATCGGGTGCACTCTGCCATCGTAGGATAGAAAGGTTGACCAGCTAGATAACGTTTTTACACACATTTTCACACACCCATTCAAGTATGTTTTCATAAAAAACTATGATATGCATAGACTTGTCCATGATCTATATTAACATTGGCGTGTAATGCGATGACACAGTCATATATGTTTGACATTGTGTCAGCTGATTTATCTCTCTTTAAATATAAATTACAAAATGATCTAACATCACAACCATGTACTTGCATAAAGGTTTCAAAGAAGCCTCCCGAGCGCTCGCTCGCATGGTCTATTATGGGGCGAAGGACGAACTAATGGAACCCGAGATAAACCACCACCGACAATGGTGTCCCCTCGTTGTTGTCACTGTAGCGGTGGCACCTTGCTAACAAAGTTGTTGGGGCTGGTTAATTCTTCCTAGCAAAATTTTGTACAAGAGGTGGTGGTGCGTCAACCAGGTGTGCAAGCAGTGTTGTCGTTATTAGGAGGCATAAAAGGGGCACCCTGTCATTGAAGGATGAATGTTTGAAACGTTGGTGAGTTATTTTGGGTGGTGTGTGCGAGGTGGCGGCACATATACATGTCTTGCATAGGCGATGACACTAGCATAAGGCATGACAATGGCTGAAGTCTATCGAGGCGCAGAGGCGTGGATGAGGACCAGTGTTGCAAACTAGGAGAGCTATAATGGATCTTGTGGGGGTTCCCTTGGATTAGGAGCTTGCCAACCGGAGGTAGTGTGCCCGGAGGCTGCTCAATGTCGGTATCTACTGCAAGCAGAGCACATGTGGATCCTCCGATAGTTGGCAGGTGCATTGGTCATGGTGTTGACCTAGGTAGTGTCCTTCGTCAGCATCGGCCTATAGGTTGGGCATAATGCCCGAGATGGAGGTTATGCTGGTGGTGCTCAAGCCAAGGTGTACTATATATGCGTCTTGGGGTGTGTCTTGGATGATGTACGTCATATGTGCGCAGTTATGTGGATGGAAGTATCGCTCGACATTTTGTCCATGCAAGTGACTTCAATGTTTGTCGGTGTTGTTTTGTTAGTTGGAGGTCTGAACGAGGAGATCTTGCACCTCTTCCCACTTTAGGATCTTATCTTCGGGTGAAAACCACGACATGGCTTGCCGGATTAGTGATGTGGTGTCCCTCGCGTTGTTATTTAATTGGAAGCATGATTTTGGCAACATAATATTTGGTTAGAGCACCTGGCTTGTGGTCAGGGCATTGGCTGAGAATCGATGGTTGTATCATTAGTGTGTTGTGCCTGCGAGGTTGCAAAAGTTTCGTTGACATGTGGTAAAACTAGTTGGACGTTGACTTTGTTGGAATTTTGCTAGTAGGCCTTTGGCCCAAAGCCCAACTAAAATTCTGAAATTCTCTTGGCCCATTCATGCACACATGTGGGTGGAGTGAGTGAGGCTAAAGTTTAGTCCCACCTCATAAGTTGAGAGAGATTTGCACCTCTTTATAAGGTGAGCTCTTCTACCACTTGTATGAGCATGAGAAGAGGAGACCTACACGCGCGCTTCTCCTCGCTCGCCGCGCCGCGCTGCGCCGCGGGTTGTGGGATTGAGCTGAGACGAGGATAGAGCTATGCACGTTGTCTATATTAAAATTAATGAGTCATTAATTAATAATTAACGAACGCGTTAATTACTGAACCGTTTCCGATTCTTTTGGATCGTGACGACTCGACGTGGGGTTTACTCCCACGACCTACCTGGCCCGCACTATATAGTTAGGCAGACGTCTACCCTAGCCGCCGCCACTTCGTATGATTTCTCACCACCGTTCCAGATCATTGCGCCGCCAAGCAAGTCTTCTCCATCCCTCCTTTCGGCGTGCAGACAGCAGGCCTCCGGAACCCCGCCTCTCGTGATCCTGTACGGGAGAGGGGCGATCAGGTTTTTGGGGAGCGACTGCTGGCAGCGACGACTTCGCGAACGATGACTTCTTCCCCGACCTCGGCAACCTCATCCTCGACGATATGGGCGACAACGTCAACGCCAGCGGTGCTGCTCCCACTGCACCGTATGTGATTCTATCCTTCCTGTTTGAGATCGTGGTAGAATTCATGTTTCTAGTATGTGCCCTAGATGTGATCTATTCATCTGCTATCCTAGTTCGCATGATTAGTTTAATCTCTACTATTGCTGTCATGATCTATTTCCTATTTATTCGGATTACATCTCGTAGTAATTTGCTCATATTTCCAACAATCCAAAAACCTGATTATAGGCAATTTACTCCGTGTGGTTTTGCTGCGCATCTGAAGCCGCCTGCCTTTAAGGGGGCGCTATATAAGAGGTGGCACACAAGAGCAGTCTACTGGTTTCAGACCATGGGCTGCTATTACGCCACCAAGGGCAAGCCTGAGGGCGATCTTAATCCAGCACAGCTGGAAGCTTTTGAGAAGATCGATACCCTCTTTAAAGGCGCTCTTCTGAGTGTTCTTGATGACTCCATTGTGGATTCCTATATGTCGTTTGACAACGGCAAGGACATGTGGGATGTGCTCGAGGCGAAGTTTGGTGCCTCGGACTCCGGCAGCGAGCTGTATGTCATGGAGCAATTCTATGACTACAAGACGACTGATGAGCGCCCTGTTGTACAGCAGGCTCATGAGATACAATCGCTCGCAAAAGAACTTGAGTACTTCAAGTGTGTGTTGCTGGACAAATTTGTTGCTGGAGGCATCATTGCCAAGCTTCCACCTTCGTGGAACAATTTTGCTACTTCCCTGAAACACAAGAGACAGGAGTTTTCCGTTGCGGATCTCATTGGTACTCTTGATGTTGAAGAGAAGGCGAGAGCAAAGGACACACGTGCTCGAGTTGCTGAGGGAGGTTCTAGTGCCCACATGGTACAGAAGAAGAACTTCCAGCCCAACAAGTTCAAAAACAACAAGAACAAAACTCAGGGCAAAGGCAAGTTTGATACAAAGAACAAGCATCACATTCTACCAACTTCAAGAAGAATTATCATAAGAAGGGGAAGGGACTTTGCCATGTCTGCGGTGATCCTAATCACTGGGCTCCGAAGTGCCCTAACCGCTTTGAGGAGCGCGAACATGAGAAGAGCGGCAAGTCCGCTAATGTTGTCATCGGTGATACTGATATGAAAGAATCAGGGTACGATATTTTTCCTACCATCCTTTCAGTATTTCAATCCCCAGATTGGTTAATTGACACCGGTGCCAATGTACATGTTTGTGCTGACGCCTCCATGTTTTCTTCTTACCAAGCAACAGGGACTTCACCCGTGCTGATGGGGAACGGGTCACATGCCATCGTTCGAGGTGTTGGTACGGTCGATCTGAAGTTTACTTCGGGGAAGACATTGCGTCTGAAGAATGTTCATCATGTGCCGTCCATCAATAAAAATCTCGTTAGCAGTTCCCGTTTATGTCGAGATGGTTTTAAGTTGGTTTTTGAATCCAATAAAGTTGTAATTTCTAAGTATGGACAATTTGTTGGAAAATGCTATGAGAGCGGAGGCTTGTTCCGCCTGTCTTTGTCAGATATTTGCACTAAAGTTATTAATAATGTTTGCCACAATAATGAGTCTGATATTTGGCATTCACGACTTTGTCACATTAATTTTGGTTGCATGACGCGGCTAGCCAATATGAATTTAATTCCGAAAATCTCTACTGTCAAAGGCTCTAAGTGCCAAGTATGTGTGCAAGCTAAGCAACCTCGCAAGTCCCATAAGACTGCAGAGGCAAGAGACTTGGCGCCACTAGAGCTTATACATTCTGATCTTTGTGAGATGAATGGCGTGTTGAAAAAAGGTGGAAAGAGATACTTCATGACGTTGATTGATGACTCCACTAGATATTGTTATGTGTATCTTCTGAAATCAAAAGATGAGGCTTTAACTTTCTTCAAAAACTATAAAGCCGAGGCAGAGAACCAACTTGATCGAAAAATTAAATGGCTTAGGTCCGATCGTGGTGGAGAGTATTTTTCCAATGAATTTGATATGTTTTGTGCGGAACATGGTATAATCCATGAGAGCATGCCTCCCTACTCACCTCAGTCAAATGGGGTAGCCGAAAGAAAGAACCGAACTCTAACTGATATGGTTAACACCATGTTAGACACATCGGGTCTTTCCAAGGAATGGTGG
Source organism: Triticum aestivum (assembly GCF_018294505.1). Taxonomy (NCBI): domain Eukaryota; kingdom Viridiplantae; phylum Streptophyta; class Magnoliopsida; order Poales; family Poaceae; genus Triticum; species Triticum aestivum. The sequence continues at coordinate 112,418,971 of NC_057802.1, forward strand.
GGGGAGGCGCTAATGACTGCGTGTCATGTCCTAAACCGAGTCCCACAAAGCATAAGACCATGACTGCATTTGAGGAATGGGAAAGGAAAAGATTGAAACTCTCTTACCTACGTACTTGGGGTTGTTTGGCGAAAGTCAATATACCAATTCCCAAGAAGCGCAAGCTTGGACCAAAAACCGTGGATTATGTTCTTCTGGGCTATGCTTTTCATAGCGTTGGCTATAGATTTTTGATAAGAAAATCTGAGGTATCCGACATGCATGTTGGTACGATTATGGAGTCGAATGATGCGACTTTCTTTGAGGACATATTTCCTATGAAGGATATGTCGAGTTCATCAAACCAGGAGATACCTACTCCATCTAGTGAGGAATTCGCTGTAATTCCTGAACCCACCATTGCGATGGAACACGTTGAGAATCCTATTGAGGGTGACAATGGAACTCCTGTGAGGAGTAAGAGACAAAGGACTGCAAAGTCCTTTGGTGATGATTTCATTGTGTACCTTGTGGATGACACACCCAGGACTATTTCAGAAGCCTATGCATCTCCTGATGCTGACTACTGGAAGGAAGCTGTTCGTAGCGAGATGGATTCCATCTTAGCTAACGGAACCTGGGAGATCACTGACCGTCCTTATGGGTGCAAACCTGTAGGATGTAAGTGGGTGTTCAAGAAGAAGCTTAGACCTGATGGTACGAATGAAAAGTACAAGGCACGGCTTGTGGCTAAGGGTTATACCCAGAAAGAAGGTGAAGACTTCTTTGGTACTTACTCACCCGTGGCTAGACTGACCACAATTCGGGTGCTACTATCACTGGCTGCCTCACATGGTCTTCTTGTTCATCAAATGGATGTCAAGACGGCTTTCCTCAATGAAGAGTTGAAGGAGGAAATTTACATGGATCAGCCAGATGGTTTTGTAGTACCTGGTCAGGAAGGAAAGGTGTGCAAGTTATTAAAGTCTTTATATGGCCTTAAACAAGCTCCTAAGGAGTGGCATGAGAAGTTCGAAAGAACGTTAACTGCTGTCGGCTTTGTAGTAAATGATGGTGACAAGTGTGTGTACTATCTCCATGGTGGGGGCGAATGAGTTATTCTTTGTCTGTATGTCGACGACATATTGATCTTTGGAACCAAACTTGATTTAATCAAGGAGGTTAAGGATTTCTTATCTCGCTGTTTTGAGATGAAGGATCTAGGAGTAGCTGACGTTATCTTAAACATCAAGCTGTTGAGAGATGAGAATGGTGGGATCACACTGCTTCAGTCTCACTATGTGGAAAAGGTCTTGAGTCGTTTTGGGTATAGCGACTGCACGCCTTCTCCAACTCCATATGATGCTAGTGTGTTGCTTCGAAAGAATCGACGGATTGCTAGAGATCAACTGAGGTATTCTCAGATTATTGGCTCGCTTATGTATTTGGCGAGTGCCACGAGGCTTGACATCTCTTTTGCTGTGAGCAAGCTGAGTTGGTTTGTGTCAAAACCGGGAGATGATCATTGGCATGCGCTTGAGAGAGTTATGCACTATTTGAAAGGCACTGTGAGCTATGGGATTCACTATACTGGGTATCCAAGGGTACTGGAGGGTTATAGTGACTCAAACTGGATATCTGATGCTGATGAGATTAAGGCCACAAGTGGTTATGTTTTTACACTTGGTGGTGGCGCTGTTTCCTGGAAGTCTTGCAAGCAGACCATCTTAACGAGGTCAACTATGGAAGCAGAACTCACAGCATTAGACACTGCCACTGTTGAAGCAGAGTGGCTTCGTGAACTCTTGATGGACTTACCTATGGTTGAAAAACCAATACCCCCTATCCTGATGAACTGTGATAATCAAACTGTGATCGTCAAGATAAACAGTTCGAAGGACAATATGAAGTCCTCAAGACATGTGAAGAGGAGACTAAAATTTGTCAGAAAATTGAGGAACTCCGGAGTTATTACGTTGGATTATATCCAAACGTCGAAAAACTTGGCAGATCCCTTCACAAAGGGTCTATCACGTAATGTGATAGATAATGCATCGATGGAGATGGGTTTGAGACCCACCACATGAGTTGTCCATAGTGGTAACCCACTCTATGTGATCGGAGATCCCGTGAAGTAGAAGTGGGAGACAAGTTGTTGGTCAGCTGGGAGGAGAGTATCCCTATATTAACTATCCCACTCCGTGAAGATGCAATACTCTCCTGATCTGCATGGCAGGTTGATACTTACCTTAATGTGTTCCAAGTGGCTTATTCGGGTAAGCAGAGATGTTGTCCTGCAGAACGTCTTCTGAGGAACACACCTATATGAATTTGACTGTTAACGTCGCAGTTTGTGAGAATTGGGTGTTCTCTAATAAATTCATGAAAAGGCCCTGGAGTACGACATATACGCTCCACCCGCGGGGAAGCCTTGCGGCAGCCCAGTATCGGTCAAGAATTTGTGTGAAACTAGTCTAGCAGAAAACTTGTAGTTCAAGGCATAGTCCACTATTCAAGTTGTGATCTAGTGTAGCATAAATCTCTAAGTGGAAGTTGAACTTCACAGTCTCCACTAAGCACCGGTATATAAACAATGTTTTGGAACTAAAGGATGAGATGTGCCAATGAGACTTTGTGGGGGATTGTTGGAATTTTGCTAGTAGGCCTTTGGCCCAAAGCCCAACTAAAATTCTGAAATTCTCTTGGCCCATTCATGCACACATGTGGGTGGAGTGAGTGAGGCTAAAGTTTAGTCCCACCTCATAAGTTGAGAGAGAGTTGCACCTCTTTATAAGGTGAGCTCTTCTACCACTTGTATGAGCATGAGAAGAGGAGACCTACACGCGCGCTCCTCCTCCTCGCTCGCCTCGCCACGCCACGCCTCGTCACGACGCGCCGCGGGTTGCGGGATTGAGCCGAGCCGAGGACAGATCTATGCACGTTGTCTATATTTTTGCTGCTCGGCAAAAATTACCCGGTCCGCACTATATAGTCAGGCAGACGCCTACCCTAACCGCCGCCGCTTCGTATGGTTTCTCACCACCGTTCCAGATCATTGCGCCGCCAAGCAAGTCTTCTCCATCCCTCCTTTCGGCGTTGATACGTCTCCAACGTATCTATAATTTTTGATTGTTCCATGCTATATTATATTCTGTTTGGGACATTATTGGGCTTTATTATACACTTTTATATTATTTTTGGGACTAACCTATTAACCGGAGGCCCAGCCGAGAATTGCTGTTTTTTTTGCCTATTTCAGAGTTTCGCAGAAAAAGAATATCAAACGGAGTCCAAACGGAATGAAACCTTCGGGAGCGTGATTTTCGGAACAAACATGATCCAGAGGACTTGGACCCTACATCAAGAAAGCTACCAGGAAGCCACGAGGTAGGGGGCGCGCCTACCCCCCCAGGCGCGCCCTCCACCCTCGTGGGCCCCACGTTGCTCCACCGACGTACTCCTTCCTCCTATATATACCTACGTACCGCCAAACTACCAGATACGGAGCCAAAAACCTAATTCCACCGCCGCAACCTTCTGTACCCATGAGATCCCATCTTGGGGCCTGTTCCGGAGCTCCGCCGGAGGGGGCATCGATCACGGAGGGCTTCTACATCAACACCATAGCCTCTCCGATGATGTGTGAGTAGTTTACCTCAGACCTTCAGGTCCATATTTATTAGCTAGATGAATTATCAGTTTGGTTTGGCCTACTAGATTGATCTTTCTTGCAATGGGAGAAGTGCTTAGCTTTGGGTTCAATCTTGCGGTGTCCTTTCCCAGTGACAGTAGGGGCAGCAAGGCACGTATTGTATTGTTTCCATCGAGGATAACAAGATGGGGTTTATATCATATTGCATGAGTTTATCCCTCTACATCATGTCATCTTGCTTAAAGTGTTACTCTGTTCTTATGAACTTAATACTCTAGATGCATGCTGGATAGCGGTCGATGTGTGGAGTAATAGTAGTAGATGCAGGCAGGAGTCGGTCTACTTGTCTCGGACGTGATGGCTATATAAATGATCATACCTAGACATAACTATGCTCAATTCTGTCAATTGCTCAACAGTAATTTGTTCACCCACCGTAAATACTTATGCTCTCGAGAGAAGCCACTAGTGAAACCTATGGCCCCCGGGTCTACTTTCCAACATATTAATCTTCCAACACTTAGCTATTTCCGTTGCCTTTTATTTTTTGCTTTTATTTTACTTTGCATCTTTATCATAAAAATACCAAAAAAATTATCCTATCATATCTATCAGATCTCACTCTCGTAAGTGACCATGTAGGGATTGACAACCCCTTATCGCGTTGGTTGCGAGGATTTTTTTTGTTTGTGTAGGTGCGAGGGACTCGTGCGTGGCCTCCTACTGGATTGATACCTTGTTTCTCAAAAACTGAGGGAAATACTTACGCTACTTTGCTGCATCACCCTTTCCTCTTCAAGGGAAAACCAACGCAGTGCTCAAGAGGTAGCAAGAAGGATTTCTGGCGCCGTTGCCGGGGAGTCTACGCAAAAGTCAACATACCAAGTACCCATCACAAACCCTTATCTCCCGCATTACATTATTTGCCATTTGCCTCTCGTTTTCCTCTCCCCACTTCACCCTTGCCTTTTTATTCGCCCTCTCTTTTCCGTTCGCCTCTTTTTGCCCGGCTCTTGTTTGCTCGTGTGTTGGATTGCTTGCTTGTCACGATGGCTTTGCCTAAATTTGGTGATCTTCACCTTAAAAGGTTGGAAGAGATCGAAGGCAATGTCAGGAGTTTTATGGTCTTACAATTTGAGCATAATAATTTCTTTAGAAACGAGCTTAAGGAACAAAAAAAGCTTTATGAGTTATATGAATAAAGAGCTCGATGATATGTCTAAAGAATTTGATGGTTTGAGATCCCAAATTGCTCATCTTGAGAAGTTAATGGCTGAAATATTGGACAAGCAGGCCACCTTAGTTAATAAGATGGCCGCCAAGCCGGAAAACTTTGAAAACAAAGATGAAGATCTAAAAGTTATTGATGTGTCTCCTATTAAATCTTTGTTTTGCAATATGAATCTTGATAATGATGGGACTGAATATGATCCAGCTTTACCTAGAAGGCGTTCTAGAAATGCGGAGTTTTTAGATCTTGATGCTAAAATTGATAAAAGTGGGATTGAAGAGATCAAAACATTAGATATTAATGAACCCACTATTTTGGATTTCAAGGAATTTAATTATGATAATTGCTCTTTGATAGATTGTATTTCCTTGTTGCAATCTGTGCTAAATTCTCCTCATGCTTATAGTCAAAATAAAGCCTTTACCAAACATATCATTGATGCTTTGATGCAATCTTACGAAGAAAAACTTGAGTTGGAAGTTTCTATCCCTAGAAAACTTTATGATTAGTGGGAACCTACTATTAAAATTAAGATTAAAGATCATGAATGCTATGCTTTGTGTGATTTGGGTGCTAGTGGTTTCACAATTCCAAAAACTTTGTGTGATTTGCTAGGTTTCCGTGATTTTGATGATTGCTCTTTAAACTTGCACCTCGAAGATTCCACTATTAAGAAACCTATGGGAAGAATTAATGATGTTCTTATTGTTGCAAATAGGAACTATGTGCCCGTAGATTTTATCATTCTTGACATAGACTGCAATCCTTCATGTCCTATTATTCTTGGTAGACCTTTCCTTAGAACGATTGGTGCAATTATTGATATGAAAGAAAGGAATATTAGGTTCCAATTTCCATTAAAGAAAGGCATGGAACACTTCCCTAGAAATTAAATTAAATTACCTTATGAATCTATTATGAGAGCCACTTATGGATTGCCTACCAAAGATGGCAATACCTAGATCTATCCTTGCTTTTATGCCTAGCTAGGGGCGTTAAACGATAGCGCTTGTTGGGAGGCAACCCAATTTTATTTTTAGTTTTTTGCTTTTTTATTCTGTTTAGGAATAAATATTTGATATAGCCTCTGGTTAGATGTATTTTTATGTTTTAATTAGTGTTTGTGCCAAGTTTAACCTATAGGATCTTCTTGGATGATAGTTATTTGATCTTGCTGAAAATTCCAGAAACTTTCTGTTCACGAAAATAATTGTTAAAAATCACCAGAACGTGATAAAATATTGATTCCAATTGCTGCTGATCAATAAACAAAGTTTCTAGGTCTTCCTATTTTTTCTGAATTTTTGAAGTTCTAGAAGTTTGCGTTAGTTACAGATTACTACAGACTGTTCTGTTTTTGACAGATTCTGTTTTTCGTGTGTTGTTTGCTTATTTTGATGAATCTATGGATAGTAAAATAGTTTATAAACCATAGAGAAGTTGGAATACAGTAGGTTTAACACCAATATAAATAAATAATGAGTTCATTACAGTACCTTGAAGTGGTCTTTTGTTTTCTTTCGCTAACGGAGCTCACGAGATTTTCTGCTGAGTTTTGTGTTGTGAAGTTTTCAAGTTTTGGGTAAAAGAATGGATGGATTATGGAACAAGGAGTGGCAAGAGACTAAGCTTGGGGATGCCCATGGCACCCCAAGATAATCTAAGGACACCTAAAAGCCAAAGCTTGGGGATGCCCTGGAAGGCATCCCCTCTTTCGTCTACTTCCATCGGTAACTTTACTTGGAGCTATATTTTTATTCACCACATGATATGTGTTTTGCTTGGAGCGTCTTTTATTATTTGTGTATTTATTTGTTAGTTTACCACAATCATCCTTGCTGAACACACCTTTTTGAGAGAGTCACACTTGATTCGGAATTTATTAGAATACTCTATGTGCTTCACTTATATTTTTTGAGCTATATAGTTTTTGCTCTAGTGCTTCACTTATATCTTTTAGAGCACGGTGGTGGATTTTTTTATAGAAACTATTGATCTCTCATGCTTCACTTATATTATTTTGAGAGTCTTGAAATAGCACGGCAATTTTCTTTAATGAATGTCATGAGAAATTTGATGCTTGATAATTGTTTTGAGATATAAAGGTAGTAATATCATAGTTGTGCTAGTTGAGTAATTATGGAATTGAAAAATACATGTGTTGGAGTTTGTGATTCCCGTAGCATGCACGTATGGTGAACCGTTATGTAACGAAGTCGGAGCATGAAGTATTTGTTGATTGTCTTCCTTTGTGTGGCGGTCGGGATCGCGCGATGGTTAACTCCTACCAACTCTTCCCCTAGGAGCATGCGTAGTAGTACTTTGCTTCGAGGGCTAATAAATTTTTGCAGTAAGTATATGAGTTCTTTATGACTAATGTGAGTCCATGGATTATATGCACACTTACCTTTCCGCAATTTTCTAGCCTCTTCGGTACCGCGCATTGCCCTTTCTCACCTTGAGAGTTGGTGCAAACTTCGCCGGTGCATCCAAACCCTGTGATATGATATGCTCTATCACACATAAACCTCCTTATATCTTCCTCAAAACAGCCACCATACCTACCTATCATGGCATTTCCATAGCCATTCCGAGATACATTGCCATGCAACTTTCCACCGTTTCATTTATCATGACATACTCCATCATTGTCATATTGCTTTGCATGATCATGTAGTTGACATTGTATTTGTGGCAAAGCCACCGTTCATAATTCTTTCATACGTGTCGCTCTTGATTCATTGCATATTCCGGTACACCGCCGGAGGCATTCATATAGTCATATTTTGTTCAAAGTATTGAGTTGTAATTCATGAGTTGTAAGTAAATAAAAGTGTGATGATCATCATTATTAGAGCATTGTCCCAAGTGAGGAAAGGATGATGGAGACTATGATTCCCCCATAAGTCGGGATGAGACTCCGGACTAAAAAAAGAGGCCATAAAAAAAGAGAAAAAAGGCCCAAATAAAAAAATGATGAGAGAAAAAGAGAGAAGGGACAATGTTACTATCCTTTTACCACACTTGTGCTTCAAAGTAGCACCGTGATCTTCATAATAGAGAGTCTCTCATTTTGTCACTTTCATATATTAGTGGGAAATTTCATTATAGAACTTGGCTTGTATATTCCAATGATGGGCTTCCTCAAATGCCCGAGGTCTTCGTGAGCAAGCAAGTTGGATGCACACCCACTTAGTTTCTTTTTGAGATTTCATACACTTATAGGTCTAGTGCATCCGTTGCATGGCAATCCCTGTTGGAAATATGCCCTAGAGGCAATAATAAAATGGTTATTATTATATTTCCTAGTTCATGATAATTGTCTATTGTTCATGCTATAATTGTGTTATCCGGAAATCGTAATACATGTGTGAATACATAGACCACAACGTGTCCCTAGTGAGCCTCTAGTTGACTAGCTCGTTGATCAACAAATAGTCATGGTTTCCTGACTATGGACATTGGATGTCATTGATAACGGGATCACATCATTAGGAGAATGATGTGATGGACAAGACCCAATCCTAAGCATAGCGCAAAGATCGGGTAGTTCGTTTGCTAGAGCTTTTCCAATGTCAAGTATCTTTTCCTTAGACCATGAGATCGTGTAACTCCCCGGAGCCGTAGGAGTGCTTTGGGTGTACCAAACGTCACAACGTAACTGGGTGACTATAAAGGTACACTACAGGTATCTCTGAAAGTGTCTGTTGGGTTGACACGGATCGAGACTGGGATTTGTCACTCCGTGTGACGGAGAGGTATCTCCGGGCCCACTCGGTAATGCATCATCACAAAGAGCTCAATGTGACTAAGGAGTTAGCCACGGGATCATGCATTACGGTACGAGTAAAGAGACTTGCCGGTAACGAGATTGAACAAGGTATTGGGATACCGACGATCGAATCTCGGGCAAGTAACATACCGTTGACAAAGGGAATTGTATACGGGATTGATTGAATCCTCGACATCGTGGTTCATCCGATGAGACCATCGTGGAACATGTGGGAGCCAACATGGGTATCCAGATCCAGCTGTTGGTTATGGACCGGAGAGTCGTCTCGGTCATGTCTGCATGTCTCCCGAACCCGTAGGGTCTACACACTTAAGGTTCGGTGACGCTAGGGTTGTAGAGATATTAGTATGCGGAAACCCGAAAGTTGTTCGGAGTCCCGGATGAGATCCCGGACGTCACGAGGAGTTCCGGAATGGTCCGGAGGTGAAGAATTATATATAGGAAGTCCAGTTTCGGCCATCGGGAAAGTTTCGGGGGTTATCGGTATTGTACCGGGACCACCGGAAGGGTCCCGAGGGTCCACCGGGTGGGGCCACCTATCCTGGAGGGACCCATGGGCTGAAGTGGGAGGGGAACCAGCCCCTGGTGAGCTGGTGCGCCCCCCATGGGCCTCCCCTGCGCCTAGGGTTGGAAACCCTGGGGGTGGGGGGGCGCCCCACTTGGCTTGGGGGGCAAGCCACCCCCTTGGCCGCCCCCCCCTCAGATGGGATCTCCAGGGGGCCGGCGCCCCCCCAGGACCCCTATATATAGTGGGGGGAGGGAGGGCAGCAGTACCCTAGCCCCTGGTGCCTCCCTCTCCTCCCGTGACACCTCTCCCTCCCGTTTGCGCTTGGCGAAGCCCTGCCGGGATCCCCGCTACTTCCATCACCACGCCGTCGTGCTGCTGGATCTCCATCAACCTCTCCTTCCCCCTTGCTGGATCAAGAAGGAGGAGACGTCTCTGCTCCGCACGTGTGTTGAACGCGGAGGTGCCGTCCGTTCGGCGCTCGGTCATCGGTGATTTGGATCACGACGAGTACGACTCCATCAACCCCGTTCACTTGAACGCTTTCGCTCGCGATCTACAAGGGTATGTAGATGCACTCCTTCCCTCTTGTTGCCAGTAAACTCCATAGATGGATCTTGGTGATGCGTAGAAAATTTTAAATTTCTGCTACGATCTCCAACGGTGGCATCATGAGCCAGGCCTATGCGTAGTTACTATGCACGAGTAGAACACAAAGCAGTTGTGGGCGTAGATGTTGTCAATTTTTCTTGCCACTACTAGTCTTATCTTGTTTCGGCGGCATCGTGGGATGAAGCGGCCCGGACCGACCTTACACGTACGCTTACGTGAGACAGGTTCCACCGACTGACATGCACTAGTTGCATAAGGTGGCTAGCGGGTGTCTGTCTCTCCCACTTTAGTCGGAACGGATTCGATGAAAAGGGTCCTTATGAAGGGTAAATAGAAATTGGCATATCACGTTGTGGTTTTACGTAGGTAAGAAACGTTCTTGCTAGAAACCTATAGAAGCCACGTAAAAAACATGCAACAACAATTAGAGGACGTCTAACTTGTTTTTGCAGCATGTGCCTTGTGATGTGATATGGCCAAAAAGGGATGTGATGAATGAGATATATGTGATGTGTGAGATTGATCATGTTCTTGTAATAGGAATCACGACTTGCATGTCGATGAGTATGACAACCGGCAGGAGCCATAGGAGTTGTCTTTATTTTTTGTATGACCTGCGTGTCATGGAATAACACCATGTAAATTACTTTACTTTATTGCTAAACACGTTAGCCATAGAAGTAGAAGTAATCGTTGGTGTGACAACTTCATGAAGACACGATGATGGAGATCATGGTGTCATGCCGGTGACGAAGATGATCATGGCGCCCCGAAGATGGAGATCAAAGGAGCAAAATGATATTGGCCATATCATGTCACTATTTGATTGCATGTGATGTTTATCATGTTTTACATCTTATTTGCTTAGAACGACGGTAGTAAGTAAGATGATCCCTTATAATAATTTCAAGAAAGTGTTCCCCCTAACTGTGCACCGTTGCGAAGGTTCGTTGTTTCGAAGCACCACGTGATGATCGGGTGTGATAGATTCTAACGTTCGCATACAACGGGTGTTGACGAGCCTAGCATGTACAGACATGGCCTCGGAACACACGCAATACACTTAGGTTGACTTGACGAGCCTAGCATGTACAGACATGGCCTCGGAACACGGAAGACCGAAAGGTCGAGCATGAGTCGTATAGAAGATACGATCAACATGAAGATGTTCACCGATGTTGACTAGTCCGTCTCACGTGATGATCGGACACGGCCTAGTTAACTCGGATCATGTTTCACTTAGATGACTAGAGGGATGTCTATCTGAGTGGGAGTTCATTGAATAATTTGATTAGATGAACTTAATTATCATGAACTTAGTCTAAAATCTTTACAATATGTCTTGTAGATCAAATGGCCCACGTTGTCCTCAACTTCAACGCGTTCCTAGAGAAAACCAAGCTGAAAGATGATGGCAGCAACTATACGGACTGGGTCCGGAACCTGAGGATCATCCTCATAGCTGCCAAGAAAGATTATGTCCTAGAAGCACCGCTAGGTGATGCACCCATCCCAGAGAACCAAGACGTTATGAACGCTTGGCAATCACGTGCTGATGATTACTCCCTCGTTCAGTGCGGCATGCTTTACAGCTTAGAACCGGGGCTCCAAAAGCGTTTTGAGAAACACGGAGCATATGAGATGTTCGAAGAGCTGAAAATGGTTTTCCAAGCTCATGCCCGGGTCGAGAGATATGAAGTCTCCGACAAGTTCTTCAGTTGTAAAATGGAGGAAAATAGTTCTGTCAGTGAGCACATACTCAAATGTCTGGGTTACACAACCGCTTGTCTCAGCTGGGAGTTAATCTCCCGGATGACGCGGTCATTGACAGAATCCTTCAGTCGCTTCCACCGAGCTACAAGAGCTTTGTGATGAACTTCAATATGCAGGGGATGGAAAAGACCATTCCTGAGGTATATTCAATGCTGAAATCAGCGGAGGTGGAGATCAAAAAGGAACATCAAGTGTTGATGGTGAATAAAACCACTAAGTTCAAGAAAGGCAAGGGTAAGAAGAACTTCAAGAAAGACGGCAAGGGAGTTGCCGCGCCCGGTAAGCCAGTTGCCGGGAAGAAGCCAAGGAATGGACCCAAGCCTGAGACTGAGTGCTTTTATTGCAAGGGAAGTGGTCACTGGAAGCGGAACTGCCCCAAATACTTAGCGGACAAGAAGGCCGGCAACACCAAAGGTATATGTGATATACATGTAATTGATGTGTACCTTACCAGTACTCGTAGTAGCTCCTGGGTATTTGATACCGGTGCGGTTGCTCATATTTGTAACTCAAAACAGGAGCTGCGGAATAAACGGAGACTGGCGAAGGACGAGGTGACGATGCGCGTCGGGAATGGTTCCAAGGTCGATGTGATCGCCGTCGGCACGCTACCTCTGCATTTACCTACGGGATTAGTTTTAAACCTCAATAATTGTTATTTAGTGCCAGCTTTGAGCATGAACATTGTATCTGGATCTCGTTTAATGCGAGATGGCTACTCATTTAAATCCGAGAATAATGGTTGTTCTATTTATATGAGAGATATGTTTTATGGTCATGCCCCGCTGGTCAATGGTTTATTCTTAATGAATCTCGAACGTGATGTTACACATATTCATAGTGTGAATACCAAAAGATGTAAAGTTGATAACGATAGTCCCACATACTTGTGGCACTGCCGCCTTGGTCACATTGGTGTCAAGCGCATGAAGAAGCTCCATGCAGATGGACTTTTGGAGTCTCTTGATTACGAATCATTTGACACGTGCGAACCATGCCTCATGGGTAAGATGACCAAGACTCCGTTCTCCGGAACAATGGAGCGAGCAACCAACTTATTGGAAATCATACATACCGATGTGTGCGGTCCAATGAGTGTTGAGGCTCGCGGTGGCTATCGTTATGTTCTCACTCTCACTGATGACTTAAGTAGATATGGGTATGTCTACCTAATGAAACACAAGTCTGAGACCTTTGAAAAGTTCAAGGAATTTCAGAGTGAGGTTGAGAATCAACGTGACAGGAAAATAAAGTTCTTACGATCAGATCGTGGAGGGGAATATTTGAGTCACGAATTTGGCACACACTTAAGGAAATGTGGAATCGTTTCACAACTCACGCCGCCTGGAACACCTCAGCGTAACGGTGTGTCCGAACGTCGTAATCGCACTCTATTGGATATGGTGCGATCTATGATGTCTCTTACCGATCTACCGCTCTCATTTTGGGGCTATGCTTTAGAGACTGCCGCATTCACTTTAAATAGGGCTCCGTCGAAATCCGTTGAGACGACACCGTATGAATTATGGTTTGGGAAGAAACCTAAGCTGTCGTTTCTAAAAGTTTGGGGATGCGATGCTTATGTCAAGAAACTTCAACCTGAAAAGCTCGAACCCAAGTCGGAAAAATGCGTCTTCATAGGATACCCTAAGGAAACCATTGGGTATACCTTCTACCTCAGATCCGAAGGCAAGATCTTCGTTGCCAAGAATGGGTCCTTTCTGGAGAAAGAGTTTCTCTCGAAAGAAGTGAGTGGGAGGAAAGTGGAACTTGATGAGGTGATAGTCACCCCTTCCAAACCAGAAAGTAGCGCAGCGCGGGAATATGTTCCTGTGGTGCCTACACAGACTGGGGAGGAAGTTAATGATGATGATCATGAAGCTTCGGATCAAGTTACTGCTGAACTTCGTAGGTCCACAAGGACACGTTCCGCACCAGAGTGGTACGGCAACCCTATCCTGGAAATCATGTTGTTAGACAACGGTGAACCTTCGAACTATGAAGAAGCAATGGCGGGCCCAGATTCCGACAAATGGCTAGAAGCCATGAAATCCGAGATAGGATCCATGTATGAAAATGAAGTATGGACTTTGACTGACTTGCCCGATGATCAGCGAGCCATAGAAAATAAATGGATCTTTAAGAAGAAGACAGACGCGGATGGTAATGTGACCATCTATAAGGCTCGACTTGTCGCTAAGGGTTATCGACAAGTTCAAGGGGTTGACTACGATGAGACTTTCTCACCCGTAGCGAAGCTGAAGTCCGTCCGAATCATGTTAGCAATTGCCGCATTCTATGATTATGAGATATGGCAAATGGACGTCAAAACGGCATTCCTTAACGGCTTTCTTAAGGAAGAATTGTATATGATGCAGCCGGAAGGTTTTGTCGATCCTAAGAACGCTAACAAAGTATGCAAGCTCCAGCGCTCAATATATGGGCTGGTGCAAGCATCTCGGAGTTGGAACATTCGCTTTGATGAGATGATCAAAGCGTTTGGGTTTACACAGACTTATGGAGAAGCCTGTGTTTACAAGAAAGTGAGTGGGAGCTCTGTAGCATTCCTCATATTATATGTGGATGACATACTATTGATGGAAATGATATAGAATTCTTGGAAAGTATAAAGGCCTACTTGAATAAGTGTTTTTCAATGAAGGACCTTGGAGAAGCTGCTTATATATTAGGCATCAAGATCTATAGAGATAGATCAAGACGCCTCATTGGTCTTTCACAGAGTACGTACCTTGACAAGATATTGAAGAAGTTCAATATGGATCAGTCCAAGAAGGGGTTCTTGCCTGTATTGCAAGGTGTGCAATTGAGCACGGCTCAATGCCCGACCACGGCAGAAGATAGAGAAAAGATGAGTGTCATCCCCTATGCCTCGGCCATAGGGTCTATTATGTATGCCATGCTGTGTACCAGACCTGATGTAAACCCTGCCGTAAGTTTGGTAGGAAGGTACCAAAGTAATCCCGGCATGGAACACTGGACAGCGGTCAAGAATATCCTGAAGTACCTAAAAAGGACTAAGGATATGTTTCTCGCATATGGAGGTGACGAAGAGCTCGTCGTAAAGGGTTACGTCGATGCTAGCTTTGACACAGATCTGGATGACTCTAAGTCACAAACCGGATACGTGTATATTTTGAATGGAGGGGCAGTTGCAAGCAAAGCGTCGTGGCGGGATCTACATGTGAAGCGGAGTACATGGCAGCCTCAGAGGCAGCGCAAGAAGCAATCTGGATGAAGGAGTTCATTACCGACCTAGGGGTGATTCCCAATGCGTCGGGCCCGATGACTCTCTTCTGTGACAACACTGGAGCTATTGCCCTTGCCAAGGAGCCCAGGTTTCACAGGAAGACCAGGCATATCAAGCGCCGCTTCAACTCCATTCGTGAAAGTGTTCAAAATGGAGACATAGATATTTGTAAAGTACATACGGACCTGAATGTAGCAGATCCGTTGACTAAACCTCTCCCTAGAGCAAAACATGATCAACACCAGAACTCTATGGGTGTTCGATTCATCACAATGTAACTAGATTATTGACTCTAGTGCAAGTGGGAGACTGTTGGAAATATGCCCTAGAGGCAATAATAAAATGGTTATTATTATATTTCCTAGTTCATGATAATTGTCTATTGTTCATGCTATAATTGTGTTATCCGGAAATCGTAATACATGTGTGAATACATAGACCACAACGTGTCCCTAGTGAGCCTCTAGTTGACTAGCTCGTTGATCAACAGATAGTCATGGTTTCCTGACTATGGACATTGGATGTCATTGATAACGGGATCACATCATTAGGAGAATGATGTGATGGACAAGACCCAATCCTAAGCATAGGCAAAGATCGTGTAGTTCGTTTGCTAGAGCTTTTTCCAATGTCAAGTATCTTTTCCTTAGACCATGAGATCGTGTAACTCCCGGATGCCGTAGGAGTGCTTTGGGTGTACCAAACGTCATAACGTAACTGGGTGACTATAAAGGTACACTACAGGTATCTCTGAAAGTGTCTGTTGGGTTGACACGGATCGAGACTGGGATTTGTCACTCCGTGTGACGGAGAGGTATCTCTGGGCCCACTCGGTAATGCATCATCATAATGAGCTCAATGTGACTAAGGAGTTAGCCACGGGATCATGCATTACGGTACGAGTAAAGAGACTTGCCGGTAACGAGATTGAACAAGGTATTGGGATACCGACGATCGAATCTCGGGCAAGTAACATACCGATTGACAAAGGGAATTGTATACGGGATTGATTGAATCCTCGACATCGTGGTTCATCCGATGAGATCATCGTGGAACATGTGGGAGCCAACATGGGTATCCAGATCCCGCTGTTGGTTATTGACCGGAGAGTCGTCTCGGTCATGTCTGCATGTCTCCCGAACCCGTAGGGTCTACACACTTAAGGTTCGGTGACGCTAGGGTTGTAGAGATATTAGTATGCGGAAACCCGAAAGTTGTTCGGAGTCCCGGATGAGATCCCGGACGTCACGAGGAGTTCCGGAATGGTCCGGAGGTGAAGAATTATATATAGGAAGTCCAGTTTCGGCCACCGGGAAAGTTTCGGGGGTTATCGGTATTGTACCGGGACCATCGGAAGGGTCCCGGGGGTCCACCGGGTGGGGCCACCTATCCCGGAGGGCCCCATGGGCTGAAGTGGGAGGGGAACCAGCCCCTGGTGGGCTGGTGCGCCCCCCCCCCATGGGCCTCCCCTGCGCCTAGGGTTGGAAACCCTGGGGGTGGGGGGCGCCCCACTTGGCTTGGGGGGCAAGCCACCCCCTTGGCCGCCCCCCCTCAGATGGGATCTCCAGGGGCCGGCGCCCCCCCAGGACCCCTATATATAGTGGGGGAGGGAGGGCTGCATTACCCTAGCCCCTGGCGCCTCCCTCTCCCTCCCGTGACACCTCTCCCTCCCGTTTGCGCTTGGCGAAGCCCTGCCGGGATCCCCGCTACTTCCACCACCACGCCGTCGTGCTGCTGGATCTCCATCAACCTCTCCTTCCCCCTTGCTGGATCAAGAAGGAGGAGACGCCGCTGCTCCGTACGTGTGTTGAACGCGGAGGTGCCGTCCGTTCGACGCTCGGTCATCGGTGATTTGGATCACGACGAGTACGACTCCATCAACCCCGTTCACTTGAACGCTTCCGCTCGCGATCTACAAGGGCATGTAGATGCACTCCTTCCCTCTTGTTGCTAGTAAACTCCATATATGGATCTTGGTGATGCGTAGAAAATTTTAAATTTCTGCTACGATCTCCAACAATCCCTACTCCTCGCATTAACATCAATTGATGGGCATCTCCATAGTCCGTTAATTAGCCTCGTTGATGTGAGACCTTCTCCTTTTTTGTCTTCCCACATAACCCCTACCATTATACCTTATTTCACCACAGTGCTATATCCATGGCTGCGCTCATGTATTGCGTAAGAGTTGAAAAGGCTGAAGCGCGTTAAAAGTATGAACCAATTGCTTGGCCAAACCGGGGTCGTACATGATATGAATATTTTGTGTGGGGAAGATGGAGCATAGCCAGACTATATGATTTTGTAGGGATTACTTGCTTTGGCTATGTTATTTTGATAAGACATAATTGCTTAGTTAGTATGCTTGAAGTATTATTGTTTTTATTTCAACATTAAACTTTTATCTTGAATAATATCAAATCTGAACATTCATGCCACAGTAAGAAGGATTATGTTGAAATTATGCCAAGTAGCATTCCACATCAAAAATTGTATTTTATCATTTACCTACTCGAGGACGAGCAGGAATTAAGCTTGGGGATGCTTGATACGTCTCCAACGTATCTATAATTTTTGATTGTTCCATGCTATATTATATTCTGTTTTGGACATTATTGGGCTTTATTATACACTTTTATATTATTTTTGGGACTAACCTATTAACCGGAGGCCCAGCCTAGAATTGCTGTTTTTTTGCCTATTTCAGAGTTTTGCAGAAAAAGAATATCAAACGGAGTCCAAACGGAATGAAACCTTCGGGAGCGTGATTTTCGGAACGAACATGATCCAGAGGACTTGGACCCTACATCAAGAAAGCTACCAGGAAGCCACGAGGTAGGGGGGCGCGCCTACCCCCCCAGGCGCGCCCTCCACCCTCGTGGGCCCCACGTTGCTCCACCGACGTACTCCTTCCTCCTATATATACCTACGTACCGCCAAACTACCAGATACGGAGCCAAAAACCTAATTCCACCGCCGCAACCTTCTGTACCCGTGAGATCCCATCTTGGGGCTTGTTCCGGAGCTCCGCCGGAGGGGGCATCGATCACGGAGGGCTTCTACATCAACACCATAGCCTCTCCGATGATGTGTGAGTAGTTTACCTCAGACCTTCAGGTCCATAGTTATTAGCTAGATGGCTTATTCTCTCTTTTTGGATCTCAATACAATGTTCTCCTCGATTCTCTTGGAGATCTATTCGATGTAATCTTCTTTTGCGGTGTGTTTGTCGAGATCCGATGAATTGTGGGTTTATGATCAAGATTATCTATGAACAATATTTGAATCTTCTGAATTCTTTTATGTATGATTGGTTATCTTTGCAAGTCTCTTTGAATTATCAGTTTGGTTTGGCCTACTAGATTGATCTGAGAAGTGCTTAGCTTTGGGTTCAATCTTGCTGTGTCCTTTCCCAGTGACAGTAGGGGCAGCAAGGCACGTATTGTATTGTT
The DNA here is from genome assembly GCF_018294505.1 of Triticum aestivum. Lineage (NCBI taxonomy): Eukaryota > Viridiplantae > Streptophyta > Magnoliopsida > Poales > Poaceae > Triticum > Triticum aestivum. The sequence goes on from NC_057802.1 coordinate 112,437,236, forward strand.
GCCATCGAGGATAACAAGATGGGGTTTATATCATATTGCATGAGTTTATCCCTCTACATCATGTCATCTTGCTTAAAGCGTTACTCTGTTCTTATGAACTTAATACTCTAGATGCATGCTGGATAGCGGTCGATGTGTGGAGTAATAGTAGTAGATGCAGACAGGAGTCGGTCTACTTGTCTCGGACGTGATGCCTATATACATGATCATACCTAGATATTCTCATAACTATGCTCAATTCTGTCAATTGCTCAACAGTAATTTGTTCATCCACCGTAAATACTTATGCTCTCGAGAGAAGCCACTAGTGAAACCTATGGCCCCCGGGTCTATTTTCCATCATATTAATCTTCCAATACTTAGCTATTTCCGTTGCCTTTTATTTTTGCTTTTATTTTACTTTGCATCTTTATCATAAAAATACCAAAAATATTATCCTATCATATCTATCAGATCTCACTCTCGTAAGTGACCGTGTAGGGATTGACAACCCCTTATCGCGTTGGTTGCGAGGATTTATTTGTTTGTGTAGGTGCGAGGGACTCGTGCGTGGCCTCCTATTGGATTGATACCTTGGTTCTCAAAAACTGAGGGAAATACTTACGCTACTTTGCTGCATCACCCTTTCCTCTTCAAGGGAAAACCAACGCAGTGCTCAAGAGGTAGCAGGCGTGCACCAGCAGAAGGGACAGCAGGCCTCCGGAACCTCGCCTCTCGTGATCCTGTACGGGAGAGGGGCGATCAGGTTTTTGGGGAGCGCACTCGCGCGACTGCTGGCAGCGGCGACTTCGCGAACGATGACTTCTTCCCCGACCTCGGCAACCTCATCCTCGATGACATGGGCGACAACGTCAACGCCGGCAGTGCTGCTCCCGCTGCACCATATGTGATTCTATCCTTCCTGTTTGAGATCGTGGTAGAATTCATGTTTCTAGTATGTGCCCTAGATGTGATCTGTTCATCTGCTATGCTAGTTCACATGATTAGTTTAATCTCTACTATTGCTGTCATGATCTATTTCCTATTTACTCGGATTAAATCTCGTAGTAATTTGCTCATATTTCCAACAGACTTGACTGATAGTCTTGATGTGGAGTGTTACATCAACTGCCCCTCGTCCTCATCGCTACTCTCCGCCATGAGGGCCTTCATGTCCTCCAGGGTTGTGCAGCTACACCACCCTTAAGGTGCGACCAACCACTACTACAACTGGTCATGGCGGAACCTGCGGTCGAGGATGTCAAAAACTTTGACCAGTGACGCTGAAAGTTGCGGCTAGCCACTCACTGCTACAACCAGTAGTCATAAAGCATGCAATCAACGACGCTGTAAGATGCAACCGATAATGGTGAAAGGTGCAGTGGAATTGCAGCCAACCATTGATTGCTGCAACCGGCGATGGCATGTTGATCATGCGGGAAGACGAAGAGCCCGATTAACTTTTATACACATGCCAATGATAGACCACTGACTAGGAGGTTGGTGATGAATTAGTATCACGGACCAGCAAAATATGAAAGCTCATTTGGGATGAAATTTCGTCCACGTGAACCCGGTCGGAGGTGGAAGAACAACTCACACTGACCGGTCATTTCTAGACCGGTCAGTGTTAACTACTCAATAGTCTTGTGATGCTCATAATTGATGCCTCTGGAGTGGCCAGTCAGGGATGACCTTCATCGGTGACGCCTGGCCTAGTGCCAGTCAGTGATGAGAGGTTAGTAGTAATTCAGTCTATAGTAGTGGTCCGAAGATCTCGATTGCTAAGCTCACATAGGACTATGCCCACGAAGGGATCATAGAGAGAACAACCAACCTATTCTAGCATGGCTTATGACCACAAAGGTCTAGCCTCACTCGATGTAGATCTTAGGCGATCCCTTTGCCCTCACAAACTTCATGGTTCCTTCACACCTTGAAGACTCACAAGCACACCTAGCTAATATACGAGACTTACACCCTCCAAAAGTAATAAAATAAGGTTGATTGGTGATGCATATCTTGCGTGCTTCAAAATATAACCTCCTCCATACTCAATCTCTTATGGGATGAACTTTGATTGCAAAGGTTGATTGTTTGAATTCTAGGCTTGAAATCAGAGAGTAGACAAGAGATTCGATGGTATGACATGAATGTTGTAGTAGTATTCCTATGAACTCAACACAAGGCTAGGAACTCTCTCTCTCTCTCATAAATGGATGTATGAAAGGAAGCACTTGAGTGTGTATATGGGATAGGTGGTCGTATATATAGGCCGGACCTAAAAATGTGATTGTTACACAGTTTTTTGTAAAATTTGGAGGTATCAATCGACCAACTCGAATGTATATATATATATATATATATATATATATATATATATATATATATATATATATATATATATATATATATATATTAGGCAACTTTCAACTTGCTCAAAGGGCCTAACCGAACTCATTCGCAGGCACTGACTAGTACTGGTTCACCATGCGCATGTTGCCTAACACTATTTGGAATGGCCGACCAGGGTGCTTGGGAGTATCCAAGTGGAGTACAGAAGACTGTACAAGGGCTCAGGTGGTACCAAATGTAGTTGACCCAGAGATCCCGAATTGGTTACGGTTTTGCTATAGCTATCTCTCTGAATGGATCGGAGGATCCAAATGGATGTGGCTCGGTGGCTGCGAATAAAGTAAAGAGAGCGAGAGATTGGGAGAAAGGGTTGACAAGTCTTGGTTGGTTTCCGAGTTTGATTTATAAGCAGATAGCACGAAAAATATCACCACTCACCATGACATACCTATAGATTCAAGTGTTTTTGGATCGCTGAATGATGAAATATATACCCTTAGCCTTGACATACATGTCGTTGATGAATTTGGGGACACCAACAATCTTCCTAGTTGCATCTTTTCGACATAATCTGAAATACATATTAGCCCCTTAAGCTATGTTGTCACAGAGGTGCACTTTCACGGTGCCAACTTTCTTTCATGTTATGTTTGTTTAAGATCACTCTCGTAGCCAAGTACCACATGAAAGATTTAATTTTAGGTGGGCTTTTAATTTGCAAATAAGTTTTAGATGGAAAGGTTGATCATCATTAATGAGGTCCATGTGCATGGATTTACTAGAAAATAGATCAGAAGTATGTAACTTCCAACAAAAGGTGTCTCATTCAACTGTTAGGTTCACCTTCATCAACCTAGTAAGAAGGTGCAACCAGTCAGTCCATCTGTCCCCAGTGATCATCCGCCAGAGTCCAATTTTCATCACTACCTGACCCAAAATCGAAAAAATAGAAACATTAGTTGGGGTATTCATAACTAGTGGTGCATCCCCTGGACACCCCAAAATGGCATGGTTAACCTATTACCCGTTACAAAAGCTCATTGATGGAAAAAATCTTTTTTGACTCCATCAAACCCTTCCAAAAAGGTAGGTTAGTCCGCTTGGCGAGAGAGAGGGAGAGAGAGAGAGAGAGAGAGAGAGAGAGATAGAGCGTTTTGGAGTGGTGATATTTATTTTCGAGCAACTCTTGCCAAATCTCATCTTCAATAAGTAATCAGGGGCTGTTTGAAAAATCTTATGATCGCTTCCTAAATGTACGCGTAGTTACTCCCACTTTTGTTTTGTATGTTCTAGGTAGTATGTATCATATCGGAGAGTATGTACGCGTAGTATGTAGTATATAAAAATGTTTAGGTAGTATATATACTACTTTTTTGGTAGTATGTACCATACTTTGTGCATATTCCATTTCGTGTACAAATATGTACGTATTTCATAAATACAATAAAACTATGAGCTTACTTGCAATTTTTTCATATAACTCACTATGAAGTATCTTAGATATAGTATATGAACATACTAAAAATAATCAAATACAATAAAACTATGAGCTCATTTGCAATTTTTTCATATAACTCACTATGGAGTATCTTAGATATAGTATATGAACATACTAAAAATAATAAAGTAGAATATATATACTACCACATGGTAGTATATGAGAAATGGGTGTAACTACACCCGGTATAATAAAGTAGAGCTCATAAAAAAGTCAACAACAACGACATCAAAAACAGGTTTGACCATTCGTGCAGGCAATTCCACATCATATCAAGTGATATATATCTCAAGTCAAGAGGCATCTCTACCTCCAATGGAAAACACGAGAATATAGCCCCTTCACCCTTCATTTAGAAAATGTAGTAAAGCTAAGTTCGTGGCTCTTGGACTATGATGTGCTTAGTTTAAAGCAATTGAACATATTTTACTCTATCTGGTAGGTCAACTCTATTATCAATTGAAACATTGCCATCTAATATGTTTTGGGATGTAAAAATAAGGTAGACAATATTTAAAACCAGTCCAGCTAAAGAACTTCTGATAATATAGTGGAATATATACTAGGCAAAACGTTGACATGTCCACGACATCATCACATATTAATAAGCCAGCAGCTTAAATGAGCCATCTGTATAAATTTCAGTGCCTTGTTTAAAAGAGACATGCGTGCATGATATAATTTTCATCTGATCAAGCAATAGCGCTCCCATCCGAAAAGCCATAGCCTCCTTTGCAATGCTTATTGGATTGATCATTTGGATCGAGAGGAACGGCCGGGGTCTTTCAACAAAAGAGTATGGCTTCAATAGTATTACTCAACAACATTAAGCGTGAGGCCATCCTTCGGGTCACCGTCGGGGCAAAGAAATTGGAAAGCATCATATCAGGAAAGTAACAATTTTTCATTTAGGATGTAAAATTTAAACTCTATGCTCTCTTAGTTAATATATGAGTCAAATCCTTTGCCTCGGTTTAAAAAAAATCATCTCAAATTAATGGACTAGTATATCTGAAATAGTGAGCATGACAGCATACCTACCTAAATGATCTGTCCCTGCAACAGAACCAGTCTGAATTTTGAGATCACCAACCTGTCTGCATATATAGCTAAGCTGCAGCTTCGGTTTCCTAAAGCCATTTCCTCCACCATGTCCTCATACAACACGTCGTTTCAGCCCGGAGAGGCCGTGGCCCCGTGCTGCAGCACAACGACGCTGCTCAGCGCGTTGGCGGCATCCTTCGCCTGCTGCTTCTTCCTCGTCGTCATCTTCCTCTGCCTGCGCTTCCTCCACCTTCGCCGCACGCGGCGCCACAGCGCACAGCCCCTGCAAGGGCAGCCCCAGGCCCCACAGCCCAAGCACGGCCTCGACGCCGCCACCATCGCGCTCTTCCCGTCCTTTCCGTACCGGCGGGACAGCTCGGCATCGGCGCCGGACGAGTGCGCCGTGTGCCTCAGCGCGGTCGACGAGGGGGAGACGGTGAGGCAGCTCCCGAGCTGCAAGCACCTGTTCCACCAGGAGTGCGTCGACGTCTGGCTCCTGTCCAACGCGTCGTGCCCGGTCTGCCGTGGGAAGGTCGAGCGGGCCGCGGGCGCCGATCAGCACGAGAGAGCTGCGGCATCAGCAGCCGTCGTGCCAATTGAGATGATGGACGATGAAACGCCGTCGACGTCAGAGCCGTCCGTGCCGGAGCGGCCGGGCTGGTTTGGCGGGCGAGCCTCCGGCTCCCGCTCCGGCCAGGAAACGGACTTGGAGCGGCAATAGCAGTCATTGCCCGGGGAGTCCAGCTCTCCTAGATATGATTGCGCGATCTGTTGAAGTAGGTACTAGGTAGCAACAGGTTCGTCATTCGTATGTGCAGATTGCAGAGAGCTTGTTGGCAGCACGCATTTTATTCGGTCGGAGTAAACGATCAGGATTGCTATCCTAACTTGCATCCGCACTTCGTTCATTTTATTTTGCTCTGTGTTATTTGGCTTCACAAATGACTAAACGAGTAAAAAAAATATAGTGCTCACCAGTACGGGCCCAAACTGTATTTCATCATCAAAAATAGTGCTCACCACTACGATCACCAACCCGATAATAATGAAGATTGGTGATAGTCCTTCCCTCTAGCCTCGAGCGACCCCGAACTGTATTTCATCTTCCATATTGGGCACTGGAATACCTTTAGAATTGCAGAATTCTTGGACCTCATAAAAAAGGCTCCCAACCACTATCTCTCATGGTAGCCAACCGGAGTTTAACGTCATGAATTAATTCCAGGGCAAGCACAATATTTGTTTCCTTTCTTTGCAGGAGTTGTGAAAGCTCATTTGTTGGACCAAACAACTTTAGCATAATAAGCTTCAAAACAAAAGCAAATTGGCAGCACTCCATCTTTTCTATTGAACCTGCAGCATGCCTCAGATTACGCCCTTTTGCATCAACTGTGCTAAGAACTTTTATTAGATAGGCCCACATCTGGTCCAAGCGAAGCAAACTTCTATGACGTGAAGACCATCTAGTATCCCCTTGTCTAGCAAGACTAGTCTGTTGATGCAAGCCTCTTTTTGTAAATATTTCACCCATCTCAAGCCTTTCCAAAGTATTTCTGTGAATTGTGTGTTTCTTCCATCTTCTTGCAAGATGAACATGTCGTGGTCACAATCAACCATACTAAAAAAACATGAATATATGAGCAAGAAGAACTAGCAATAGTGACCACAATCAATTGTAGACGACAGGCAAAGCAATGGACGTGGAAAGCATGAGATTTTTCATGTAGAATCTATCTTTGCAAACCATTAAATTCATCCCTCATGTTTGAAGCTGCGTCATATGCTTGCCCTCATAGCCTTGAAATTGACAACTCGTAAAGATCAAGATGCATTACAAGAGCTAACTTTGGTGCTCAAGATGTAGTATCTTCGATGTCGTGTAGACAAAGAAATTGAAATATGCCCTAGAGGCAATAATATTGTATTATTATATTTCCATTTTTATAATTAAGAGTTTATATTCCATGCTATAATAGCTATGATCCTAGAATATGTGATTCGGTGGAAAACCCATATGCAAGTGTGGAATGATAAACGATAAAGAATATGTTCATAGCGTCTTGCCTCTAAGACTGACAAGTGTTGTTGGTGATCATGTTTTCCGGATCTAGGAAATCGTTAAGTGTAACGATAGTCATAAAACAACATTGAGCACATGACGCTAGAAGGACTTGTTTGTTATACTTTGAGATAATATCGTATGAAATCAATTGTTATAACACGGAGAGTTAAACATGTGTTTTAGTTCGTTAGACCATGAGAATATCACAATACCATACGGTGGACTTTTGGGTTGCTCAAAAGTCATTTGTAACATGATGATCATAACGACAACTTATAGGTTCATCGGAAAGTTTGACAGGGGACTAGATTGCTCAAGAGTGGAATTTGCTCCTCCGACGATGGAGAGATATTCTTAGGGCCCTCTCAGTGTGATGGCGTCCATAAATGTTTTGCCAAACGCATGTCATTATGTCACGGGGATGCCGGAACACTTCAACAAGAAAGAAGAACAAAACCGATAATGAGGATAACGATATAGTTAGCATGTGTATCACTCATGAGGATACCGATGCATCTCGGGTTTCATAAAGTATCGTAAAGCAAAGGGAACATCACATGATAACAAAATATTCACTCGAATGTCATTCATGTAATCATAGGGATCGATATGGATGTCCACGGTTCCGCTATCGGTCATTGAACGAATGGGTTCCATTCATGTCTATGTTTTACCAAACCTACAGGGTAACAGACTTAAGGTAATCATGATCTCTGAGTGTTAGTAGGACGGGAGTGTCGAGGATTTATTTGTTGAACTATTTCATTAATATTCGAAATAGTTCTGAAAGGAACCGGAAGCGTTTCGGGGTCACCAGAAGGGCTTCGGAGATTATCAGGCAATACCGATTATTACTGATAAATAATATATGTGTGGAAAATATTTCTGGTGATGTAAAATTAATAATAAAAGGCTCCAGTAATTTTTAGGACGCTTTTATATTTAATTCAATATCAACGGGCCTTAAAAAGCGAAGTGGTAGAAGGAGAATTGGGCCACATAGGCCCAATAGTGGGTGGTGCCCCCTTTCCCCAAGTGGGGGGGGGGGCGAATTGGACAGGGGGGATTCCTCCTCCCCCTAGGGCCGGCGCAACGGGAGGGGAATTCTTCCCCTTGTGTGGCGCCCCCTCCTCCCCTCTCAACCTATATAGACTAGAGGCTTTTGCACTATTTGGACACACAAGTTTTGGAGCCTCCTCTAGTTCTCTAATTTTAGTTCTAGTTGGTCCTAGTTTATCAAATAGAGCTTGACCTAGATCCTCTAATCCTCATAATTGGAAGCCCAGTGTGGTTCTAATCTCCTCCCTCTAATTCTTCGGCAACGATTAGCTCTGGATGGTGCAGCGCTGCCGAATCCTGAAGACCGTACGCTTGCAACCAAGTAGAGAGGCCATGCTTTTGGTCTTTCGTTCGAGAGGTCGTTCGTGGACGGTTCACGGGATCGTTCATCTACGGTTCAAGGGACTCCAAGTACGATTTACACCGACTCGTCTACTTCTGCTGCTACTCGGACTCGGTAACGATCATGATTCAATTCATTTATGCATCTTCATATTTTTCTTGGGTGATCGATCGCTGGACAAGTTTTATTGTCAGATACTTGGTTTGGTTGGACCCTTTCCTAATAGTGCCGTGATTGAGAAAATGCTCTTGAGTACACGTTATGAAATTTTAATATTGGTTTGGTTGGACCCTTCAATATGTATGTTTTCCTAACTTTGTGTTGAATTTTTTGTGCATACTCAACAATTTGTTTCCTCGGTGTGGGGTCTGATTGAATTTTGGCCAGATTAAACTCTCCATTATTGGCAACATGAATAGGGGTGTCTTGTTCTGGTTCCAGATGCACAACACTTACATTCTAAATATTTGCTGTAGGAACCAAAAACCTCCTCATATTTGAAATTTAGTAAGTAAAGATTAAAATTGGATGGTTTGGAATGATTGAACTAAATAACAATGGTGAGGTTAGATCGGTCAAAAAGAAAATCTGACAATACCTATGTGAAGTGGAGATCGATTTTACATCAATCAACCTGCTCGGGATATTGGACCTTAACTACATATGTTGTCGATGGGTGATTGTCGAGATCAAGGATTGTGGGGATCCCCTAATAGAGATTCAGACATGGGTCAAACACTTTAGATCATTTCATATATGAGGCTTTGTTTATCCAGGTTCATGACACCGAGGGGGTGTAATACCCTACGCTCTACATTCTAGTTCTTGCTACGGAGACAAGTGTGTATTGTTATAAGATTGCTTTCCTCCTTTCCTTGGCTCTGATTCCTCTCTTATATATTATGGGGGTAATCACAGTAACCCCTTACCACATACGCTCCTTCCAATGGGTACTATAGATGACATAATGAAGGGATGCACCATTGCCTGCCCCCACCAACTCCTCGTTCTTTGATGTCGACGAGGTACGAGTGCGTCATCCCACGGACGAACACTTTAAGAGCATGGTTAATATAGCTAGTTGCTGGCTATATAAACATGCCATGTCATCAAGAGTTAGCATTATTAACTACTCATAGAATAAGGCTGGCTGTAAGGTTGTCTATAAGGTTATATATTTTTTTTCACTTTCTCCCTATTTCATTCCTCTCATTAAAAGTTTTTTCTAGGAGCACAAGTAGAGGCTGACTCCTTCATTTTTGTCTTGTCTCTCTCCTCCATATAAACAAAAGTGCCATGTAAGAAGACTTATACCTCAGTATTGTATTTGCTCTAAGCCATGTGTCACCCTCGATAAGTGACAATGTACTCCCAGACTTTACCTGCCCCGGGTATGGGGTAGTAGGCTCCACCATCGATGTAGCCCATATGGTGTGGGGCATAGCACACGCATGAACGTACTGATTGATCGAGAGGGTGACATCGGTCCTATCAAGAAAACAACTTCTCGACATCTTGTCATTTCTAATTTGTGTTGTGGAAGCTTTTGTTAACGGAGGTTAGCAGCTAGAACTAAATCATAAACCTTGCTGTGCAAGTCTTGACAAAGCAAAATTATGAAGAGTTTACATTGGTGTTCGTATTTTTCTGAATTTATTTCAGACTTTAAAATGATGTTTGTTCAGTGGGAGAAAATGTTTCACTCGATTACGAGGCGCATGTGGTGACTTAGTCAATCTCAAGATGTTATGCCAGCTCAGTCTCTTAAAAATTCTCATAAGGATAGGGTGTGTGTATGTGCGTTTATAGGGATGAGCGTATGCTCAGGTATCTGAGCGACTTTGATTGTACTGTGCTAAAAATGAAGAGTTTACAATTTAACAAATTAAAAAAATTACAAGCAGTAAACAAGTAGGAGTAAATGACATTGGGAGTCACCACGTGACATGTTTGGTCGTCAATCAAAACATGGTAAAATAAAGGGAAACGCTTGCGGCGGCAGACCGGCTGAAGCGACGCGCCGGTCGTGCGCTGTCCCACGCGTCTCCTTGGACCCACAAGCTGCCCTCCTTCTATTCTTTTATTCCCTTGCCTTATCCATCCCTCATCATATCTTCTCCACCATTCCTTCGTTCCTGCTCATAGCCCAGCGCCTCCGTCGTGGTCTTATGCCTCCGCCGAGACGAGCTGGCCCAACCGCGGCACTACCTCACCGTCCTGCAACCTCCCTTCCCTCCCCATCCCCTCCTCCTCCCTTCTCCCCGATCTCATCGGTTGGGTTCCCTCACGAGCCTCCACACATATGCTGCCACGCGTTGCTGCAGGTGCTCATCGGAACACCTGTGCGCGCTCGCTTTTTGCTACCCCCCGCTGATGTCAGTGACCAACGATGGTGGTCGACGGCGCCGGCGGTGGCCGCGAATAAGTTTCTACCTTTTTTGATTTTTTTTTGCTGGAACCCGCTTTTGATTTTGCTAGAACCAGCTTTGTTTTTTGCTGCAAGGATAATGCTCAATGACGACGACGGTGGCTGCATGTTTTTGTTGCATTTGTTTTTTTTGCTGGAACCAACTTTTGTTTTTGCTGCAAAATAGGAGAGGATAGTGCTGAGCGGCGACGGCGATCGCCGCCATGATTTTTTGTTGCATTTATTTTTTTGCTGGAATCAACAATCATTTTAGCTGCAAGCACGATCCAATTTTGCTGGAACCGGTGACCACCTGGGTCACAATGTTTTGTTGCAGCAACCATAGAGCACAGAGCTGCAACCGCTATTGGTTTTTGCTACGACCAACAAAACCTTTTGCTACATCCATCCACGACGGAGGTGCGACTGGCGACGGTGGCGGTGACATTTTTGCTGCAACCGCTATTGGTTTTTGCTACGACCAATAATTTTTTTTGCTACATCCATCCACGACGGAGGTGCGACTGGCGACGGTGGCGGTGACATTTTTGCTACGACCAACAATTTTTTTTGCTACATACATGCACGGCGGACCTGCGACCCGCGACGACGGCGGTGATGTTTTTGCTGCAACCGTCGTCGGGTTTTGCTACAACGGATGAAACATTTTGCTACATCCATTCATGGTTGACATGTGGCCGTTGTTTGTAGAACCCTGTGCGGCGAGCTCCACGGCGAGGGCGATGGCACACCGGGATGCTGCAACCATGAGCGTCGATGGCAAGGAGTTACAACCGGACAGTTTGACGGCAGAGCTGCAACCAAAATCGACGAGCTGGGAAGGCTTCTTCGGCGAGAAACGGAGGGCAACACTGCAAGGAGGCGAGGTCTGAGCAGCCGGCGGCCGTGCGGAGGAGGGAAGCAGGGAACTGCTGCTATCGCGCGGGAGTGCGCACGTGAAGGCTGAGGGCACGAATTGCTGCGTTGACCAAGCCAGGGAAGAAAACGTTTGGGAAAGGAGGCATCCGACACGAATTGCTGCGTTGACCAAGCCAGAGAAAAAAATGATTGGGAAAGGAGGCATCCAACAGCTGCAGGAAGCCAAATCGGAGGGCTCGCGCGTGACCGGCTGGGATTTCGGCCGGTCCGCCGGCGCGTATCGCTCGCCTAAAATAAAGCATTGTGAGTCAGGAAACTTGTTATGTGGGTGCACTTTGGCCACAGTACCTTATACTCCCTCCGTTCTTAAATATAAGTCTTTTTGAAGATTCCAACAAGTGACTACATACGAAGCAAAATAAGCGAATCTACACTTTAAAATATGTCTACATACATCCGTATATTGTAGTCAATTTGAAATGTCTAAAAAGACTTATATTTAGGAACGGATGGAGTATTTGAAAAAAAAGTCACATAAAATGAAGCATATAGGCTGGTTGAAATAGGCACGTGCTCGACCAGTTCAACTCTGTAGCCGTTGCTGTTTGGGCAACAAGAAAACTGTACGTGCTGCATCTATGTATACAACATGTTGAGCGTAAAAGTCATGTTCGATTACAGTTTCATGTAAGAGAAAACAGCTAGTCAAACGCCCCCAATATCTAAATTCTAAAATTAGTTTAACCAGATGAACTTTGCGTACTCTACCGAAATAATAAAGGGAAGGCTAAGGACATCCTATGCGCGACATTCTGCATGCTTCTATTTAAATTCCGGGTGTTGCAGAAACTCGAGAGCATTATTTAGAGAAGACGTCATACATGATGCACTTTACATAGCAGTCAGCACACCTTAGTTCCATCCCATACCGAGATTGATCTATGAATCTATCTACATATGTAGCCGGCAGGTAGCTTACGGTTTCACTAGTGCTCACAAAGCCATTATATTTGCTCCGCGCCGCGCGCCACCATGTCCTCCTATGGCAGCACAGGCTCGCAGCAGGGAGCAGACGTGGCCCCATGCTGCGCCACCCCGACGCTGGTCGCCGCCTTGGCAGCATCCTTCGCCTGCTGCTTCTTCTTCGTCCTTGTCTTTCTCTGCCTGCGCTTCCTCCACCTTCGCCGCACCCGGACGCCGCGCCACAGTGCGCCGCAGCCGCTGCAAGGTGAGGGACAGGCCCAGCAGCGGCCCAAGCTCGGCCTCGACGCCGCCACCATCGCGCTCATCCCGTCCTTCCCTTACCTGCGGGAGAGCTCGGACTCGGCGCCGGCCGAGTGCGCCGTGTGCCTCGGCGCCCTCGACGAACGGGAGAGGGTGAGGCAGCTCCCAGCCTGCAATCATCTGTTCCACCAGGGGTGCGTTGATGTATGGCTAATGTCTAACGCGTCGTGCCCGGTCTGCCGCGCCAAGGCCGAACCGGCCGCGCCTACGCGCGCGTCGGCTTCCGTCGTGCCTGTCGAGATGTGGGACGAGGAGACGGTGTCTTCGTCGCCAGCGGCATCGGAAACCACGCCGGAGCGGCTTGGTGAGCGCCCGTTTGTCCCCCGCTCCGGCCAGGAAGCAGACCTGGAGCGGCAATAACATTCGGGATGAATTTGTTCCTGCCCTGCTGCTCTGTTTATTTGGTCCACGAACAAGGTGTATGATGAATGAATGACTTGCATTGTCGTTCTCTTCTTTAATTTCTTTTTGCAAGGACAAGCTAGCACGTACTCCCTCAATCCGAAAAAGCATATCCCTCAAATAGATGTATTTATCACCAAGTTAGTATGACATACTCCCTTCATGCCTATCCCATAAACCACGCACGTCGCCTGGCTCGCAGTGCATCAAGATGGTTGCGAAGAGCCTCCTAAGAGAACATGGCATCGCCCACTGCTCAGCCTCAGTAAGACAGTCGTCGAGCGTGTTGTCTGCCTCGATGAGTCCCAACCTTTCAGCAGCCTCTCTAAAGCTCCCACATAGCACGCCGTCCACGGTGAGCAAGTCGTCAAAGGATGTTTTGCCCGTAACATGGTTTAGCAACACACGCAGATAGTATCGGTCCCCCTCGACAGGATTGGCAGACACGATGTGACCTATTTGAAAACGCTCGACCCGCGGCTTCCAAAACTTCTTTTTCTTCTGCCACGTGAAGCTTCCGGGAAAATCCTTGTACAATATATTTCTAGCCCGAGGGTGTTCCTGGTTAGCCTTGAAATACTCAGTTAACATGGATTTTGAAATATTTTCTGAGGCGACAACATTTTTCAAGTCAGCCTGGGCATTGAATGCGACTCTGTGCATATTCGGGAGATGAAGAGGCAACTGCAAGACAGGAGGGTAGTTGGCGCAAAGTGGAAAGCCAAATATCCTCCACATAGCCTCCGGAGGGGTGATCCACCTTGTGTCAACGTATCTCTTGATCTCATCAATGTTACCATCGGCGTCGGGCTGGTCGATGCTGAAAGAAGCCTTATCATGGCCCTTGTAAATGTACTTGTAAAGATATTTGACGGCCTTTATGCTCGAGCAGACCTCAACGTTGATGTGGCAATTGAACATCCGCAGAAGGTATGGGTTATAAGGCATAACCCATCTGTTGTCCAACATCTTCCCTCGGACCTTAGCACGCCTACCATCGTCTCTACGTCGATAAACTGGGTACGAGTCCTTCCCCTGTGCTGTGTTTTCATTGAACGACCGCGGGTATCTGCACTTGCATCCGTTTTCTTGCATGCAAACATTCTTCGGGTTTAGAGCACCGCATGGTCCGTGCATCATATGTTTTACCACCATTGCATACAATTCCGGATACTTATGCTTGTCTGGGAGCTCTGCGGAAATGAGTCGGTCATACTGCTCGGGGACGATAAGCTTATATGTTGAGTCCATGATCAACAGAAAATGTGTGTGTGGGAGGCCCCTTTTTTGAAACTCGACAACATATACATATGCGACAACAACACCCAGGATGTGCTTCTTGAACAACATGTCCTTCATAGCCTCTAGTTTGCCAAAGAACACGCGAGCCACAATATCAGGTCGGTCTTGCGCCGTCTGACCAGGCAGCAACTCATTTCTCTTCCCATTTTGGATTGCAAGTCATGGTCAAGAAGATGTCAGGCTTCCCGTATGTATGTACAATTGCCATGGCATCCATATGCCTCTTCTTCATGTCGCGGTCGCCACCAGGGTATGTTCCAGGGAGAACTATTCTTACCCCAACAGCGCTTGCTCGTGTCTCCCCCGATGTGATCGCATCAACAACTCCTTTATACAAGTCGGCACGAATCTGCGTCTGGTTCTTCCTGTACCACCTTAACCGACAACTTTCAATCTTGACGTACATGTCGACGGCCCATTGCTGCAAGAGGCGTGCTCCACAGAGTATGGGATTAAAGATCGCAGGCCGTGTCTGCAGCATGTAACAGTAGTAGTCTGACAGAGACGCACAACCTGCTGTTGCCCTCTGCACATGATTGAGTACCATCAAATGAGGATATAATCGACAAACAAAATATTATTTGTAGCAAAATGGGACGCAGACGGCATACCTGCATCCTCATCATCATCATGGACCAGTTGAGGATTTAGTACAACCTCCAAAGGAACATTACGTTTAGGTAGCTTCGGATGCCAACCTAGTTCTCCCCTTGGATAGAATAGGGGATAAGACAAAGGGTCATATGCTCCGGAGGTCACACGTATACTGTGCCTTTCGTTGTTATTACCACAAAGTGTTATCCTCCGGTCAAACCTTTTTGCTAGGTCGTTGCCCTCAACCCAAATTGCAGCGACCTCAGATGACAACGGTCTGTTATATCTTCTTTGGTCAAGCCTTTTATCGGTGTTTAGGTCTATCCTGTAATCATCGAGGTTGTCCTTGTGTGCACCCAAACTCCTAAATTGCTGGGAGTACGGGTTTTCTTTGAGTATGTCTACTAACTTCTTCACGACATCTTGGTCTAATTGCTTGGTGGCCGCCTTACGATGAGTGATGGTTGGGTCATCATCATAGAAGTATAACTGCAGATGCTCAGGACGGGAGCTAGGCCCGAACGAATGCACATTGTGGTAGATGGTGCCGTGTGCCCGGAATGTGTACACCCCAGACTTCATGTTTGTGTAGTTCTCATCAAGGCTGACGCCAAGGGTTGTGAAGGCGAAATGCCCGTTGAAGAAGCGTATGTTTTCCCGAAAATGTCTAGAATCAGCATCCCTGCTTGACCATAGCCTCATCAGCTCTGGGATTGGCTCAGGTTGTTTAAGTTCGATCTGGCCATTGCGACAGCAGAAGCCGTCAGTCTCAAACACGTTTTTTTTGCCTTGCGGTGTTTGCAGTTTGCGTCGAGCTTCAGGATGTGAGTCGTGTCTGGGATGTTTGTGTAGACAAAGTCTAATGGATCAACCTCGCTAGGTATAGCAGACGACATGATCGCTTCCTCTTCATCCTCCAAGGTGTCATTATCGTATCCTACGTGCATTTGTTGAAACATGATGTTCAAAACATTATTAACTACTAACTATAATTATGATAAAGCCCCACAAATTCATAGATTATAGTTGACCATACCTTCGTCGCGAAACATGTAGTACTCCTCATCCATAAAGTCGGATGGTGTCGTCTCATCGCTAGTGATGCAGTCTCGGAACCCATCGATTTCGTCTGCATTATCTCCATGGCGAATGTGACAATAGACAACGTCATGTCAGATGAGGGTTGGTGAGAATGAGCACAACAAGGTGACAATAGAATTATCATACCATTGGTACCAACAATGAAATTCGACATGATTGTCGTCGGGTCGCCATCAGATGAATCACCTTCGGCAGCCCGAGAGAGGGGTGTTGCGCGGGATAAGTTTGCTAGGTCTGGACGTGGGAGTGCGAGGGATTCTTTGCACGGGGTGTGCTTCTTTGCCGCATAAGTTGCCTTTCTTTTTGCACTTAACTCCCCCTTCTCTTTGCTGCATGCCCTCCATTCTCGCAGCGTGGTATTTTTTTCTTCAAGATCGATAGTTCCATGCTCTAGATGTTTCCGATATGTTGCTCGCCTCCGCGCGTTTGTTTGCTCCATTTGATCAGGAGTTAAGCAAGTTATGCGTTGCTTACCACGCTGCTTCCTAGGTAGTTGGTTATCATGAATGACAGCTGTACTGATTATATTAATATGAGGCAATACCGCCTCATCTTGTGACAATGACGTATAGCTGGACCTATTTGGGTCGGCTGGTTATACAACAGTGTAAAACGCTAATCAGTACTGCATTAATTGATCATTGATACAAAATGTACCAGCATATTATGTAGTTCATATCAGCTGACTCCTTCCGTCCATTTTCACAAGGTATTAATGTCTAATCAAAAGTCAAACGAGAGAACGATAAAACAATGAGTTTGATAAGCTTGTTTTCCAAGATAACTTATTAAACACTTGTATCCAGAAAAATTAGGAATATATATACTATCAAGAGGCAGCTGAATCAAAAAGCATTCTAACCTGATATTGTAAGGGCAGGAAGGTTATCATCTTTGTGCTTCACGGTAGCTCGCCCTTGAGCCTTGATCTGGCTATTTTTGTCGGCAAGGAGCATAGGGTGAGCTTGTACCCCATTAGTGATATCACCGAGAGCGCTCTGTGGAACATTTTGCATACCTGCAATATGGTTGCAGGTGTCATACTCACGGATTCTCAGATAATAATCATACTGTTATGAACAAAGGGAGTATATTCAATAGACGTTTGGCCTGTAATATAGAAATAGTCGTACCCGACATGTCAACGGCAGGCATATTTTGATGGAGATGCTTGCCGGCGGTGTCATCATATTTTCTTCGATAACCATCTACCAACGGAGCTTTCATCTGTTCCTTGTTAATGTCAGCATTTTCCTTGTTCTTAAGATACGTTGCCCGCCTCCGCGCATTTATTAGCTCTTTCTTGTCATCTAGTAATAGATGCATGAAGGTGTGAGAGTAGTGAATGCAGGAATGTACATTGTTTTGATTTAAAATCAAACAATCATACCAGATATTGAAAGGTCAGGTTGACTTCCATGCTGTACTTTTCTGCTTCCTCCTCTTTTTCCTCCGATAAGCAGCTCGCCTCTTGGCGTTTATCTGCTCCCTTTTTTCATCAGACAAGATAACTTTCTTAGATGGTTTGGAGACACGCACGACAGATCCTGTAGTCATGTGCTTGGATGTTGAACCGGATTGTGGTAAAACTTGAGGAGTTGCATTGATGTTTACGTGATTTCCTCCATACATATGAGTCAAATCTAGAGCCTCTGGAACAAAACCAAACCAAAATGATAATGTACTTAGTATGTTAATGAACATCTGCAACACAACCTATATAAGATAGATACGGTTCACAACGAAAGACGAATCTTGTAATACCGTTTACACTTTGTGCTACGGCTGCGGCTAACTCGTCAGTGAGACAACTGAGAGACACAAACGTTGATGAGGTTGCCGGGTTGCCCGCTTGATGTAAAAATAACCGATAGTGGTCATAACGGGTCAGTTTAGTGCTATCCAAAGAGTAGAGAGTACTGATTATGTTTTATACTAACCTGAGTTCAGTTCGGAAGGCCGCGGTACACATGTGACATCACCATCAGTGGGTTGAGGAACAACAACAAGTGCGGTCTGTTCAGTGATGGACTGATCCGAAATTGGTTCATACAAGTAAATAGACTGTCTAATAATAGATGCAGCAAGCTGTGAGAGTAGTCAAAGCAGGAATGCACATTGTTTTCATTAAAAATCAAACAATTATACCAGATGTTGAAAGGTAAGCTTGACTTTCATGCTCAAGTTTCTTTGCTTCCTCCTCTTTCTTCCGCCGATAATTAGCTCGCCTCTTGGCGTTTATCTGCTCCCTTTTTTCATCAGATAAGATACCTTTTTTAGTTTGTTTGGTGACATTCTCGAAAGATCCTGTAGTCATGTGCTCGGATGTTGAAACGGTTTGGGATAAATCTTGAGCAGTTGACATAGTGTACAGGTGTATTCCTCCATCAATAGGAGACACATCAAGAACATCTGGAACAAAACAAAAGCTAAATGTTATTGTTCTTAGACTGTTCTTGAATGTCTGCAACACAACCTCTATAAGCATGATAAATAACCGAGATTGCCGGGTCTCCTTTTCAATATGTTTTTTGCTCACCTGAGTTCAGATCGGGAGGCCGCTGAACACATGTGATATCACCATCAGTGGGTTGGGGAACAACCGGGTCTGCGGTCTGTTCAGGTATCGAGTGGCCTGGAGCATGGTTCATACAAGTAACTGAGATTGAAGTCACGAACTTAAGAGAATAAAATGATGAGTACTCTATCCGCACAGCCTCATACCTGGACTAATAGGGTGATTATCAACAACGTTTGTCCCAGCCATCTGATATCCTACACCTTCAGTACCCACAAGTTCATTATCCGGAAGAACCGGTTGTCCAGACGGTTCAAGTGTCAGCCCATCTGAGTGTCATTCATACAAGTAAGCGAGATCAATTCGATAAATAAATAGTATTAAATCATGGTAAATTGACAATCCAACTGTCATAAATGGGGTACTCAGGTTGTTCTCACCATCATTTGTCCAATCCAAATTATCTGAAACAACGTCATTTAAGGAAATCACAATCGGGATATAGCTTGACATGTGCGGCAAGTTTTTTAGTCAAAGATTTACCTCTAGGTACACCTGACGCTGTTGTATGTTCCGCAGATTTGCTTTGTGGATTCCCCATACTTACCTACAAGCAAAGATTTCATACTATTAACAATGGCTTGTGAACTGAAGTTGTCTACCATCTTAATGATCTTATTTTGTTATGTTTCATACTGAAGTTGTCTACCGTCAATCATTTATTTTGTTATCCCCTTCTGGACGCGCCCAGGATCCAACTCCTGGCCTCCGTATTGGGAGGTTTTATGTAAACAGACTGATTCTTAATTGTTATGTTTCATGCACTTTCGTTCGTGAACTTGGAGACAACTTGGAGACTATGCTTATTGGACAGGCTGCTTCTTGGCAGTGCAAAGTAAGCAGAACAAGCCACACAACCAAGCAATCAAAGTAAGTAAAAGCAGCACAATAAGTTATGCAAACATGTACATCAACTAAACATGTTCAGCAACATGCGTAAACAGCTCCTAAGCTATTCTGTTGCAAATTTCAGAAATGGTGCCCGGCATACCATGGTCCAGGAAAGGAGGTCGTCTGCTTGATGTATATGTAATCTAAGATTGCCGACGTTGAGCATTCCAAGTAAGCACAAGCAACCAACTCAAATATGCAATTTCATAACTGCTGTTTGGCCTACCATGCTCCAGCAAAGATAGTCATAAACGAGTATAAACTTGAGATTCTGTATGTATTTTCTGTACATAGGTAATGTGCGATTATTGAGTATAAACCTGCAATACGTACAACAGAAGTTGGATGCTGGGCGCGTCCAGAAGGGGATCACGGCGTCACGTAGACGGGATCGCGGCCCCGTCTCCTACAGCGATCCCACACCAGATCGCTTTGCGTCTCCTGAAGCGATCCCACAGCAGATCGCCGCCTCCTGAGATGTTTTTTTGTATGGCCTTCAGCATGAAATATTCAGTATGAAATAATGTGTATGAACTTGCATTACGTAGCACTGAAAGGGGAGCAGCGCCGGTTGAGACCCTGTGGGTGGTCAGAAGGTGGCCGCCGTCGGATCGGGGTCGTGATCGCCGGCGAACACGACACGCGGGATCGTGGCCCCGTGTCCTCGCCCGATCCAACAGCAGACTGCCGCCTCCTGCAAGTGCGACGGCGAAGGGATGGATCCGCCGCGGCGCGGCACAGGGATGGATCTGCCGCGGTCTGGGCGTAGGGGTGGTTCGGGCGTGCGATCGGGCGGCGGCGGAGATCGATCTGCTGTGTCGGGCGGCGGCGGAGATCGATCAGCTGTGTGAACGAGGGATCGATCCCAGGGGTTTTGTTTGCACCGGTTTTTTTCGATCGAGTAAGGCAGAGGTGGTGCGATGACGAAAAAAAAAGGCGGTGGGAGTATGAGGAAAATAAACCAGCAAAAATTAACCGCGCAGACTATTCACCAAGTCGTCCATTAGGAGTAGAGATATGCATGCAAATATTAAATAAATTGATAGTCCAAGAAAACATCATTACTTTTGCCTCGATTACTGTTAGTGGTCTTGTATAGATGTAAAATGTATTTTTGATAGTGGCCTTGTATAAGGAAAGGGAGCGAGTATATCCATTTGAGGGACAAGGTGCATATCAGCGATGGAGCCGCTTCGAGCTCGGGTTGTGAAGGTGTTCTGTCATTTTTTCCTTTGGTGGCTGCTATGGTGGTTCCAAAGGCACGTGACGGGCGTTGGTGTCAAGTTCAGAGGTTTCTTCGGTCTAGATTGTAATTTTATTTCTTGGCTGTTGTTTCTTTGTGTAAAGGCTAGCGTTTTGCTGTCTTTTCAGTTTTGCCAGGTCGGTTTGTATGTGGCTTGTACTATTATCCTTATGATATAAAAGAAACACGTATTACCATACAAAAAAAGAGTATATCCATTTGACGGACAAGATTGGACAAGTTTTTTCGGACGAAGGGAGTAGTACGTATAGTTTTGTAGCTCGTTCACTTTGGGCACAATTGACCAAAGGGAACTATTATTTAGGGAGGCCAAAATAAAAAGACCAAAGCTGAAGTATGATTTAGGGAGGCTCTATTTGTCAAGTGCCTGAAAAAACCGTGGCACCGTCAGATCTTGATCTAATGGTCCAAATTAGATCATGCTACTGTTCATCGGCTTCCTCCCTTCCTTCTGCCTCCTCCTGATCCCGAACGCCCAGCCTACCCCGCTCTAACCGCTCACCTCCATCACCCACGGCAGGCGGGCGCTATTGTGCACCGCCTCGTCGCCCCCCACCCCTCTTGCTCGTCGTTGCTAGCCACCACCTCGGACATCCCTCTAAGCCCGGCACCATCGAAAACCTCCGGTGATCCCTTGCAACCCCCTCCCCCCTCCCACCCCTAGATAGATAGTGGGGCCACTACTTCACCCTATAAGATAGATGGTGGGGCTACTTCTTCTCCGGCGAGCTTGTGTCCTCTCCAGCAAAGTCCAACCAAGAGGGAAGGAAGAAGAAGAAAGTGACTGATGCGAAAAGGAATTTTAGACATATGAGAAATAGCAAATCCGACGATTTTATCGAACATACTCCGCTAGGTTCAAATTAAGCCGTATAAATTTTTAAAAAAATTCAACCTTTTATAGTTTTGACTAAGTTTATAGAGAAAGTATCAATGCCTACGATACCAAATCATTATTACTGGATTCTTGATAAAAAATATTTTCATACTTTATTTTTTTAGTATCGTAGATCCTGGTATGTTTTGCCATTAACTTGGTCAAGCAAAGAAACCTTGACTTATTTCAAAATTAATATTGCACATCATATTTTGGATTGA
This sequence comes from Triticum aestivum, assembly GCF_018294505.1. Taxonomy (NCBI): domain Eukaryota; kingdom Viridiplantae; phylum Streptophyta; class Magnoliopsida; order Poales; family Poaceae; genus Triticum; species Triticum aestivum. Next base: position 112,459,376 of record NC_057802.1, read on the forward strand.
AGGGATTAGTTGGCAAACACATGGAGTGCCAAATACGAAATCACGATGCATGACATCCATTGTTTATCCCTTTGATACTTTGTATGATATAATAACCAACCAAGACTACTAGACTTCTTTGTGTTGCTAATTTATATCTTTCGCGCGCAAGCCAAACATTGCAATAATATATAGTATATTCAAAAAGATGACGAAAGGCAATGAGCTTTGCATTTCATTCATTAAGAAGATGTTACAAACCTTAAGATGAGAGCACAACTACAACAAATTCTCCGAAGAGCAGATGCGATAGCTACAAACCACAACAACACACAGAAGACAACACAACAACAATAACTTTGCTCCAGAGATCAAGCAAGCTGAAGCAACCGGAGTAGGTCTTCAGCATCATCGTCATCTAACCAAGCAAGGCATCAACTTGAGCATTGGTCATCATATCGCCACCTGACAACACCCCTCAAAGAGAGGGAGGGTTGTCGCATGGGAACGAGGTGATCCAAACAAGATCAGAACTCTCTAACCCGCCTACAGATGAATACCTCAATCGAACCTCTATTGCATCGAACCCTAATCTTGTCGACTAAGCAGCACCAACGACGACCACCGCCTATCATTGGTCCCTACAGCCGGTACAAAGCTCCTCGAACGATGCCCCAAGAGGTGTGATGCATGTCGCCATCCGTCTGATCCTAAGGGAATCAAGGGTTTCCCCCAAAGCTTCCATGTGAAGGGAAGCGAGCATAACACCTCAATGACACCTTCAATAAGGAGAAGACGCCCGTGGGCGACGCCGTCGTCTGCCCCTTTTCACGACCGTCAGTAGGGTCCCCCCCCCCCCCGCTAAACAACTAACCACACACTCGGGCCTTGAGAGAGGCTGGCCAGATCACCACCGAAGCCACACAATACATCGGAGACCCACCAAGCGCTCACGGAGAACCGCGGCCAGCCAAACAAAGCCTGCAACATATGAAACTTATATCCTAAATCAAGGATTATTGCCACCGACATAACACCATTGACATCTTTCCAATACTTCTCAAACTTCGTCTTCATTTCCTCGGCCATCTTTTGGAAAGGAGCATGCCCACTAGTAGACCATTTCTGTATTGCTAGACGAATAGGATACTTTGGGGAAGAACAGATTTGATGTAACATATTTAGTCCCCGAGAATAGGTAGTGATGTCAAAGAAAACTTTTAGCCTATCACAGAGTTCTTTTACATATTTCCAATCATCTTTGATTCGGCAACAGTTGAATAGGAGTTCATGTGTGCTTAGTTTATAAAAAAACTTAGTATAGCAATTAATGCAATGGATATCATTTTATATGTTTAATTTCACCTAATCTTGCAATCCAGAAACAACCTTACCATAGTCAATGTTCAGAGCATGTGTCATCTTTTCATGTTTCCTGTAACTTTTAGGCGTGACCTGCGAAAATGCAACACTATTGTGGACTCTAGACTTACCTTTATCCATGACACTCATTTCATCTTTCATAATTAGATTAAGTATATGTACATAACAACGCATATGCAAAAACTTACCTCCAGCATAAGGATTTAGTATCCAACTTATCTATCAAAATATGAACAACCTTGTTACTATGTGTGCAATTGTCAAGGGTAACTGTGGATAACTTCCTCTCTACATGCCAATCAACAAGACATTCATGTAGAGCTTGACATATACCATAAACAAGCCTAAGATATAAGAAGACATCTAGGTTCAAATCCAAAACGATTAACCAAAGAGTTCAGATCCACAATGATTAGAAAAAGGTTCGTTTTAAGAAAACTTACCTCAAAATGAAGCTATTTAGCTTCAAAGATTCATCAACAAAATGCGTAGTAACAACTATGTAGCCTTTATTGTGATGGCATGCAGTCCACAAGTATGACGTGACAACTACTCGATACGTGATTTTTTTTAATATTTCACCATCTTTTCCTTCTGGGTTGCATGCATAAGTAAGATATCCTTTTGAATGGCTTTCTTGAGACAACCTTGAACAAAGGTTGCAGTGAAGCACACCATTTTCAGAAAATAGAATGGTCAACTATCGACAAACGATATTCAGGAATACTAATCATTAATGCAAGATCTTTCCTAGAAAGTTCTTGGTCAAAAACTCCATTGTTGTCAAGATCTACTTCCCACCATTAGTAGCCACCAACCCAAACTTTTGTTGTTTTAGGCCTACAGGTGCGCTCTTAGCTCAACAAATTTTCAAGTGGTTGTTCAAATGTGAAGTGCACCTTTACTTGGTTCGCTTAGCCATTTTTGACAATACATGCATTGAGCATGCCATTAACCTCCATTAAATTCTTTATAAAATTCATTCCATACTCCAGATGTAAGCTTCCTCTTTTAGTTTCCTCTTCAATTCCATTGGTACCATCTGTTGCTTTTCGAGTCGACGACTTGCCATGTCCATTTCCATCTACAACTGAGCTATCTACTAGTAGCGTCGAGAAACTATACACCGGTGAATCCTTCTATACAAGACCGCAAAGAAATAGATTAGTTTCCACTGCAGCAAACCAAATTGATAGGTTCAAAATTGGGAGTAAGAAAAGAGACTCACTTTGCAGCTTGTCCGGGGATGGCGCCAAGGGAGAACGTGGTCGGCGTGGCCATGGGCAGAACCCTTTCTGCACACCCTACGCACGAATAATAGGGTTTCCCATCGGGCTTACCCATAGGAGAAGATGGCCACCCATACCCTGCACATTTGGGTCAGGTGCCTATGGGCGCGGACGCCGATGGGTCGAATTGCCAGGTTGAGCCCAATCCAATGCAAAGTTTTCTTAAAAAAAATCGTCCATAAGCCAATAGCATGGTTTGTGAGAACAAGACAACAAATTTGTAAATAGATCCTTTAAATATAGTTAGTTCACTAGTGGTCAAAGAAATGTTGATATGGTAGCCATGTGGTTGGTCTTCACCGAATCGGTTTTGGCATTATTTAAGCGAATTAACAAGTTTATGGCCTAAATTGGTCGATTCTTCACTTGTTGGTCTAAAACATGCAATCAATTTGAGTTAATGAACTAGTGGTGCACTCATTTTTGAGAATCCTGCAAATCAAATCAAAGAGTCCCTTATTATGGTTGTTGCTTCCAACCTTATAGGCCTCTTTAGAGTGCATGGATTCGAAAAATATGGCAACAGAAAAAATACATGATTTGAAATATTATTGTTTAATATATGCTACATATAAAACAAATCCACGTGAATTGTTGAGAAGATGCTTTTGGGTGCTGCACGGAGAAATGTAAATTTTTTAAGAAGAGTATTAGGAGTAATAAAGTTGATTATGTTGAGTGAACTTTTTTGGGTAGCATAGAGTAGAAGAGAACCCATGCTACCAAAAAAAAACAAGGGAGTATAGAGAGCAGCACTAGTGGTCTCTCACACAACAACCTAATTCTGTCAAGGGTCGCGCATCTTCCACAATACTGTCGTCTCATTCTCTCCCCCCGGCCGCAGGTTGCTCTGCTCCCATCACCACAAAGCAAAACCCCAAAGAAAGACACCCACCTATTTATCTCGCGCTCCGCTCCTCTCCACACTACCGCGAATTGCCAATGATAGTGATACTTGCAGAACCCATCCTTCTCGGAGCGATCTGTCGATGGCCGAGGCCAAGCGCATGCACGAGCAGACCACCGGGTGCCTCCCCGTCGACCAGTCCTGCTTCGCGCTCTCCCGGCTGTCCAACGCGTACCGCCCCACCCGCAACAACGACCCGGCCTGCTGCTCCACAACGTCCTACCTTGAGGTCCTCGGCATCTCATTCGCGACGCTGCTCATCATCCTCTTCGTGCTCTGCATGATACGGTGCTACCTCATGCGGCGGGCCGTGAACCGGGTCACGGTGGGGGCCGCAACGTCGACAGGCGCGGGGGCGCCCGTGGTGGTCAAGAAGCGGCCCACCGGCCTCAGCGACGACGCCATCGCCGCGCTGCCCAAGTTCGAGTACCGACACACGGCCGACGAGAGTGATCGGTGGGAGTGCTCGATATGCCTCTGCACCATGGCCGACGGCGAGGTGGCCAGGCAACTACCTAGATGCACGCACCTCTTCCACAGGGCGTGCGTCGACATGTGGCTCACGGCGCACACCACATGTCCGGTGTGCCGAGCCGAGGTGGTCAAGCCGACGGACAACGACGACAGCTGCGCCAAGACGCCGGCGGCCGAGGCCGGCCCGTCGGGGCCGGCTAGGTTGGAGGATGGCCAGAGGGATTTGGAGGCGCAGTTATAGCGTGAGAGGCGCATGCGCTTGCTCCCCGGGTTGTGTAGGTGTATATTTTCTATTTTGGCGACCCTTTAGGTAGGTGATTTTGAGCCATTTGATTTTATTCAATGGGGTTTCAGTATAATAAGAATAACAGGAGGAGAGAAGATAGTGATTTTTAGTATTTCTTTTACTACAAAAATGATGCTGGTATTCAAACGGTTGCTGAAAAAAGGAAACGCACAAAAACAGCTAAATCGTAGAAAAATAGATGTTGGAGAGATGATTGTGCATTAGACATTTTTAGATATAATATCTTCACTTTATAGATTACCAATATTCAATGGAATGCAAAGAAAGTTCGGATAAGTGACCAATATTTAAGCAGCCTACCGAGGGACCTCCGAGAGTAACTAGTTAACGAGCGCTCCTTCGGGAGCCTTGCAACGATCAGCGCCACTTGGCGCGCTCTCGGCCATTCGCCACGTGTCGCGCTCTGGACGCTCCCTCCGATTTTTTTTCCGCACGCGTTTTCGGCTTTTTAAACGGTTTTTTCTGGGTTTTTTCGACATTTTGGTTTTCCCCCGGTCTTCCTTAGCTTTTCGATAAAAAAAAAATTTGTGCGAAAAGACGCATTTTCTTTTTTTTTTCTTTCGCGAAAGTCACGGTTTTGCTTTCGCGAGAGGCACGATTGTGCTTTAGCGAGAGTCACGGCCGTGCCTTTCGGAAACGGGAAAAACGCGTTTTTTTTTCTTTCACGAGAGTCATGGTTTTGCTTCCGCGAGAGGCACGGTTGTGCTTTCACGAGAGTCACGGCCATGCCTCTCGGAAAGGGAAAAACAAAACGCGTTTTCTGTTTTTTTCTTTCGCGAGAGTCACGCTTTTGCTTCCGCGAGAGGCACGGTTGTGCTTTCGCGAGAGTCACGGCCGTGCCTCTCGGAAAGGGAAAAAAAATACATGTTTTATGTTTTTTTTCTTTCGTGAGAGTCATTGTTTTGCTTTCGCGAGAGGCACGATTGTGCTTTCGCGAGAGTCACGGCCGTGCCTCTCGGAAACGGAAAAAAACGCGTTTTCTGTTTTTTTCCTTCCACGAGAGTCACGGTTTTGCTTCCACGAGAGGCACGGTTGTGATTTCGCGAGAGGCACGCGCGTGCCTCTTTCGGAAAGGAAAAAAACTGTGCTCCCGATCCGGGTTTTTTCGTTCGGTTTTTGTCGTGAAAAAACAGTTCGTCAAAACCTATCAACATGGGATCTAATTTTGAAGATCTCGACACGAGGAATCCAATGGTGAAAACGGTTCGAGATTTGGACGCACGGTTTAAGAGATAAAATGTTTTGAATAAACCGATCTACGAAAAAAGGAAAAACTTTCAGGTTGCGACAAGTGGCGCGTTGCATGTGCGCCACTTGTCGCGAACTGGAAAGGTGAAATATTCTTTGCAACGAGTACTCCTTAATTAATGATTTCGGGGACCTCCTATATGACTCATTTTGCGTCATATAGGAACCAAACACAGGGGGTGGCGCACACTGGGCCGGCCCACAGGGCGCGAGGTGAAAAATCATGTACATGTGCAAAAGGGACCTCCTACGTGACGCTCGTTGCGTCCAACAAACGCGCGCCGCACAGGGGGTTCACCCTACTAGGCCGGCCCAGCTTAGAGCAAGTACGAAGGAACACATGTGATAATTCCAAAAAATATAATAAGCGCATGAAAGGGATTAAACCCAGGACCTTGCGACAACTTACTACTCCCTCTGTTCCTAAATATAAGTCTTTTTAGACATTTCAAATAGACTACAATATATGGATGTATGTAGACATATTTTAAAGTGTAGGTTTACTCATTTTGCTCCGCATATAGTCACTTGTTGAAATCTCTAGAAAGACTTATATTTGGGAACGGAGGGAGTACGTCCCTAGCCACTATAATATCTGCGACTTCGTGTCCAAGATAGCATCCGAGTTGATGTGAACTATCAGTCGTGATAGATTTCAAATTATTTTCAAACTTCGGACGGGATTTCTTTGAAAAACAATTCGCCAGCAACAACAACATTTTTTGAAGAAAGAGAAACAAAATATAATAAATAAACATTTTTCGAACTTACAAACATTTTTTATAAACGTGAATATTTTTTCAAAAACAGGAAAATACTTGGAAAATCGAACATTTTTTGAGAATAATGAACATTTTTTCAAATCTTGAACATTTTTTGTATTTGCGATTTTTTATGAAAACGTGATTGTTTAATTTGTGAACAAATTTGGAAGGCTGAAACATTAACTGAAATTCCCAAACATTTTTTATATTTATGAAAAATGCAAACATTTTTTTAATTCTTGTATTATTCGGACTGTCAGAACGGATTTTCAAAACGTGAGCAATTTAAAAATTCTAGAACAAAATTAGAAACCCAGAACATTTTCTCAAGTTTCCGAAATTTTTTGGAAATTGCGATCAAAATTTCAAAACATGAACATTTTCAAAATTTGCGAACAAATTTTCTAGATGGGAACATTTTTTGAAATTTCCAAAATTTTCGAAATTTATGAATAAACACTTAAAATGCGAACATTTTTTTAATTTCTGAACATTTGTTAAAAAGAAAATAAAAATAGAAACAGAAAAGGGAAAATGAAAAAGAAAACACAAGTGGAAAAAGAAAAAAACAGACAAAAACCGGTTCAGAGAACCTTCTGGAAGGTTCCCAAAACGCATAAAACCAGACAGAACTGCTAGAAGCTTCCTAAAACCGAATCACCTAATTGGGCCGGCCCAGTGCAGCGATCCCGCTCGATCCTGTGTGCGTTTGCTCGACATTATGACGCAACGAGCGTCCTATAGGGATTTCCCCAAAACCGTGACCCGTGTGCTTCTAGCCACTGCGGCTGTTGAGGTCCAGTGACAGATGTAAAGCGCGACAATTAAAGCCCTCGTTGCAGCGGCAAAACTTAACCCGTGAAAAAAATGAACGAAATTCCAAAATTCTAGCAAAAATGGAACTTGCGATTTTTTTTTGATAAACACGACTAAATTTTCAAATTTTATGAATACTTTTTAAATTTTGAACAAAAGTTGAACATCAGAAAAGAATGAAATTACTTTGAAAAACGTGAACAATTTTGAATTTAGAGAAAAAAAATTGAAATCAAGAACAAAATTTGAAAATGGGAACCAATATTTTATCCCGAACATTTTTTTAAATGCCACATTTTCTGAGTTTAGAGAAAAAAATTGAACATGGGAATACATTTTCAAAACACGATTTGTTTTTAATTTAGGGAATAAAATTTTGAAAACGCAAAACAAAATACATGAACAATTTTGTGATTTTGAGCCATTTGATTTTATTCAGTCGGTTTTTAGGATAAGAATAACACGAAGAGAGAAGGTAGTGATTTTTAGTATTTCTTCTACTAGAAAAATGATTCTGGTATTCAACAGGTTGCTCAAAAGAAACACACAGAAACAAAAGTTTTCTAAATCACAGAAAAATAGACCTTGGAGAGTTCATTGTGCATTAGACTTTTTTAGATATAATATCTTCACTTTATTACCCATATTCAAAGGAATGCAAAGAAAGTCTAGAGAAGTGACCAAGATTTAAGCAGCCTACCGGGGGACCTCCTATATGGCTCATTTTGCATCATATAGGAACCCGACGCAGAGGGGTAGCGCAAACTAGGCCGACCCACAGGGGTGTGGTGAAAATCATTTGCAAATGAAGTTGAGGCTTGCTTGGATTCGAACCCGTGGCCCGCGCGCTGCTAGCCACTACGCCTGTCGAGTTCTAGTGACAGATGAAAAGCGCGACAATTAAAACCCTAATTGCAGAGGAAAAACTAAACACTTGAAAAAAGAACAAAATTCAAAAATTCTAGAAAAAACTGGAACTTGAAAAAAAATGACAAACACGACTACAATTAAAAAATTACAACAAAAGTTTAATATTGGAAAAAAAATCCTGAATTTTTTTCAAAAAACGCGATATTTTTTGGAATTTAGAGAACAAAATCTAGAATTGGCAACAAACATTAGAAGATCCCGAATAGTTTTTAGAAAATGCAACATTTTTTGAATTTAGAGAAAAATTGAACTTGGGAATACATATTGAAAAAGCGAACATTTTTGAATTTAGGGAACAAAATTTCGAAATTGATAATTTGAAAATCCCCACCAGATTTTGAAAACGCAAAAAAATACATAAACAATTTTGTTGAAATGGAAGCATTTTTTTAACTTTGAAATTCTTCGAACGTCCCTTCTTAAAAGAAATTGAACATTTTTCGAAAAGAAGCAAACACTATTCAAAATTCTAAACCTTGCCTAAACTTTTGATTTTCGAAATTTCTAGCCAAATTTGAGAACAAAAACATTTTTTAAATTTTGAACAGAGTTTGTAAAATGTGAACATTTTTTAAAAATAAAAATAAAATTGGAAAAAAATGAAAATGAAAGAAAATAGGAAAGCAAAGAAAAGAAACAGAAAAACCAAAATAATATAGAAAAATAAGGGATAAGGAGAAAAAAGGAGAGAAATTAAAAAAAGAAACAGGAAAAAATAAAAAGAAACAGAACAAGAAAAAAGGATTCAAGAACCTTCTAGAAGGTTCCCAAAACCGGAAAAAACGGCTGGGACCTCTAAACTATCCCAAAACCGGGATCGCTGAAATGCTTAACGAGCCAGCTCAACCTGAACAATCACGTGATCTTCTTGTGTGAACCAGCGACAATTCGATGCAGAGAGCGTCATATAGGACTTTCAGCTTGCCGGGTCTTACAAAAGAAAACCAAGCACTTAGCGGGCCGTTCCAAGGTGTTAGAAATCTTTAACAAAATTTTGAAATCGACAACAACTTTGAGCGTGGCTGATTTGCAAGCCCAAGAGCCGCAAGCCCGATGTGCATTGGACCGAGCCATGCCCCTCGACTATGACTTTTTGAGATTATCTTCACTCCACTGACGATTTTCAGCAAATGTGTTTAGTTTCTTTAATATTTTACATAATCTAGAAAAAAAATCTGGATTTTAAACTATACCTGAATTCAACTTGTGTCGAACAATGCAAAATGATAATAGGCACAAATCATAAAGTCATGCAAAAAAGAACTATTAGACAAGCATCACTAAGAAAAATGACACTACACAAAACATTGTTCGAACATATCCAATTCACGGTCTAGGTTTGAACTTCCAATCAAGAGCTATGTCGGGAAACCAGAAAGATGAAAACACCCGTTTTCCCTACTCCAGCAGCCGCCACGAGCCAGGCGACTAGGGAGGCGATCTTCTTCCATCTATCTCCACTGGCCAGGGCGCTGGCCCCCTCTCCCTCCGGCTGCTGCTCCGGCGGCAGGAGGGAGGGGCCCGTTCCTCTGCTCTGTAGTTAGGGTTTGGATATGTAGGTCGTGGGGCGTAGTTGGGGCGGTGGGAGCGGTGCCCGGATGAATAAATCTGCCTCGACTCCACTCCCACACTAGTGGTTCCTTTCATGACGGTGTCACGGAGTTGATGGCATCATGTGTTTGCTGATCCTTCAGATCAGCGATGTTAGGTTTCATGGATGGTGTCGACGAGGCAGCGGCGGCGACTCCATCAGGTGTGTCTCTCCATCTTCTCTGGCCTGTTGCTGCAGTGTTGTCTCCGACGTCATGGTGGATCAGGGAGGTTTTGTCGTCCAGGAGTACACGCAGACGTTTCTCTATTCAAGTGACAGCTGGAAGATGGTGCATCTTGTGTTGGGTTTGTGGTTGGAGGCTTATAGTTCTGATTTCCTCCTTGTTGACGTATAAATGTATTTTCTAGTCTCTTCTATCAGATCGGTCTTTTGCTTGGATTGGCTAGAGCATACATTTCTACGTGGTATCAAAGCCAAGAGGTCTTGAGTTCAAGATCCAGCTGGCGCAATTAAATTTGCAGCCCACTTTTGGTCCATGTTTAGGCCTGAGGGAGCCACACGTGAGGGGAGTGTTGACGTATAAATGTATTGCCTAGTCTCTTCCATCAGATCGGTCTTTTGGTTGCATTGGCTAGAGCACGCACTTCTACACTCCTCCGACATCGTAGTCGTGCGGGGGTGTCAATTCTGGAGTTCGATGGCGTGTCCTGGGACACGTTGCCCCCGTCTGATTCTTTCAACGGCAATGGTTTTGCTTCAGGAAAACTACTTTGGAGGTCCGTAAAGTTGTTGACCAGCGATGGAGTCGTGTCGACCTTGGGTGAAGAGGTGATCTGTCTCCTTTTCCTTAGTGGACAGGGACATGCACTTGTTTCTTGCATATGATTATCCTATCTTTTTAGTCATGCAATGTCGATGCTTACGTTGCTTGTAACTGAATCTTTATTTTATTAATGAGACATTTATTACCATGCAAAAATAAACACATCAAATCAGACACCGTATCCATCCGCGGACACTGATGTGGGAGCCGTCCATCCAACCCTGCCCGCATACATTTCAAAGCGAACTTCAATATACCGGACGAAATTCATGCAAACCGGACGAAAACATTTATACTTCAAACATATTTCAACTAAATTATAGCGGACTAGGCTAGGCTATTCTAACCTTGTCTATCGCCGGCCACGGCGGAACCCATTTCTCACGACATGTCTTCCACATGTCCGGCAACGATCTCGCCGAACCGCCGAGAGCACCGAACGTAAATGCTTCAGCGGGACGGGAAGAATAGCCTCCGCCTCTGCAAAGACCGGATCGTCAGTTGGTTTTTTGCCGAGGGAAGACGGTCATGGTGGCCTACGCCCCCGCGAAGTGGGCAAGTCATCGACTATGTAACCCGGCAAGACAGTGGCGGTGACCTTCCTGAGACATAAGCGGTGTCGACCTCCCATGGTCTACTTTTCCTCGCTATTGACGGTGGCCTCGGATGTGCTGGCTATGTCATCGTGGCGGCGGGCATTGCCGACGCAGAGTGGGTGATCTCGTCAACGGTGCCCCAATCAAATTCCTCCGCAGCCGCATCAACCTCTGTGAAAATGGCTTCTTTCTCCCCTACAGGATGTGGTGCCACAAATCACTCACTGCTGATTTGGCGGGCAGCAGTGTAGGACAGCCTGGACGGCCGAGAATGGCCCATGGTGATGCCAGCCTGGACGGCCGAGAATGGCCCATGGTGATGCCAACCTGGACCAGTGAGGGCGCTGGTGTTGGAGTCAGGGCTCTGTAGACCCAAGAAAGATTCAAACTCTGAGGTGCGTGCGAAGAACTCGATCTCCCCAGCCTACCAACCCGTCGCTCTTACATCCTAGCTCGATGGATGGGGAAGGAAAGGGACACGACAGTTTACCCAGGTTCGGGCCACCTTGCGGTGTAAGACCCTCACTACTGGAATAAGGATCTTTGCCGTCAGCTAGCTGACGACAAAGAAGGTCTTTGCCATAAGCTTGCTGTAAGGGCATATTTATCCCTAAGATGTTTTGGTGATTGATGACAATGCTTTTGCGGACTAATCGTGTGCATTGAGTGTTTTCAGAGATTCATCCTTTTGGCACGAGATGATTCCCTCCCCTCGGAGCTTGAAGCGAAGACGGTGTAGTCCTTTCGAATTAGTTTGGTGGACTAGTTTCATAGGGTTCACCGTACTATCAAGAGGGGGTCCGCTTTCGAAAGGCTAGGGCGGAATCATCACGTACACTTCCTTTGCCCCCCTCCGAGCCTTTCCACTTCAATGATGGGCTCGTTCCCTTCTCAGTGTACCCTCTCTGGTCCCAGCGGTAGTACCGCGGGCCGGAGCGGTAGTACCGCTTGGGTGCTACAAGCGGTAATACCGCTCTAGAGCGGTAGTACCGCTCTAGAGCGGTAGTACCGCTGGTAGCACCCAGCCGTAGTACCGCTGCGGTCTCGTGCTAGTACCGCCTCGATTCGAGGGGTCTTTTTCGTGTCGGGTTTTACGGTACTAGCCGCGGCAGTGGGGGCCGTAGTACCGCTCGTATGCGGTAGTACCGCCCTGACCACCGCGGTAGTACCGCTCTGGGCCCAGCGGCAGTACCGCTGGCCAAGCGGTAGTACCGCTCTCTGCGGGGCTGGTGTGGGGGTTAACGGTTGGATTGTTCCCCCCACTGTATAAGGAGGTCTTCTTCCCCAAAGTTGACCTACCTCTTCCCCCAAAAGCTCCATTGTTGCTCCAAGCTCCATTTTCGCCCGATCTCTCTCCCTAGCCAATCAAACTTGTTGATTTGCTCGGGATTGGTTGAGAAGGCCCCGATCTACACTTCCACCAAGAGAAATTTGATTCCCCCCACTAATCCCTAGCGGATCTTGTTACTCTTGGGTGTTTGAGCACCCTAGACGGTTGAGGTCACCGCGGAGCCATAGTCCATTGTGGTGAAGCTTCGTGGTGTCGTTGGGAGCCTCCAATTAAGTTCTCGAGATTGCCCCAACCTTGTTTGTAAAGGTTCGGTCGCCGCCTTCAAGGGCACCAATAGTGGAATCACGTCATCTCGCATTGTGTGAGTGCGTGAGGAGAATACGGTGGCCCTAGTGGCTTCTTGGGGAGCATTGTGCCTCCACACTGCTCTAACGGAGACGTACTTCCCCTCAAAAGGAAGGAACTTCCGTAACACATCCTCGTCCCCACCGGCTCCACTCTTGGTTATCTCTTACCTTTACTTGTGCATGCTTATATTGTGTTGTATCCCTTCCTTGCGTGTGTGCTAGTTGTTGTTGCATCATATAGGTTGCCCACCTAGTTGCATATCTAGACAACCTACTTTGAGCAAAGTTTAAATTGGTAAAGAAAAGCTAAAATTTGTTAGTTGCCTATTCACCCCCCCTCTAGTCAACTATATCGATCCTTTCAATTGGTATTAGAGCCTCGTCTCTTTTTAAGGACTTTACCGTCCGAAGAGTATGGTTGACGTCGTAGACGGTGTGGAGGAGCACTCCGGTGTGAATCCGGTCTCGTCTACGGGAGATGGGGGAACCACGGTCTCTCGTGAGGAATTAAATGTGGCGTTGGACACATTGAAAACCTCCATGAATACCGAGGTCGAAAGCATGTTTAATAAATACTTAGATGGGCTTAAGCTTTCCACCGCACCGTTGAAAGTGGGTGATCCCGCCAACAAGGTGACGGATGCTACCTCCGACAAAGGGGAAGCTACTAGCGAGAAAGCTCCTTCTTCCAGTGGTAAAAAGGGCACCGGCATCTTTGCCCATGTGGAACCTCCACCTGTCTATGGTGTACCGCTCCCTTCCACTCATTTAAATCATGCCGGCCCGGCTCCTAAGATTGAGAAGAATGTAGATTTTGATTCTTGGGTCTATCGTTTTAAGCGTCATTTAAATCATGTGAACACTAACCTTTGGAGAATCATTGAAGAAGGTTTCTATCCGCATGACCGAAGTAACTTCACTCCTAGAGAAGTTGTGGATCATCAATTCAATGAGAATGCTCTCTTCATCATCCAAGAAGCAATCCCACCCGAAGATATTCCTCATCTCCGGCCTTACACCGTGGCCAAAGATGCTTGGCTCCAAGTTGTTTCCCTCTATCGGGGAAGCGCAAGCATTCAACGCTCCAACTATGAAGTGGTGCAAGATGAAGCCGATGAGTTTGCAATGAAAGAAGATGAAGAACCTCGTGAGCTTTTTCGGAGAGTAACCAAACTCGCGGTCTCTCTCCGAGATCATGGAAGTAAGGACACGGATGACAATTGGATCAAGCGCAAATTCCTCAAGGCAACGATGCCCTACCACAAAGCCATGTCCTCTGTAATTCGTCAAAGGCCGGACTTCCACACCTTGTCATCAAGTGAAGTGTTGGATGAGTTTGTTGCTATGAGCATCTTGGACAAGACCCCCGACAATGCGGTTCTTCGCTCTCAAAGAGTAAAGAAGCCCAACCTTGCTCTAAAAGCCAAGGTTAGTATGGAGGAAGAGGATGAAGAGGAAGAAGAGGAGGGCAACCTCGAAGATACGAAGTATGCCTATCATGAACACATGGCTCTTGCTTCAAGGCAATTTTGGAGCAAGAAGAACACAGGGCCAAACTTCAACAAGAACAATTCAAGTGGCGCAAAGGGCAAGCAACGAGTGAGGACTTGCTTAAATTGTGGCAATGTGAGCCACTTTGTTGCGGAGTGCCCTTACGAGAAGAGGGAGGACAATGGTGGCAAGCTCATTAGAAAGGACAAGGCCAAGTCGTTCCCCAACAAGAGCAACTTCACCAAGAAGACTCCTCCCAAGGCATTGGTGGTACAAGAAGAGTACAACGAGGATGATGACGATGATGAAAATGGTGAGTCGGTTGCCATGGCCTCCGTTGCCATTGCGAAGACTCCACGGATGTCTCTCTTCGACTCACCCAATGAGAACATCACCGCCAAGTGCCTCATGGCTAAAGCCACCAACAAGGTAACCTCCAACATCAAAACTACCATCATTAATCATCCTTCTTCGACGGATAGCATTGATGAACATGAGGGGAAAAATGTGGAGGAAAATGAGTTTGAGACCTTTATGGGTAAACTCAAGGGTAAATCCAAGAAGCACTTCGTTGCTCTCTTGGAACAACTTGGTGAAGCCAATGACATGATCGAGGCTCATGAAGATACCATCTCTAAGATGGAGGGGCATAGTCGTGACTATGCCGATGAGATTTCGGATCTTTCCAATGCTCTTGACGAAGAGCGTGGTCTTCGTTTGGCTCTTGAGGAGTCATACAACGATGATCATGCTAAGTTAAAGAAAGATCTTGATCATGCTCTTGTTGTGTCTCGTGTGCTAAACTCCGAGAAGGCAAAACTTGGGGTTGATCTTGCTAGACTTAAAGAGGAGTTTGACATTCTCGACAAGTCTAACAAAGTCTTGGAGGGCGTTCATGCTAGCCTCAAGGAGTCTCATGATCAACTCCAAGTAAAGCTAACTAAGGAGAAATCCACCTTTCCTCATATGGTGTTAATTGATAATGCAAATGCTACTAACCCTTGTTGTGAGCATGTGCATCTTGTTGAGGAGCAACTTGAGAAAGGCCTTGTGTCATGCATACAAGGTGAGAAGAACCTCAACGACCTTTTGAGAAACCAAAAGGAAGTTGTGGCCAAGGAGGGGATTGGGTTCGCACCCAAGCCCAAGAACAAGAAGAAGAATGACAAGACCAAACGACCTCCTCCTCTCAAGAAAACTTTTGTGAAGGAGGGAGAGGGTGCTTCCAAGGAGAAGAAGAACAATGCGAAGGGTGACGGTGTCAAGAAGGGCAATACCACCCCATCCAACAAAGCCGGCGACTTTAGTCCTTCTTATGTGTTATGCCGTGCTACTGATGGGCATGTTTATGCCAAATTTGTTGGTTCTCCTCATGAGTATATTGAATGGTCCATTTGGGTTCCTAAGACCCTTGTTACTAACATTAAAGGACCCATTACAAAATGGGTACCTAAAACCAAGCATTGATCTCTTGTAGGTGTTTTCTTCCGGTGGGGGATCATGGTTGCTCGATAGTGGAGCTACAAATCATATGACCGGAAGCAAGGACTTGGTGGTGGACGTGCACAAGATTCCATCTATGCCCACCAATGTCGAGTGGGGTGATGCCTCGTCTTCTAAGGTATTGGGACTCGGCAAAGTTGTCATTTCTCATGATCTCACGATCGAGAAGGTCATGCTAGTTGAGTCCCTTGCATACAATTTACTTTTCGTTCGTCAACTTGCTATCATGGGCTTTGCCACTTTCTTTGATATTGATACCGTGGCCCTCTTGTGGAGCAAGACTCTTAAAGTAGCCTTTGTTGGGCATGTCGAGAACGGTCTCTATGTGATTAACTTTTCGGAGCGACCCACTAAGACCGCGACATGCCTAATGGCTAAAGTTGACGTGGGATGGCTTTGGCATCGCCGTTTAGCCCATGTCAATATGAGATCTTTGCAAAGTCTTCTCAAGGGGGACCATGTCCGTGGACTAACGAACGTTAGTTTTGCTAAAGATCGTGCTTGCAGTGCTTGTATCGAAGGAAAGCTTCATGAGAAGGCTCACCCTCCCACGACTCTCATTTACTCGAAGAGGCCTTTGGATCTCCTTCATTTGGATATCTTTGGGCCTCCATCCTTTGATAGTCTTAGGGTAGAAAGTATTGCTTGGTAATTGTGGATGACTATTCAAGATACACTTTGGTGTATTTCTTCAAGAGGAAGAGTGAGACCCAACAAACCGTCATTGACTTTGCAAATGAAGCCCAACGTCAACACAATGCAAAGATCTTGACAATAAGAAGTGACAACGGCACCGAGTTCAAGAACTACACCTTGGATGAGTTTCTTGGTGATGAGGGGATCAAGCATCAATATTCCGCACCTTACACCCCTCAACAAAACGGTGTTGCGGAGAGGAAGAACCGAACGTTGATGGATGCTGCAAGGACCATGATGGCGGAGTTCAAGTCTCCATACAACTTTTGGGCCGAAGCCATCAACACCGCGTGTCATGCATCCAATCGGCTCTACCTCCGCAAGGGCTTGAACAAGACTCCATATGAGATACTCACCGGTAACAAGCCCAACCTCAAGTACTTTCGGGTGTTCAGGTGTAAGTGTTTCATTCTCAAGAAAGGTGTTCGATTGTCTAAATTTGAGGCTAGAGCATATGAGGGCATATTTGTTGGTTATGCTACAAACTCTCATGCTTACCGTGTCCTCAATAAATCCACGGGACTTATTGAGGAGACGTGTAACGTGGAGTTTGATGAGAATAACGGCTCCCAAGTGGAGCAAAGTGGCACTTGTGATGTAGGTGATGAAGTTCCTCCTCAAGCCATAAGAAGAATGGGTGTTGGTTTTATCCTACCCATTGAGGAAACCCTTGTGGCCGAAGGAGAAGGACAATGGTCCACTCAAGTGGAGCCATCACCAACCCAAGGCCCACACGCTTCCGAAGAACAAAGTGAAGGCCCTCAACCTCATGAACAAGACCAAGGGCAAAATCATGATCAAGATAGTGGAGACACACCAAGTGATGCCCAAGGTCAAGTTCTCTCCTCCGAGCAAGTTCAAGATCAAGAACAAGCTCAAGACGGCGCTCAAGATGATCAAGTGACCGCTCCTCAACTCACCTCCGAGGAGGAATTGGAGCGTTGTGCCGCCAAGATTGCTTCCAAGCTCTCCACCAAGGGTCATCTCATGAAGAATGTACTTGGAAGCATTCAAAAGGGGGTAAGCACTCGTAGACAATTGGCAAACTATTGTGAACATCACACGTTTGTCTCTTGTGTGGAACCCCAAAAGGTATTTGAAGCTCTCGAAGATCCGGATTGGCTCAATGCCATGCATGAAGAACTCAACAACTTCGAGTACAACAAGGTGTGGAGATTAGTTCCAAGGCCAACGGGGAACCACAATGTCATTGGAACGAAGTGGATATTCAAGAACAAGCAAGATGCTCATGGGACCATCATCCGCAACAAGGCACGATTGGTGGCACAAGGCTACTCCCAAGTCGAGGGTATCGACTACGGTGAAACCTTTGCTCCCGTTGCTCGCCTTGAATCTATTTGTTTGTTGATTGCTTATGCTTCTCATCACAACTTTAAGTTGCAACAAATGGATGTGAAGAGTGCTTTTCTTAATGGACCCATAAATGAGTTGGTGTATGTCAAAGAACCCCCGGGTTCAAAGATCCCTATTTCCCCGATCATGTGTATCAACTCCATAAGGCGCTCTATGGCCTTAAACAAGCCCCACGTGCATGGTATGAGCATCTTACGGAGTTGTTACAAGATCGTGGATTCGAAATCAGGAAAATCGACCCCACTCTTTTTACTAAGAAGGTCAAAGGGGAGTTGTTTGTGTGCCAACTATATGCTGATGATATTATTTTTGGTTCCCCTAACAAAGCTTTCAATGAAGAATTTGCCGCTCTCATGACCTCAAAGTTCAAGATGTCTAGGATGGGAGAGTTGAAGTTCTTTCTCGGATTCGAAATCAAACAAAGAAGAGAAGGAACCTTCATCAACAAAGCCAAATACACTCAAGACATGCTAAAGAGATTCAAGCTAAGTGATGTCAAGCCGGCTTCCACTCCAATGCCCACCAAGTGCCAACTTGACATTGATCCCAATGGTAAAGCGGTGGATCAAAAGGTATATCGCTCCATGATTGGATCCTTGCTTTACCTTTGTGCATCTAGACCGGATATCATGTTGAATGTGGGAATTTGTGCACGGTTTCAAGCCGCACCTAAGGAAAGCCACTTTGTGGCGGTCAAGCGAATCTTTCGATATTTGGCTCATACCTCAAACTTTGGCTTATGGTACCCAAGAGGAGCAAACTTCAAGCTTGTAGGTTATTCGGACTCCGATTGGGCGGGAGACAAAGTGGATAGGAAATCCACTTCCGGAGGGTGCCAATTTCTTGGTTGCTCTTTGGTAAGTTGGTCTTCTAAAAAGCAAAGTTGTGTGTCTCTCTCGTCCACCGAAGCGGAGTATGTGGCGGCCGGGAGTTGTTGTGCACAACTCTTATGGATGAGGCAAACTTTAAAGGATTACGGTGTCATTTGTAACAAAGTGCCTCTTTGGTGTGACAATGAAAGTGCCATCAAGATTTCTCTCAACCCGGTGCAACACTTCAAGACGAAGCATATTGAGATTAGGTATCACTTCATCCGGGATTATATTAGGCGAGGGGAGATCGAGCTCAACTATGCCAACACTCATGATAACCTTGCAGATATTTTCACGAAGCCATTGGATGAAGCAAGATTTCGCGAGTTAAGGCATGAGCTAAATATCATTGATTCGAGCAATGTGGTTTGAACCTTTGCACACCCCTCACATTCATCATGCATTCTTGTCTAGGTGTAGGCATGGACATAGGGGGAGTGTTGTTCTCTCAATGAACTCTTCCTCCCCCCATAATGCATAAACTAATCTCACTCTTTCACATTAGCCATTTTTTATGGTACTTGTGCTTCAAAGACGAGTTTTGGTCATGGGCCCAAGGATAATTCTGTTGGGGAACGTAGCAGAAATTCAAAATTTTCTACGCATCACCAAGATCAATCTATGGAGTAATCTAGCAACGAGGGGAAGGGGAGTGCATCTACATACCATTTTAGATCGCGATGCGGAAGCGTTGCAAGAACGCGGATGAAGGAGTCATACTCGTAGCGATTCAGATCGCGGTTGATTCCGATCTAAGCACCGAAGAACGGTGCCTCCGCGTTCAACACACGTGCAGCCCGGTGACGTCTCCCACGCCTTGATCCAGAAAGGAGAGAGGGAGAGGTTGGGGAAGACTCCGTCTAGCAGCAGCACGACGGCGTGGTGGTGATGGAGGAGCGTGGCAATCCTGCAGGGCTTCGCCAAGCATCGCAGGAGAGGAGGAGGACATGGAAGAGGGGGAGGGCTGCGCCAGAACTTGGGTTGCTGCTACCCTCCCACCCCCCACATATATATAGGGGCAAGGGAGAGGGGGGGCGGCCCCCTTAGATCCAATCTGAGGAGGGGGCGGCAGCCAGGGGGGTTGCCTTGCCCCCCAAGGCAAGGGGGGTGCCTCCCCTTAGGGTTCCCCCAAACCCCCAGGCGCATGGGCCCTGGGAGGGAAGGTGCCCAGCCCACTAAGGGGCTGGTACCTCTCCACATACAGACCATAGGGCCCTTCGGGGCTGGTGGCCCCTCCCGGTGGACCCCCGGAACCCTCCGGTGGTCCCGGTACATTACCGGTGACGCCCGAAACTCTTTCGGTGGCCAAAACGGGACTTCCCATATATAAATCTTTACCTCCGGACCATTTCGGAACTCCTCGTGACGTCCGGGATCTCATCCGGGACTTCGAACAACATTCGGTAACCACGTATATCTATTCCCTATAACCCTAGCGTCATCGAACCTTAAGTGTGTAGACCCTACGCGTTCGGGAACCATGCAGACATGACCGAGACGTTCTCCGGTCAATAACCAACAGCGGGATCTGGATACCCATGTTGGCTCCCACATGTTCCACGATGATCTCATCGGATGAACCACGATGTCAAGGATTCAATCAATCCCGTATACAATTCCCTTTGTCTATCGGTATGTTACTTGCCCGAGATTCGATCGTCGGTATCCCGATACCTTGTTCAATCTCGTTACCGGCAAGTCTCTTTACTCGTTCCGTAACACATCATCCCGTGATCAACTCCTTGGTCACATTGTGCACATTATGATGATGTCCTACCGAGTGGGCCCAGAGATACCTCTCCGTTTACAGGGAGTGACAAATCCCAGTCTCGATTCGTGCCAACCCAACAGACACTTTCGGAGATACCTGTAGTGCACCTTTATGGCCACCCAGTTACGTTGTGGCGTTTGGTACACCCAAAGCATTCCTACGGTATCCGGGAGTTGCACAATCTCATGGTCTAAGGAAATGATACTTGACATTAGAAAAGCTCTTAGCAAACGAACTACACGATCTTGTGCTAGGCTTAGGATTGGGTCTTGTCCATCACATCATTCTCCTAATGATGTGATCCCGTTATCAACGACATCCAATGTCCATGGTCAGGAAACCGTAACAATCTATTGATCAACGAGCTAGTCAACTAGAGGCTTACTAGGGACATGGTGTTGTCTATGTATCCACACATGTATCTGAGTTTCCTATCAATACAATTCTAGCATGGATAATAAACGATTATCATGAACAAGGAAATATAATAATAACCAATTTATTATTGCCTCTAGGGCATATTTCCAACAGTCTCCCACTTGCACTAGAGTCAATAATCTAGTTCACATCACCATGTGATTAACACTCACAGGTCACATCACCATGTGACCAACATCTAAAGAGTTTACTAGAGTCAACAATCTAGTTCACATCACTATGTGATTAACACTCAATGAGTTCTGGTTTGATCATGTTATGCTTGTGAGAGAGGTTATTAGTCAACGGGTCTGAACCTTTCAGATCCGTGTGTGCTTTACGAATATCTATGTCATCTTGTGGATGCTACCACGTGCTACTTGGAGCCATTTCAAATAACTTCTCTACTATACGAATCCGGTTTACTACTTAGAGTCATCCGGATTAGTGTCAAAGTTCGCATCGACGTAACCCTTTACGACGAACTCCTTTCCACCTCCATAATCGAGAAATTTCCTTAGTCCACTAGATACTAAGGATAAGTTTGACCGCTGTCATGTGATCCATTCCCGGATCACTATTGTACCCCTTGACCAACTCATGGCAAGGCACACTTCATGTGAGGTACACAGCATAGCATACTGTAGAGCCTACGTCTAAAGCGTAGGGGACGGCCTTCGTCCTTTCTCTCTCTTCTGCTGTGGTCAGGTCTTGAGTCTTACTCAATACTCACACCTTGTAACACAACCAAGAACTCCTTCTTTGTTGATCTATTTTGAACTCTTTCAAAATCATGTCAAGGTGTGCGTTCTTTGAAAGTATCATCAGGCGTCTTGATCTATCTCTATAGATCTTGATGCCCAATACGTAAGCAGCTTTATCCAGGTCTTCCTTTGAAAAACTCCTTTCAAACAACCCTTTATGCTTTCCAGAAATTTTACATCATTTCGGATCAACAATATGTCATTCACATATACTTATCAGAAATGTTGTAGCGCTCCCACTCACTTTATTGTAAATACAAGTTTCTAACAAACTTTGTATAAACCCAAAAACTTTGATCACTCCATCAAAGCGTATATTCTGACTCTGAGATGCTTGCTCTAGTCCATGGAAGGATCGCTGGAGCTAGCATACCTTTTAGCATCCTTAGGATCGACAATACCTTTCTGATTGTATCACATACAACCTTTCCTTACGAAAACTGGTAAGGAAACTTGTTTTGACATCCATCTGCCATATTTCATAAATGCAGCTAATGCTAACATGATTCCGACGGACTTAAGCATCGCTACGGATGAGAAAATCTCATCGTAGTCAACTCCTTGAACTTGTGAAAATACTCTTTGCCACAAGTCGAGCTTCATAGACGGTAACATTACCGTCCATGTCCGTCTTCTTCTTAAAGATCCATTTATCACAATGGCTTGCCGATCATCGGGAAAGTTCACCAAAGTCCATGCTTTGTTCTGATACATGGATCCTATCTCGGATTTCATGGTTTCTAACCATTTGTCGGAATATGGGCCCACCATCGCTTCTCCATAGCTCGTAGGTTCAGTATTGTCTAACAACATGATATCTAAGACAGGATTACCGGACCACTCAGGAGTAGTACATATCCATGTCGACCTACGAGGTTTGGTAGTGACTTGATCCGAAGTTTCATGATCACTATCATAAGCTTCCACTTCAATTGGTGTAGGTGCCACAGGAACAACTTCCTGTGCCCTGCTACACACTAGTTGAAGTGACGGTTCAATAACCTTATCAAGTCTCCACCATCCTCCCACTCAATTCTTTTCGAGAGAAACTTTTCCTCGAGAAAGGACCCATTTCTAGAAACAATCACTTTTGCTTCCAGATCTGAAATAGGAGGTATACCCAACTGTTTTGGGTATTCTATGAAGATGCATTTATCGGCTTTGGGTTCGAGCTTATCAGCCTGAAACATTTTCACATAAGCGTCGCAGCCCCAAACTTTTAAGAAACGACAGCTTAGGTTTCTCTAAACCATATTTCATACGGTGTCGTCTCAACGGAATTGCGTGGTGCCCTATTTAAAGTGAATACGGTTGTCTCTAATGCCTAACCCATAAACGATAGTGGTAATTCGATAAGAGACATCATGGTATGCACCATATCCAATAGGGTGCAGTTATGATGTTCGGACACACCATCACAGTTTGGTGTTCCAGGCGGTATTAATTATGAAACACTTTCCACAATGTCTTAATTGTGTGCCAAACTCGTAACTCAGATATCTCTATGATCATATCATAGACATTTTATCCTCTTGTCACGACGATCTTCAACTTCACTCTGAAATTACTTGAACCTTTCAATAATTCAGACTTGTGTTTCATCAAGTAAATACACTCAGCATCTACTCAAATCATCTGTGAAGTAAGAACATATCGATATCCACTGCGTGCCTCAGCACTCATTGGACTGCACACATCAAATGTATTACTTCCAACAAGTTGCTCTCTTGTTCCATCTTACTGAAAATGAGGCCTTTCAGTCATCTTGCCCATGTGGTATGATTTGCATGTCTCAAGTGATTCAAAATCAAGTGAGTCCAAACGATCCATCTGCATGGAGTTTCTTCATGCATATATACCAATAGACATGGTTCGCATGTCTCAATCTTTTCAAAAACGAGTCAGTCCAAAGATCCATCAACATGGAGCTTCTTCATGCGTTTTATCCCAATATGACTCAAATAGCAGCGCCACAAGTATGTGGTACTATCATTACTTTTGTCATGAACATGTGTATCACTACGATCGAGATTCAATAAACCATTTATTTTTAGGTGCAAGACCATTGAAGGTATTATTCAAATAAAAAGAGTAACCATTCTTCTTCTTAAATGAATAGCCGTATTGCGATAAACATAATCCAATCATGTTTATGCTCAACGCAAACACCAAATAACAATTATTTAGGTTTAACACCAATCTCGATGGTAGAGGGAGCATGCGATGCTTGATCACATCAACCTTGGAAACACTTCCAACACATATCGTCATCTCACCTTTAGCTAGTCTCCGTTTATTCCGCAGCTTTTATTTCGAGTTACTAACACTTAGCAACCGAACCGGTATCTAATACCCTGGTGCTTCTAGGAGTACTAGTAAAGTACACATTCATATAATGTATATCCAATATACTTCTGTCGACCTTGCCTGCCTTCTCATCTACCAAGTATCTAGGGTAGTTTTGCTTCAGTGACCGTTCCCCTCATTACAGAAGCACTTAGTCTCGGGTTTGGGTTCTACCTTGGGATTCTTCACTAGAGCAGCAAATGATTTGCTGTTTCATGAAGTATCCCATTTGCCCTTGCCCTTCTAGAAACTAGTGGTTTTACTAACCATCAATAATTGATGCTCCTTCTTGATTTCTACTTTCGCGGTGTCAAACATCGCGAGTTGCTCAAGGATCATCATGTCTATCCTTGATATGTTATAGTTCATCACGAAGCTCTAATAGCTTGGTGGCAGTGACTATGGAGAACCATCACTATCTCATCTGGAAGTTTAACTCCCACTCGATTCAAGCGATTGTCGTACTCAAACAATCTGAGCACATGCTCAACGATTGAGCTTTTCTCCCTTAGTTTGCAGGCTTAAGAAACTTGTCAGAGGTCTCATACCTCTTGACGTGGGCACTAGTCTGAAATCCCAATTTCAGTCTTCGGAACATCTCATATGTTCTGCGACGTTTCAAAAACGTCTTTGGTGCCACAATTCTAAACCGTTAGCATTACGCACTGAACTATCACGTAGTCATCAAAACGTGTATGCCAGATGTTTCGCAACATCTACAGACGACGCTGAGGTTCAGCACACCGACAGGTGCATTAAGGACATAAGCCTTCTGTGCAGCAATGAGGACAATCCTCAGTTCATGGACCCAGTCCGCATAATTGCTACTATCAACTTTCAACTAAGTTTTCTCTAGGAACATATCTTAAACAGTAGAACTAAAGCGTAAGCTATGACATAATTTGCAAAGACCTTTTGACTATGTTCATGATAATGAAGTTCATCTGATTATTTAATGAACTCCCACTCAGATAGACATCCCTCTAGTCATCTAAGTGATACATGATCCGAGTCAAACTAGGCCGTGTCCGATCATCACGTGAGACAGACTAGTCATCATCGGTGAACATCTCCATGTTGATCGTATCTACTATACGACTCATGTTCGACCTTTCGGTCTCTTGTGTTCCGAGGCCATGTCTATACATGCTAGGCTCGTCAAGTCAACCTAAGTGTTACACATGTGTTCCGAGGCCATGTCTGTACATGCTAGGCTCGTCAACACCCGTTGTATTCGAACGTTAGAATCTATCACACCCGATCATCACGTGGTGCTTCGAAACAACGAACCTTCGCAACGGTACAATGTTAGGGGGGACACGTCTCTTGAAATTTTAGTGAGGGATCATCTTATTCATGCTACCGTCGTTCTAAGCAAATAAGATGTAAACATGATAAACATCACATGCAAATCATAAAGTGACGTGATATGGCCAATATCATCTTGCGCCTTTGATCTCCATCTTCGAGGCGCGGCATGATCACCTTCGTCACTGGCATGACACCATGATCTCCATCATGATCTCCATCATCGTGTTTTCATGAAGTTGTCTCGCCAACTGTTACTTCTACTACTATGGCTAACGGTTAGCAATAAAGTAAAGTAATTACATGGCGTTTTCGTTGATACACAGGTCATACAATAAATTAAGACAACTCCTATGGCTCCTGCCGGTTGTCATACTCATCGACATGCAAGTCGTGATTCCTATTGCAAGAACATGATCAATCTCATACATCACATATATCATTCATCACATCCTTTTGGCCATATCACATCACATAGCATACCCTGCAAAAACAAGTTAGACGTCCTCTAATTGTTGTTGCATGTTTTACGTGGCTGCTATGGGATTCTAGCAAGAACATTTCTTACCTACGCAAAAGCCACAACGTGATATGCCAATTTCTATTTACCCTTCATAAGGACCCTTTTCATCGAATCCGATCCGACTAAAGTGGGAGAGACAGACACCCGCTAGCCACCTTATGCAACTAGTGCATGTCAGTCGGTGGAACCTGTCTCACGTAAGTGTACGTGTAAGGTCGGTCCGGGCCGCTTCATCCCACGATGCCGCCGAATCAAGATAAGACTAGTAACGGCAAGTAAATTGACAAAATCGACGCCCACAACTACTTTGTGTTCTACTCGTGCATAGAAACTACGCATAAACCTGGCTCATGATGCCACTGTTGGGGAACGTAGCAGAAATTCAAAATTTTCTACGCATCACCAAGATCAATCTATGGAGTAATCTAGCAACGAGGGGAAGGTGAGTGCATCTACATACCATTGTAGATCGCGATGCGGAAGCGTTGCAAGAACGCGGATGAAGGAGTCGTACTCGTAGCGATTCAGATCGCGGTTGATTCCGATCTAAGCACCGAAGAACGGTGCCTCCGCGTTCAACACACATGCAGCCCGGTGACGTCTCCCATGCCTTGATCCAGCAAGGAGAGAGGGAGAGGTTGGGGAAGACTCCGTCCAGCAGCAGCACGACGGCGTGGTGGTGATGGAGGAGCGCGGCAATCCTGCAGGGCTTCGCCAAGCATCACAGGAGAGGAGGAGGACATGGAAGAGGGGGAGGGCTGCGCCAGAACTTGGGTTGCCGCTGCCCTCCCACCCCCACATATATATAGGGGCAAGGGAGAGGGGGGCCGGCCCCCTCAGATCCAATCTGAGGAGGGGGCGGCGGCCAGGGGGGTTGCCTTGCCCCCCAAGGCAGGGGGGCGCCTCCCCTTAGGGTTCCCCCAAACCCCCAGGCGCATGGGCCCTGGGAGGGAAGGCGCCCAGCCCACTAAGGGGCTGGTCCCTCTCCACATACAGACCATAGGGCCCTTCGGGGCTGGTGGCCCCTCCCGGTGGACCCCCGGAACCCTCCGGTGGTCCCGGTACATTACCGGTGACGCCCGAAACTCGTCCGGTGGCCAAAACGGGACTTCCCATATATAAATCTTTACCTCCGGACCATTCCGGAACTCCTCGTGATGTCCGGGACTCCGAAAAACATTCGGTAATCACGTATATCTATTCCCTATAACCCTAGCGTCATCGAACCTTAAGTGTGTAGACCCTACGGGTTCGGGAACCATGTAGACATGACCGAGACGTTCTCCGGTCAATAACCAACAGCGGGATCTGGATACCCATGTTGGCTCCCACATGTTCCACGATGATCTCATCGGATGAACCACGATGTCAAGGATTCAATCAATCCCGTATACAATTCCCTTTGTCTATCGGTATGTTACTTGCCCGAGATTCGATCGTCGGTATCCCGATACCTTGTTCAATCTCGTTACCGGCAAGTCTCTTTACTCGTTCCGTAACACATCGTCCCATGATCAACTCCTTGGTCACATTGTGCACATTATGATGATGTCCTACCGAGTGGGCCCAGAGATACCTCTTCGTTTACACGGAGTGACAAATCCCAGTCTCGATTCGTGCCAACCCAACAGACACTTTCGGAGATACCTGTAGTGCACCTTTATAGCCACCCAGTTACGTTGTGGCGTTTGGTACACCCAAAGCATTCCTACGGTATCCGGGAGTTGCACAATCTCATGGTCTAAGGAAATGATACTTGACATTAGAAAAGCTCTTAGCAAACGAACTACACGATCTTGTGCTAGGCTTAGGATTGGGTCTTGTCCATCACATCATTCTCCTAATGATGTGATCCCGTTATCAACGACATCCAATGTCCCTGGTCAGGAAACCGTAACAATCTATTGATCAACGAGCTAGTCAACTAGAGGCTTACTAGGGACATGGTGTTGTCTATGTATCCACACATGTATCTGAGTTTCCTATCAATACAATTCTAGCATGGATAATAAACGATTATCATGAACAAGGAAATATAATAATAACCAATTTATTATTGCCTCTAGGGCATATTTCCAACAAATTCTTGGCGGTGCCATACCAATAGACTCAAACATAGGTGGCCTCGGCCACCGCCCTCTCGTGTAGAGGTGTGTGGTTCTTGTTCTCTTGCTAGTGCTCTTGTTGCTTTGTGTTGGTTTTCTCTTCTTGCCGTCGTTTCCCTTCTTTTCTTTTTGTGCCATAGGTGTTGAGTCTATTTTGAGTTGCGCTGGGCGGTACTACCGCTGTGAAGGCGCGGTACTACCGCTGGAGCGGTACTGCCGCTATACGGGAGCGGTACTACCGCTCATGTGGCTAAGCGGTACTACCGCCAATCACCATGGTACTACCGCCGAGGGGCGGGGCCAGGGGGTTAAGTCGTGGGCAGGGTGGTTTCCTCCCCCATACCCATTTGCTTCGTCCCCTCGTTCCTCTTCCTCTCTCCAGCGCCATCTCGCCGCGGGAGGGCTCCGGCGGCCCTCCGTCTCCGGACCGTTCCTCTCCATTTCCTTCGGTGGAGTCGATCCACACTTCGGTCTCTTGCCATGGATGCCGGTATTGCCCCCGTTCCTCTTCTCTTCTTGTCTAGTTTTCAGATCTCGCGTTTTAGGGGCAATAGTGGTTGCATCTCTAGATTTTTGGCCAAATCTAGGCTTGAGTAGGTTGGAGAAGGCAACTAGACTCTTTGGATTGATGTTTGGTAGGTTTATTTTTGAATTTGGCATCCCCGGTAGTGCCGGATCTGACCACGGCAGTAGGGATCCTCCGTGCCCCGTCTCGGGCGGTACTACCGCCCATCTGGCACGGTACTACCGCTGGAGCGATACTGCCGCTGTGGAGGCACGGTACTACCGCTGGAGCGGTACTGCCGCTGTGGAGGCATGGTACTACCGCTGGTGCGGTACTGCCACTGTGCAGGCACGGTACTACCGCCGGATGCCCAGTTCCATCATTTCCTACCACATGTTGATCCATATTTGTTGTGTTTATTTGGTTTTGATCGTTCCTTCTGGTTGTTTCGTGTGTCCGTGTGTTTGGTTCCAGGTGATGAACATCCTGAGCAGCAAGTCCGCCGTGTCAACCCCGGGCGTTCAACGTCAAAGTGGTACCGCTCATCTGAGCCTGCAGGTGGTTCCTCCAGTGCTCCACCGCCGCCAATAGGTGCTTCCTCAAGTGCTAATCCTCCTCTCAAGAAGAAGACTGCCAACATGCCGAAGCCAAGTGGCAAGAAGGTTACTGAGATGACTAGCAAGGAATTCTGGGACAGGCGTCGCCGCAACCCATATGAGGAAGACCAAGAATCCAACCTTGTCAATCACCCGTTCTGGAACCGGTTTCAGTATGCCACCTACTTTGACGTGATCAAGGCTAAGAAGAACCTCTTTGTCAATGTTTATTCCATCAACACGGATGCTATGGAGAAGGACCCTGAGTACTTTGGTGATGCCCTTCAGAGGTGCTCTCAGTTGAACATTCTCAGGATCATGCAGTTCAACAAGGACTTTGATGCAGATTTGCTAGCTCAGTTCTTTGCCACTGTCCACCTAGGAACTGATGAAGACAGGACTCTAACTTGCATGACTAATGGGAAGTTGCTAGCTGTCAAGTGGAAGGCCTTCATGGAGTTGCTTGAGGTGGAAGATCAAGGGCTCGAGACTCCAGTCGGATTTCGTCCTCACCGCAATGTTACCTCCACTCACAAGCAAGCCCTCTGGCCCTACTGTACTCGGAAGGTCAACCCTGAGACCAGGAAGGAAACCTATGAGTTGTCTGCCTTTCTGGACATCCTTCACCGTATCTTCCGCGAGACTCTCTTCCCTCGTATCGGGAATCTGGACATGGTACACTCTTATCTCCTGGACATGCTTCTCTTCTGCCAGCGTGAGAAGGACGCAAACACTGGCGAGTCCCTGGACATCTCTCATGTTATGTGGTCTAAACTTCTTGCTGCTATTTCTGAGCGCAAGTGCCCGATTTATGGTCCGTTCATTATGTTGCTCATTGAGAAGGCCTGGAGACGTACCTATCCTAAGGAGCAGCTGGAAACTGGAGAGTTGGTTTCTCATGAGATCAAGCATCTGAGGAAGAAGGATAATTGGGGGCACATCCGTTCCTAGATCTGGAGTTCCATCTTCTGCTGCTGCCATGGAGACCGAGGGCGAGGCTGATGCCGATGATGACGATGAGGATTATGTGCCTTCTGGGACGGAGCCTTCTGCGGCAGAGCCCTCTTGGGCAAAGAAGCTCAAACACAAGATGAAGAAGCTGTTCTGCATGGAGTCTCATGGTCAGTACATGACTCATGTGGCTGAGAAGAAGGCAAGGGGACGTCACAAGGAGCTTATGCGTCAGTTGGGTGCGACAGTCACCAGCGGCTCTGAGAGTCAGATCACTGAGGAGGAGGAGTGGATCCAGCAGCACTGTCCGTGGACCGATTCAGATGCCGAGCAGTTTCCGGCCGAGGACGGCGGTGCAGATGATCACGAAGAGTCCTGATGTTCTCGATCCTCAGCATGCTCTCACTTGGAGCCGTAGGCTAGCTCTTTGCCCCTTTTGGTGTCTCGATGCCAAAGGGGGAGAGAGTTTAGGGATTTGCGTCATTGTGTTGCGAGTGTGTCTTTGTCTTTGTGCTTTCGTTGTGTTTGCTACCTTGTGCTTTGTTTGGTTTTGTGTTCAGTGAGACCTTAGTTCCAGCCATATGGTGTGAGACATATGCTACCTTATCCTTATCATATCTTTATCTATGTCTCTAGTCATTTGGTATCTCATGAGTTGCATGCTTATTATGTTATATATATCCTGCTCTCTTGAATATCGCTTAGGTTGTTGGTCTCTAAAATACAGGGGGAGTGTTGATCCTAGTATGTGTGTCGTGCAGTCCAAAGCACTTATCTTGATGGCACACATCTAGGGGGAGCCCGTCTATATTTTAGAGATTTGGGGTTTGCTTATGTCCTTTGTCTTTTCCCGTTTGTGCAAATCCCGTATTGTCATCAATCCACCAAAAAGGGGGAGATTGTAAGGGCATATTTATCCCTAAGATGTTTTGGTGATTGATGACATGCTTTTGCGGAATAATCGTGTGCATTGAGTGTTTTCAGAGATTCATCCTTTTGGCATGAGACGATTCCCTCCCCTCGGAGCTTGAAGCGAAGACGGTGTAGTCCTTTCGAATTAGTTTGGTGGACTAGTTTCATAGGGTTCACCGTACTATCAAGAGGGGGTCCTCTTTGGAAAGGCTTGGGCGGAATCATCACGTACACTTCCTTTGCCCCCCTCCGAGCCTTTCCGCTTCAATTATGGGCTCGTTCCCCTTCTCAGTGTGCCCTCTCTAGTCCCAGCGGTAGTACCGCGGGCCGGAGCGGTAGTACCGCTTGGGTGCTACAAGCGGTAATACCGCTCTAGAGCGGTAGTACCGCTGGTAGCCCCCAGCCGTAGTACCGCTGCGGTCTTGTGCTAGTACCGCCTCGATTCGAGGGGTCTTTTTTCGTGTCGGGTTTTACGGTACTAGCCGCGGCAGTGGGGGCCGTAGTACCGCTCATATGCGGTAGTACCGCCCTGACCACCGCGGTAGTACCGCTCTGGGCCCAGCAGCAGTACCGCGAGGGGGAGCGGTAGTACCGCTGGCCAAGCGGTAGTACCGCTCTCTGCTGGGCTGGTGTGGGGAGTAACGGTTGGATTTCCCCCCCCACTATATAAGGAGGTCTTCTTCCCCAAAGTTGACCTACCTCTTCCCCCAAAAGCTCCATTGTTGCTCCAAGCTCCATTTTCGCCCGATCTCTCTCCCTAGCCAATCAAACTTGTTGATTTGCCCGGGATTGGTTGAGAAGGCCCCGATCTACACTTCCACCAAGAGAAATTTGATTCCCCCCACTAATCCCTAGCGGATCTTGTTACTCTTGGGTGTTTGAGCACCCTAGACGGTTGAGTTCACCGCGGAGCCATAGTCCATTGTGGTGAAGCTTCGTGGTGTCGTTGGGAGCGTCCAATTAAGTTGTGGAGATTGCCCCAACCTTGTTTGTAAAGGTTCGGTTGCCGCCTTCAAGGGCACCAATAGTGGAATCACGGCATCTCGCATTGTGTGAGGGCGTGAGGAGAATACGGTGGCCCTAGTGGCTTCTTGGGGAGCATTGTGCCTCCACACCGCTCTAACGGAGACGTACTTCCCCTCAAAAGGAAGGAACTTCGGTAACACATCCTCGTCCCCACCGGCTCCACTCTTGGTTATCTCTTACCATTACTTGTGCGCGCTTATATTGTGTTGTATCCCTTCCTTGCGTGTGTGCTAGTTGTTGTTGCATCATATAGGTTGCCCACCTAGTTGCATATCTAGACAACCTACTTTGATGCAAAGTTTAAATTGGTAAAGAAAAGCTAAAAATTGTTAGTTGCCTATTCACCCCCCTCTAGTCAACTATATCGATCCTTTCACTTGCAGAAAGCTGAAGGCAAAGAAAGAGCGAACGACAAAGAGGGTGTTTGTCGTCAGACACCTCTTTGCCATCCGCTAGCGGACGACATAGAAGCTTTGCCGTTAGCTAGCAAACGGCAAAGAGGGTGGATGGCCCACTAATGAGAAGAACTTAACGGCCACTTTCTTTGCCGTCTGCTAGCAGACGGCAAAGCTTTTTTGCTGTCCGCTAGCGGGCGGTAAAGAAAGTGGCCCACCTCACGGTCGTTCCCCTCGGCCCCACCCCACTACCTAGGCCCTTTGCCGTCCGCTAACAGACGACAAAGAGATTTGACCTAACAAAAAAGTTTAGCGCCCGCGCCCGCGCCATCCTCTTTCTCTCCCTTTTGTCTCTCTCCCCTCACTGCGCCCTCCCTGTGCTTGAGCCGCCCCCGCCGCCGGTGACACCCACCGCCCCCGACCCCCAAGGCCGCCCGCCGCTCCAGCGCCCCGCCACCCGGCGCCGCTCCACCCCCGGCCGCCCGACGCCTCTCCGTCCGCCGGCCCCCGCCGCCGCCCGTCGCCGCGCCGCCCCATGGTGAGGTTCTGCCCTTTACTTTTTGTTCATTTTTTTCTTGCTGTTTTAGTTGATTTAGATGCAGAAAAGAAGTTGATTTAGTTTTTTTCTGTTTTTCTTTTCTGTTTAGTTTAGGTTTTTTAGTTCAAGTTTTTTCAGTTTAGTTAGTTTAGGTTTAATTAGTTTACGTTATTTAGTTTAATTAGTTTAGGTTATTTCATTTAAATAGTTTAGGTTTAATAGTTTAGGTTATTTAGTTTAATTAGTTTATGTTTTTTAGTTTAGGTTTAGGTTTAATTAGTTTAATAAGTAGAAGGGGGAAGATGAAGAAGAAGAAGGAGAAGAAGAAGAAGAAGATGATGATGATGATGATGATGATGATGAGGAGGAGGAGGAGAAGATGATGAAAAAGAGGAGAAGATGAGAAGAAAAGAGGAAAAAGGAAAAGAAGGAAGAAGAAAAATAAGAAGAAGACGAAGAAGAGGAGGAGGAATTCTGTTTTTCTTCTTCTGTTTTTTATTTTCTGTTTTAGATAATAGATATATTAGATATATGGTTAGCTAGATTAGATTAGATTAGATTAGATTAGTGTTAGGTTTTAGTTAAATAGTCATAATTAAAGGAAGTGAAAAAATATGAAAAAAGAAGAAGAAAAGTAGAATAAGTAGAAGGGGGGAGAAGAAGAAGAAGAAGAAGAAGAAGAAGAAGAAGAAGAAGAGGAGGAGGAGGAGAATAAGAAGAAGAAGAAGAAGAAGAAGAAGAGGGGGAGGAGGAGGAGGAGGAGGAGAAGAAAGAAGAAAAGGGGGAGGAGAATAAAAGAAGAGAAGAAGAAGAAGAAGAAGAAGAAGAAGAGGAGGAGGAGGAGGAGGTGGTGGTGGAGGAGGAGGAGGAGGAGGAGAGATCGCCGGTCCCCGACACCACCGACACCCCGACCCTGCCTCGACACCCCAACACCGCGACCCCAACATAGCACCTCGACCCCGACACGACATCCCCCGACCCCGACACAGCACCCCAACACGACACCCCCGATACCCCGACCCCGACACATGTATTATTATTATGTATATATATACTATTAATTAGTTCATGTTATTAGGTATTCAATTTTTTATTATGTTCATGATGATGATACACACTTAATTTTTTTGTTATGTTTATGTTGTACTAATTTAGTTTACTCTTTGTCATTGCAGGTGTTGACAGATGGTGGGCGCGGGTCGAGAGCGCTCCGAGCCTCCTTCGTCCTCGGCGCGTGCTAGGAGGGGTGCTTTTATTCCACCCCAGCACCTTTGGAGAGCGCTGGTAGACAGCATGCAGACACCGGCGGGCGCTTCTTCTTCGGCCAGGAGAGGTCGGGGGAATACGAAGATGGGTGCAACTAGAGGTGGACGTGGCGGCGGGAGAGGTAGGAAGGCTGCTGCGCCTTCCTTGCCACCACCCCAGCTGATTCTCCAGACCACCGGAGTGCTCCATCTCAGGTGGACCCATCAGACTTGGACCCGTCTCGGACTCTGGTCCACGAGCCTCGGGCCGACGAGCCTCGGGTCGCCGAGCCTTCGTCCCATGAGACTCGGGCCCTAGAGTCTTCGTCCCACGAGACTCCGGTCCCGGAGTCTTCGTCCCACATGACTCCGGAGACTAGTGGCCATGCTGATGGTAAGGATACCTGGTTTGACGATAGTTTTAGCGAGGGCGAGCTGGTTGAGCAGGGCAAGAAGGTCTACCAGTGTGGTGGTGCGAAGCTCCCGGCCGTGCCGGCGACCCGCGATCAGAGGTGGTTGATTGAGCCTAACGGGGAGAAGTAAGTGCATTTACTCTTTTTTAACCTTTGTCCTTCATGTTTCTTCAAATTAATATCTAATGTGTTAGCCTTGTCATACTACAGGGGTTGGAAATACGGCAGTGGTGTCCGCAGGCCCAACTAGGTGCTTGGTGTGCTTTGCCGCCGCCACTTCCCGGGGTGGGTCACATTGCCCGCACTACAAGAAATATGTCAACTTGTGACCTTCCGTCAGTGACCCTGGAAGAATTGGTCATAAATCTATGACCATTTGAGACCAATTGGTCAAAAGCTATTCGGGGGGCTCCAAACCCTATACTATATCGACCATTTTGGTCAAAAAGGTCGTAATTTCCTTACACGAAATGGTCATAAAGCAGACAACACTGGCCCGCTACCTTATTTCGAGCTTATCACGACCAATATAGATGGTCATAACCTTGTAAATTGTGGTGGATTGCTATGACTAGGCGCCACCTCATCAGTTTTGCCTATGTGTCATGTCCATGTGTCAATTTTTACCCTAGGTTGTGAAGCAACCTATATTTCTGTCATTCCCAAAATTCCCCCAAAAATCTCATAAATTCTTTAGGTCATATCTACGTCAAATATGTA
This sequence comes from Triticum aestivum, assembly GCF_018294505.1. Taxonomy (NCBI): domain Eukaryota; kingdom Viridiplantae; phylum Streptophyta; class Magnoliopsida; order Poales; family Poaceae; genus Triticum; species Triticum aestivum. The sequence continues at coordinate 112,494,552 of NC_057802.1, forward strand.
GAAATCCTTCCTTGCCTAGTTCAAAATAATTCAACAATATTCATTTTCCTATTCTGTTCAGAACATCACTTTGTGAAGGAAGTGCTATTTATATATTCTTGATTGCCCTCAAAAATTTTGGGCACTCTTTCCTATCCAAATCATTGCCTCATGACAAAATTCAGCTCCATTTGCCCAGTAAATCTTCCTCGGCAAATTTCTGAAGTTTTTGTCCACCTAGAAGCATTGTGAAGGAAGTACCATTTTTATATACCCAAATGACATGAAATTTATACAGTTCCTTCATATGCCGAAATTATCACCCTTCTCCAAATTGCAGCTCAGTCAAATCATCTATGTGAGCCAGGTTCAATTTCTATTTTATGGCCAAATTGGCACATTGCAAAGCAAGTGTTATCTAGACCCCTCCTATTACCCTCAAACTTTTTGGGCAGTCTTCCATACCCAAATCATTGCCACATGATAATATTCAGCTCCATTTTCCTGGTAAATCTTCCTCAGAAGATTTCCAAAGTTTCTATCTAGAGAGAAGCTTTGTGAAGTAAGTACTAGCTAGGCTTACCCAAATGATCTAAAAATCTACCAGGGCATGACCATACCTATGTAACTTATCTACACCAAATTTGAGCTCATTTTATTTATCCAATTTCTCTCACTAATTTTCCCAAGTTTCTGTCCAGAGAAGAGCATTGTGAAGGAAGTACCACTTTGGCATGTCCAAATGGTATCAATTTTCTACAGTGCTTTCCAATGCCCAAATAACCATCCTCCACCAAATTTCAGCTCAATCCATTCATTATTTTGAGCCCAGCTTCAACATTTATATTTATGTCCAGTGTGGTACTTTGCAAAGAAAGTACCATCTAAGCTCCTCCTTTTGAGCTGAAAATTTGTGAAGACAGTCTTCTTAGTAGATGATCATCTTCAGCCAAAACTCGCGCCCATTGGCCATGTGCATTTCCGGTACCGCTTATCAAACACTTGGCCGCTAATTCATGTTTCAGCATAGTTCGATCGCCTCATGAGATTCTTCTGTTGTCATTTTATTCCTAGCACCTACCCGGGGAGTGCCCAACCCACTAGACATGCCTAGGCCTCCCAGAACGCATGTCAACGCCAAGGTCACGCGGTGACCACGCGGCGGGCATGCGAGTTTACGCACTTTGGAGTTGGGGCCCTGGGCCACCATCCAAACCTCGACGTATCACCACCAAACCATGTATTTCTGCTTAAATGGATACTTATGTAACCAGAAATGATTTTTGGAAAAAATAAAGAGCAAACTATAAGGTAGCTGTAGTTCAAATTTGACCCGCTTCCTCCCGAATCAGCGGAAATTTGTCTTTTTCACCAGAGGTGGATCAAAACTTTTGAAACCCAACCATTTTATCAATTGTGCATTAAATATGCCCTAGTATTATATAAAGTTTATTTGGTCCAAATTTCAACAAATATATGGTAGATCCTTCACAAAAAAACTCATTTTGAGCACTTGAAAAATGGAAAATTGATTTGTCATCCAAAGAAAATGAAAACTCCCGTAGACAACATTGTTTGCCATTCCAAGATGCACCCTTGTGCACAATATGAGATCATTTGAACAAAGTATGCCATGAATGTGGCCATAAGGTTGATCATTTGGCTTGAAAGCCATGAATCTTCACACATGATAGGTCATTTCTGAGAACACTTTTTAAAAGAATTCCCGTATTATAAGTTTATCATTTGAACAAAGTATGCCATGAATGTGGCCATAAGCTCCAGCGGTAGTACCGTGCCAGATGGGCGGTAGTACCGCCCGAGACGGGGCACGGAGGATCCCTACTGCCGTGGTCAGATCCGGCACTACCGGGGATGCCAAATTCAAAAATAAACCTACCAAACATCAATCCAAAGAGTCTAGTTGCCTTCTCCAACCTACTCAAGCCTAGATTTGGCCAAAAATCTAGAGATGCAACCACTATTGCCCCTAAAACGCGAGATCTGAAAACTAGACAAGAAGAGAAGAGGAACGGGGGCAATACCGGCATCCATGGCAAGAGACCGAAGTGTGGATCGACTCCACCGAAGGAAATGGAGAGGAACGGTCCGGAGACGGAGGGCCGCCGGAGCCCTCCCGCGGCGAGATGGCGCTGGAGAGAGGAAGAGGAACGAGGGGACGAAGCAAATGGGTATGGGGGAGGAAACCACCCTGCCCACGACTTAACCCCCTGGCCCCGCCCCTCGGCGGTAGTACCATGGTGATTGGCGGTAGTACCGCTTAGCCACATGAGCGGTAGTACCGCTCCCGTATAGCGGCAGTACCGCTCCAGCGGTAGTACCGCGCCTTCACAGCGGTAGTACCGCCCAGCGCAACTCAAAATAGACTCAACACCTATGGCACAAAAAGAAAAGAAGGGAAACGACGGCAAGAAGAGAAAACCAACACAAAGCAACAAGAGCACTAGCAAGAGAACAAGAACCACACACCTCTACACGAGAGGGCGGTGGCCGAGGCCACCTATGTTTGAGTCTATTGGTATGGCACCGCCAAGAATTTGTTGGAAATATGCCCTAGAGGCAATAATAAATTGGTTATTATTATATTTCCTTGTTCATGATAATCGTTTATTATCCATGCTAGAATTGTATTGATAGGAAACTCAGATACATGTGTGGATACATAGACAACACCATGTCCCTAGTAAGCCTCTAGTTGACTAGCTCGTTGATCAATAGATTGTTACGGTTTCCTGACCATGGACATTGGATGTCGTTGATAACGGGATCACATCATTAGGAGAATGATGTGATGGACAAGACCCAATCCTAAGCCTAGCACAAGATCGTGTAGTTCGTTTGCTAAGAGCTTTTCTAATGTCAAGTATCATTTCCTTAGACCATGAGATTGTGCAACTCCCGGATACCGTAGGAATGCTTTGGGTGTACCAAACGCCACAACGTAACTGGGTGGCTATAAAGGTGCACTACAGGTATCTCCGAAAGTGTCTGTTGGGTTGGCACGAATCGAGACTGGGATTTGTCACTCCGTGTAAACGAAGAGGTATCTCTGGGCCCACTCGGTAGGACATCATCATAATGTGCACAATGTGACCAAGGAGTTGATCATGGGACGATGTGTTACGGAACGAGTAAAGAGACTTGCCGGTAACGAGATTGAACAAGGTATCGGGATACCGACGATCGAATCTCGGGCAAGTAACATACCGATAGACAAAGGGAATTGTATACGGGATTGATTGAATCCTTGACATCGTGGTTCATCCGATGAGATCATCGTGGAACATGTGGGAGCCAACATGGGTATCCAGATCCCGCTGTTGGTTATTGACCGGAGAACGTCTCGGTCATGTCTACATGGTTCCCGAACCCGTAGGGTCTACACACTTAAGGTTCGATGACGCTAGGGTTATAGGGAATAGATATACGTGATTACCGAATGTTTTTCGGAGTCCCGGACATCACGAGGAGTTCCGGAATGGTCCGGAGGTAAAGATTTATATATGGGAAGTCCCGTTTTGGCCACCGGACGAGTTTCGGGCGTCACCGGTAATGTACCGGGACCACCGGAGGGTTCCGGGGGTCCACCGGGAGGGGCCACCAGCCCCGAAGGGCCCTATGGTCTGTATGTGGAGAGGGACCAGCCCCTTAGTGGGCTGGGCGCCTTCCCTCCCAGGGCCCATGCGCCTGGGGGTTTGGGGGAACCCTAAGGGGAGGCGCCCCCCTGCCTTGGGGGGCAAGGCAACCCCCCTGGCCGCCGCCCCCTCCTCAGATTGGATCTGAGGGGGCCGGCCCCCCTCTCCCTTGCCCCTATATATATGTGGGGGTGGGAGGGCAGCGGCAACCCAAGTTCTGGCGCAGCCCTCCCCCTCTTCCATGTCCTCCTCCTCTCCTGTGATGCTTGGCGAAGCCCTGCAGGATTGCCGCGCTCCTCCATCACCACCACGCCGTCGTGCTGCTGCTGGACGGAGTCTTCCCCAACCTCTCCCTCTCTCCTTTCTGGATCAAGGCATGGGAGACGTCACCGGGCTGCATGTGTGTTGAACGCGGAGGCACCGTTCTTCGGTGCTTAGATCGGAATCAACCGCGATCTGAATCGCTACGAGTACGACTCCTTCATCCGCGTTCTTGCAACGCTTCCGCATCGCGATCTACAATGGTATGTAGATGCACTCACCTTCCCCTCGTTGCTAGATTACTCCATAGATTGATCTTGGTGATGCGTAGAAAATTTTGAATTTCTGCTACGTTCCCCAACAGTGGCATCATGAGCCAGGTTTATGCGTAGTTTCTATGCACGAGTAGAACACAAAGTAGTTGTGGGCGTCGATTTTGTCAATTTACTTGCCGTTACTAGTCTTATCTTGATTCGGCGGCATCGTGGGATGAAGCGGCCCGGACCGACCTTACACGTACACTTACGTGAGACAGGTTCCACCGACTGACATGCACTAGTTGCATAAGGTGGCTAGCGGGTGTCTGTCTCTCCCACTTTAGTCGGATCGGATTCGATGAAAAGGGTCCTTATGAAGGGTAAATAGAAATTGGCATATCACGTTGTGGCTTTTGCGTAGGTAAGAAATGTTCTTGCTAGAATCCCATAGCAGCCACGTAAAACATGCAACAACAATTAGAGGACGTCTAACTTGTTTTTGCAGGGTATGCTATGTGATGTGATATGGCCAAAAGGATGTGATGAATGATATATGTGATGTATGAGATTGATCATGTTCTTGCAATAGGAATCACGACTTGCATGTCGATGAGTATGACAACCGGCAGGAGCCATAGGAGTTGTCTTAATTTATTGTATGACCTGTGTATCAACGAAAACGCCATGTAATTACTTTACTTTATTGCTAACCGTTAGCCATAGTAGTAGAAGTAACAGTTGGCGAGACAACTTCATGAAACACGATGATGGAGATCATGATGGAGATCATGGTGTCATGCCAGTGACGAAGGTGATCATGCCGCGCCTCGAAGATGGAGATCAAAGGCGCAAGATGATATTGGCCATATCACGTCACTTTATGATTTGCATGTGATGTTTATCATGTTTACATCTTATTTGCTTAGAACGACGGTAGCATGAATAAGATGATCCCTCACTAAAATTTCAAGAGACGTGTCCCCCCTAACATTGTACCGTTGCGAAGGTTCGTTGTTTCGAAGCACCACGTGATGATCGGGTGTGATAGATTCTAACGTTCGAATACAACGGGTGTTGACGAGCCTAGCATGTACAGACATGGCCTCGGAACACATGTGTAACACTTAGGTTGACTTGACGAGCCTAGCATGTATAGACATGGCCTCGGAACACAAGAGACCGAAAGGTCGAACATGAGTCGTATAGTAGATACGATCAACATGGAGATGTTCACCGATGATGACTAGTCTGTCTCACGTGATGATCGGACACGGCCTAGTTTGACTCGGATCATGTATCACTTAGATGACTAGAGGGATGTCTATCTGAGTGGGAGTTCATTAAATAATCAGATGAACTTCATTATCATGAACATAGTCAAAAGGTCTTTGCAAATTATGTCATAGCTTACGCTTTAGTTCTACTGTTTAAGATATGTTCCTAGAGAAAACTTAGTTGAAAGTTGATAGTAGCAATTATGCGGACTGGGTCCGTGAACTGAGGATTGTCCTCATTGCTGCACAGAAGGCTTATGTCCTTAATGCACCTGTCGGTGTGCTGAACCTCAGCGTCGTCTGTAGATGTTGCGAAACATCTGGCATACACGTTTTGATGACTACGTGATAGTTCAGTGCGTAATGCTAACGGTTTAGAATTGTGGCACCAAAGACGTTTTTGAAACGTCGCAGAACATATGAGATGTTCCGAAGACTGAAATTGGGATTTCAGACTAGTGCCCACGTCAAGAGGTATGAGACCTCTGACAAGTTTCTTAAGCCTGCAAACTAAGGGAGAAAAGCTCAATCGTTGAGCATGTGCTCAGATTGTTTGAGTACGACAATCGCTTGAATCGAGTGGGAGTTAAACTTCCAGATGAGATAGTGATGGTTCTCCATAGTCACTGCCACCAAGCTATTAGAGCTTCGTGATGAACTATAACATATCAAGGATAGACATGATGATCCTTGAGCAACTCGCGATGTTTGACACCGCGAAAGTAGAAATCAAGAAGGAGCATCAATTATTGATGGTTAGTAAAACCACTAGTTTCTAGAAGGGCAAGGGCAAATGGGATACTTCATGAAACAGCAAATCATTTGCTGCTCTAGTGAAGAATCCCAAGGTAGAACCCAAACCCGAGACTAAGTGCTTCTGTAATGAGGGGAACGGTCACTGAAGCAAAACTACCCTAGATACTTGGTAGATGAGAAGGCAGGCAAGGTCGACAGAAGTATATTGGATATACATTATATGAATGTGTACTTTACTAGTACTCCTAGAAGCACCAGGGTATTAGATACCGGTTCGGTTGCTAAGTGTTAGTAACTCGAAATAAAAGCTGCGGAATAAACGGAGACTAGCTAAAGGTGAGATGACGATATGTGTTGGAAGTGTTTCCAAGGTTGATGTGATCAAGCATCGCATGCTCCCTCTACCATCGAGATTGGTGTTAAACCTAAATAATTGTTATTTGGTGTTTGCGTTGAGCATAAACATGATTGGATTATGTTTATCGCAATACGGCTATTCATTTAAGAAGAAGAATGGTTACTCTTTTTATTTGAATAATACCTTCAATGGTCTTGCACCTAAAAATAAATGGTTTATTGAATCTCGATCGTAGTGATACACATGTTCATGACAAAAGTAATGATAGTACCACATACTTGTGGCGCTGCTATTTGAGTCATATTGGGATAAAACGCATGAAGAAGCTCCATGTTGATGGATCTTTGGACTGACTCGTTTTTGAAAAGATTGAGACATGCGAACCATGTCTATTGGTATATATGCATGAAGAAACTCCATGCAGATGGATCGTTTGGACTCACTTGATTTTGAATCACTTGAGACATGCAAATCATACCACATGGGCAAGATGACTGAAAGGCCTCATTTTCAGTAAGATGGAACAAGAGAGCAACTTGTTGGAAGTAATACATTTGATGTGTGCAGTCCAATGAGTGCTGAGGCACGCAGTGGATATCGATATGTTCTTACTTCACAGATGATTTGAGTAGATGCTGAGTGTATTTACTTGATGAAACACAAGTCTGAATTATTGAAAGGTTCAAGTAATTTCAGAGTGAAGTTGAAGATCGTCGTGACAAGAGGATAAAATGTCTATGATATGATCATAGAGATATCTGAGTTACGAGTTTGGCACACAATTAAGACATTGTGGAAAGTGTTTCATAATTAATACCGCCTGGAACACCAAACTGTGATGGTGTGTCCGAACATCATAACTGCACCCTATTGGATATGGTGCATACCATGATGTCTCTTATCGAATTACCACTATCGTTTATGGGTTAGGCATTAGAGACAACCGTATTCACTTTAAATAGGGCACCACGCAATTCCGTTGAGACGACACCGTATGAATATGGTTAGAGAAACCTAAGCTGTCGTTTCTTAAAAGTTTGGGGCTGCGACGCTTATGTGAAAATGTTTCAGGCTGATAAGCTCGAACCCAAAGCCGATAAATGCATCTTCATAGAATACCCAAAACAGTTGGGTATACCTCCTATTTCAGATCTGGAAGCAAAAGTGATTGTTTCTAGAAATGGGTCCTTTCTCGAGGAAAAGTTTCTCTCGAAAAGAATTGAGTGGGAGGATGGTGGAGACTTGATAAGGTTATTGAACCGTCACTTCAACTAGTGTGTAGCAGGGCACAGGAAGTTGTTCCTGTGGCACCTACACCAATTGAAGTGGAAGCTTATGATAGTGATCATGAAACTTCGGATCAAGTCACTACCAAACCTCGTAGGTCGACATGGATATGTACTACTCCTGAGTGGTCCGGTAATCCTGTCTTAGATATCATGTTGTTAGACAATACTGAACCTACGAGCTATGGAGAAGCGATGGTGGGCCCATATTCCGACAAATGGTTAGAAACCATGAAATCCGAGATAGGATCCATGTATCAGAACAAAGCATGGACTTTGGTGAACTTTCCCGATGATCGGCAAGCCATTGTGATAAATGGATCTTTAAGAAGAAGACGGACATGGACGGTAATGTTACCGTCTATGAAGCTCGACTTGTGGCAAAGAGTATTTTCACAAGTTCAAGGAGTTGACTACGATGAGATTTTCTCATCCGTAGCGATGCTTAAGTCCGTCGGAATCATGTTAGCATTAGCTGCATTTATGAAATCTGGCAGATGGATGTCAAAACAAGTTTCCTTACCAGTTTTCGTAAGGAAAGGTTGTATGTGATACAATCAGAAAGGTTTTGTCGATCCTAAGGATGCTAAAAGGTATGCTAGCTCCAGCGATCCTTCCATGGACTAGAGCAAGCATCTCAGAGTCAGAATATACGCTTTGATGGAGTGATCAAAGTTTTTGGGTTTATACAAAGTTTGTTAGAAACTTGTATTTACAATAAAGTGAGTGGGAGCGCTACAACATTTCTGATAAGTATATGTGAATGACATATTGTTGATCCGAAATGATGTAAAATTTCTGGAAAGCATAAAGGGTTGTTTGAAAGGAGTTTTTCAAAGGAAGACCTGGATAAAGCTGCTTACATATTGGGCATCAAGATCTATAGAGATAGATCAAGACGCCTGATGATACTTTCAAAGAACGCACACCTTGACATGATTTTGAAAGAGTTCAAAATAGATCAACAAAGAAGGAGTTCTTGGTTGTGTTACAAGGTGTGAGTATTGAGTAAGACTCAAGACCTGACCACAGCAGAAGAGAGAGAAAGGACGAAGGTCGTCCCCTACGCTTTAGACGTAGGCTCTACAGTATGCTATGCTGTGTACCGCACATGAAGTGTGCCTTGCCATGAGTTGGTCAAGGGGTACAATAGTGATCCGGGAATGGATCACATGACAGCGGTCAAACTTATCCTTAGTATCTAGTGGACTAAGGAATTTTCTCGATTATGGAGGTGGAAAGGAGTTCGTCGTAAAGGGTTACGTCGATGCGAACTTTGACACTAATCCGGATGACTCTGAAGTAGTAAACCGGATTCGTATAGTAGAGCAGTTATTTGAAATGGCTCCAAGTAGCGCGTGGTAGCATCCACAAGATGACATAGATATTCGTAAAGCACACACGGATCTGAAAGGTTCAGACCCGTTGACTAATAACCTCTCTCACAAGCATAACATGATCAAACCAGAACTCATTGAGTGTTAATCACATAGTGATGTGAACTAGATTGTTGACTCTAGTAAACTCTTTGGATGTTGGTCACATGGTGATGTGACCTGTGAGTGTTAATCACATGGTGATGTGAACTAGATTATTGACTCTAGTGCAAGTGGGAGACTGTTGGAAATATGCCCTAGAGGCAATAATAAATTGGTTATTATTATATTTCCTTGTTCATGATAATCGTTTATTATCCATGCTAGAATTGTATTGATAGGAAACTCAGATACATGTGTGGATACATAGACAACACCATGTCCCTAGTAAGCCTCTAGTTGACTAGCTCGTTGATCAATAGATGGTTACGGTTTCCTGACCATGGACATTGGATGTCGTTGATAACGGGATCACATCATTAGGAGAATGATGTGATGGACAAGACCCAATCCTAAGCCTAGCACAAGATCGTGTAGTTCGTTTGCTAAGAGCTTTTCTAATGTCAAGTATCATTTCCTTAGACCATGAGATTGTGCAACTCCCGGATACCGTAGGAATGCTTTGGGTGTACCAAACGCCACAACGTAACTGGGTGGCCATAAAGGTGCACTACAGGTATCTCCGAAAGTGTCTGTTGGGTTGGCACGAATCGAGACTGGGATTTGTCACTCCGTGTAAACGGAGAGGTATCTCTGGGCCCACTCGGTAGGACATCATCATAATGTGCACAATGTGACCAAGGAGTTGATCACGGGATGATGTGTTACGGAACGAGTAAAGAGACTTGCCGGTAACGAGATTGAACAAGGTATCGGGATACCGACGATCGAATCTCGGGCAAGTAACATACCGATAGACAAAGGGAATTGTATACGGGATTGATTGAATCCTTGACATCGTGGTTCATCCGATGAGATCATCGTGGAACATGTGGGAGCCAACATGGGTATCCAGATCCCGCTGTTGGTTATTGACCGGAGAACGTCTCGGTCATGTCTGCATGGTTCCCGAACGCGTAGGGTCTACACACTTAAGGTTCGATGACGCTAGGGTTATAGGGAATAGATATACGTGGTTACCGAATGTTGTTCGAAGTCCCGGATGAGATCCCGGACGTCACGAGGAGTTCCGAAATGGTCCGGAGGTAAAGATTTATATATGGGAAGTCCCGTTTTGGCCACCGAAAGAGTTTCGGGCGTCACCGGTAATGTACCGGGACCACCGGAGGGTTCCGGGGGTCCACCGGGAGGGGCCACCAGCCCCGAAGGGCCCTATGGTCTGTATGTGGAGAGGTACCAGCCCCTTAGTGGGCTGGGCACCTTCCCTCCCAGGGCCCATGCGCCTGGGGGTTTGGGGGAACCCTAAGGGGAGGCACCCCCCTTGCCTTGGGGGGCAAGGCAACCCCCCTGGCTGCCGCCCCCTCCTCAGATTGGATCTAAGGGGGCCGCCCCCCCTCTCCCTTGCCCCTATATATATGTGGGGGGTGGGAGGGTAGCAGCAACCCAAGTTCTGGCGCAGCCCTCCCCCTCTTCCATGTCCTCCTCCTCTCCTGCGATGCTTGGCGAAGCCCTGCAGGATTGCCACGCTCCTCCATCACCACCACGCCGTCGTGCTGCTGCTAGACAGAGTCTTCCCCAACCTCTCCCTCTCTCCTTTCTGGATCAAGGCGTGGGAGACGTCACCGGGCTGCACGTGTGTTGAACGCGGAGGCACCGTTCTTCGGTGCTTAGATCGGAATCAACCGCGATCTGAATCGCTACGAGTATGACTCCTTCATCCGCGTTCTTGCAACGCTTCCGCATCGCGATCTAAAATGGTATGTAGATGCACTCCCCTTCCCCTCGTTGCTAGATTACTCCATAGATTGATCTTGGTGATGCGTAGAAAATTTTGAATTTCTGCTACGTTCCCCAACAGAATTATCCTTGGGCCCATGACCAAAACTCGTCTTTGAAGCACAAGTACCATCAAAAATGGCTAATGTGAAAGAGTGAGATTAGTTTATGCATTATGGGGGGAGGAAGAGTTCATTGAGAGAACAACACTCCCCCTATGTCCATGCCTACACCTAGACAAGAATGCATGATGAATGTGAGGGGTGTGCAAAGGTTCAAACCACATTGCTCGAATCAATGATATTTAGCTCATGCCTTAACTCGCGAAATCTTGCTTCATCCAATGGCTTCGTGAAAATATCTGCAAGGTTATCATGAGTGTTGACATAGTTGAGCTCGATCTCCCCTCGCCTAATATAATCCCGGATGAAGTGATACCTAATCTCAATATGCTTCGTCTTGAAGTGTTGCACCGGGTTGAGAGAAATCTTGATGGCACTTTCATTGTCACACCAAAGAGGCACTTTGTTACAAATGACACCGTAATCCTTTAAAGTTTGCCTCATCCATAAGAGTTGTGCACAACAACTCCCGGCCGCCACATACTCCGCTTCGGTGGACGAGAGAGACACACAACTTTGCTTTTTAGAAGACCAACTTACCAAAGAGCAACCAAGAAATTGGCACCCTCCGGAAGTGGATTTCCTATCCACTTTGTCTCCCGCCCAATCGGAGTCCGAATAACCTACAAGCTTGAAGTTTGCTCCTCTTGGGTACCATAAGCCAAAGTTTGAGGTATGAGCCAAATATCGAAAGATTCGCTTGACCGCCACAAAGTGGCTTTCCTTAGGTGCGGCTTGAAACCGTGCACAAATTCCCACATTCAACATGATATCCGGTCTAGATGCACAAAGGTAAAGCAAGGATCCAATCATGGAGCGATATACCTTTTGATCCACCGCTTTACCATTGGGATCAATGTCAACTTCATCAAGGCCTTTATTGCGTCCTGATTGGTCCATGAGCACCTCACGCGGATCATGCATCAAACACCGTTGGATAGTCCCGGACCCGACGGCAGCCCTCTTCCCCCTCCCCCTCTCACCCCTCATCCCTTTCATCCCCGGTTCCCCTCCTTGATCAGCGCATCTCTCCTCTCACCCCCTCGTCCAAACCCTAGCTGCGCCCTCCTTCATGCGCCGCCGCCCCCATCGATACCGCCCAACACCGCCGTCCTCGAGCCGGATCACCACCTCCTCCGGCTCCCCTTCTCCTGAGAAGGCCGAGATGGACGGCCTCGGCTCCCCCCTCTCTCTCATTGAACCACATCTCGATCCCCTTTGGGGGAAGAGGGCTGCACGTGAGCCGGCGGCCATGGCGCGCCAGATCCGCCCTTCCTCTGCTCATAGCGCCGGATCCACTACCGCGCAAGGGCAGCCGCGGCCATGGAAGGTTAGGGTTTCCTCTCTCTCCCCCTCATGGTCTCTCTTTGTTGCTTGGTTTCGATTTTGCTGATGCGGTTTCCTCCCTCCCCTCCCAATACATGCGCGCAGGTCCACCACGGCTTCGTCTACTTCGTCCATTGCCGTGTGGTCGACGATGACGACGACGCGGCCGTGCGGTCGGTGCCCTCTGACGCTGCGCCCTCCACTCACCTTCTCTCCCTCTCGTGCCGGGAGGCCCTAGATCGAGGCGGCGCCAGATTCGCCATGGCGAGACTAGTGCTTCCAGATTTGCGACGGAGGCCGGCTATACTCCTCCGACCATTCTCCTTCTGCCGACGACCTCAAGGTCATCTCTCCCTGTCTTGTTTGTTACCGTCGACGCTTCTCTCCATGCATGGTTTGGTTCCTGCCCCTTAGTCCATGCGTTACAGGTAGCAATGAATAGACTTGATGTTGCATTGACTAGTTATTAGCTTCCAATATGATTCTAATGGCGTGGGATCAGTTTCTAATGGCTGGTAATCTTTGTCTTTTCTGCTGCAACTAGAGCCACTTGATCCGCAACTTCGCCTCTGCGTGTGTGTGTCCATCGCATCCACCAACACAAGCAAGCGGCAGCGTTACTAAGCTACCGGCCGCTGTCAAAATACAAACCACTGTCTGTTGTCGTGTTTGCTGTCGCTGACTTTAATTCTATGTGTGCAATTCTGTTTTACATATGGGTTTTTTTGTAGTGAACTCTCATCTGAACGCATGACGAGCTCATCGCCCTAGCTGCACAAGGAGGGCACACCATGCATGCCATCCTAGCTAAGCTAGTAGTAGTATGCTCCTGCATGGGTACACATGCATGCATCACTCCATCTTTTTTTCTTCTGTTTTTGATTGATTGATTGATGATTGACATGCATGATTTGGTTCTGCATATGGGGTTCGTGCCCCTTGATGTGGTGCAGGGTAGCAGACTAGCAGTAACTGTACTTGACATGCAAGAAGAATGGTTGGCGTCTGGAAACTTCTCTCACCACCATGCTAGTGATTGTGCTTTACAGTAGTTGACATGCTCTATTCCTGTCTGTTTTGCTTGCTGTCAAAGATGGTGTGTATTGTACACACCCCTCTGTGATTTATGCACTTCACATGCATTTTCCCCATCACCCACAACCGTAACATGCTAGTTGTATGTGTTGCAGCAATTCTTGCACTTGATTTTCAAATCGTTCTCTGCTCTGTGTGTGCACGTGTGTTAATGATGGATTGGCTGGTCAGATGATGCTACAACAACATATTCCTGAGATTCTCTTTGAGGAATACAAAATTGAGGTTTTTAAGACTGATGGCCAGCCTGTCTAATGTTTGTTTTCTTCTATACACTTGCTCCTTCCAATAGGCATTGCAAGTGATGTGTTCAAGTGTAGTCCTCTGGTCACATTTTTAACCAGTACCATATGATTGTAGCATACTACTAGTTATAGTCATTTAACATCTTAATTTACCTAGAATGATGAAGTAGTTGCACTTGGTAGATGGGCTGAGCAAATGATGATTCATATGATTATTCTGATACATTTGATGTTTCAAAATCGAGCTATTTAAACCTGATACTCAGCCCATCACAAATCAGTCATCTGATACTCTTGCTGTGCTATAGTTTCTTATGATGATTTGAAAGTAAACAGAGTGTAACTATGTTATCCTGTTTTGGTAAAATAGGTACCAACACCTGGGATCGGTTTGAGATGCGGGTGCACAAGAGGGCGTTCGACCTTGTCAACCAGAAGGTACCCACCTCCCTCTCTGCTTGATCCCATTTTTTTCCTAGTTGCTGTGTATGGGTCGTATCGGGTCCTGCTCGTCGGTGATCTGATGATGGTGTGCTGAACATTTAGACCGCTGAGGCTTTCTGGTTGTTGATGATCTAAAATCGAGCTTTTTAAAACTGATGCCTAGCATGTCATCAACGTACCGCTTTGTTCTTGTGTCTAGAGATGTAGTTCTGTTAGTGTGGTACTGTATAATGTAGAGGAGTTACATAGGCATCATTTGTCAGCTGAGCATATGATGTTAGCTTCACATTTTGATATGTTGAACTGTCCGAGATTATGTCAATTTGTTACCAACTAGTTAGAGTTAAAGCAACTCATTTGGTTTTTGCTCACTGTTTTTGCCTTCCGGGGCTGCTCTTACTGTATGTAGAACCTGTTGCTGAACTGAAGATGCTATTTGCTTCACATTTTTGTTTGTTGAACTGTCCCAGATTATTTGAATTTAATATGAACCTAAGAGCTAAATAAATTGTATGGGCAACATTAACATAGGTGCTCTATACCTGCTCTGCTCCTGTTCAGAGGAATCTTGTATTCTTTTTTGTATAATCTCCTATCGTAAGCGAAAAAGCTTCAGGCATTGAGCCATTATATTGTGATCTTTAAATACATTTTCTGTTATGTCCCTTGCATAGCTAATTTGCCTTTTGCTGTGAGATGGCAGCTGATATATCCACCTTTTGCTATGAGATGGCAACTGATTTATCCGCCTTTTGCTGTGAGCAACTAATTTGCTTTTTACTAGCTGCTTTATTTGCTTGCTTGGTTGATCACTACCATGAGCTTGGTTGCCCTGAACTTCAGTGTTTTATTTGCTTGCTTCTCAGTCTCTTTCCCTCCCTGCAGGTGCCACCGGACGCAAGGGTGGAGCCTATGCCTCCTTGCTGAAGCTTCTCACTCTACAACAGTTTATGGTGCTGCGGATGTGGTTAAGATGGCATTCTACACTAGCTTCTTATGTTGCATGTGAATGGGGGTGAGTAGATAGAATTGGAGTGTTCTTATAGGAAGGCAAGTTGTCGCCTCTAGAGCACATCAGATGTGCTAATACGAGTTGGAACAATGTGATGTAGTAGTAAGTTAAGGCAAATTGTGTAGATGATGTATTCCTGTGTAATTAAATGTTGTATTCTCTGTGTACATGCTGCTTTAAATGACATGAAGATTATGAAAATTGTGTACATGCTACTTCATATGGGTTGAATATGACAGAAAATAGTACTGGGCCTGAATTGGCCATGGCCCAAACAAAGTTGGACTGGAGCTATTTATTTAATGGAAAAAACACGTTAGAGAAGGGCGAAAATAATAAGAAATTGAATATTAAAAGGCCATGACCTAGAATATAAAAAGGCCGAATTGTTGGGCCAGGCCCATGTAGCTAACAAAAATTAACAGAAAATAATATATTAAATGGGCTGAATAACTGGGCTCGGCCCAGATATACATCGAACTGGACGGGGCTGAATCTAAGTAATGACCTTTTCATTTGGTCGCAATTTTGCCACGTCAGCTTGCCATGTCGGATCCGACGTGGCCTGGGCAAACAGCAAGCGACAAAAATAGAAGGTCATAGAATCCATGACCTTTTGTTTTGGTCGTGGCCTTCCACGACCTTTTCACAGAGAAGGTCGTTAACTTCAGTTTACGACTGTTAGCTTTTGACCATCTGTTTTTGGTCAAAAAAGGTCGCAAATGAAAAAAATGACCTTTTAGTGAACAATAGTGATGGTCGCAAGTTGACATATTTCTTGTAGTCACTACAAAAAAATACACTTCCGTGATGATACGTGTTTGTCATAGTAGGTCACGTTTTCTGTCATGCATGTACATCCATGACAATTTTATGACAGAATCAAGATAGTCATACCTCTGCTGTCGTAGAAGTGTTCCATGACATTAACAAAATTATCATCACAGAAGTGTCCACTACCATGACGATAAATTGCGCGTCACAGAAGTGCTTTCGTCAAGGGTGACCGACACGTGGCATCCACCGTAACGGAACGCCGTTAAGCTATCGGGTCCAGTTTTGGATCCGATAACCTGTTAACAGCCCCGATCAATGGGGATTTTCCACGTGTGAAATCATCATTGGCTGGAGGAAACACGTGTCGGCTCGCCGTTGGGACAGATGTCATCCACTCATTGGACCCAAAGCGCCTATGATACGTCAACACGTGGCACGGCCCAACAGAGGCCCATTCCTCTGAAAGGGCCGGCCCGTTTGACTTGGTCAAAAGGTGGTGGGCTGGCCCACGGCAAGCCTGTTAACGACATGTTCACATATAACCCATTTATAGACCGCTAACCCAGGGCCCGTTTACGGCCTATCCGAATTAGGCCTAGTAGCGTCATCTGGGCCGTCCAATATAATTCCAGCCTGTTTTAACTTCCGGCCCATGTATGGCCCATGACGTTTTTCGGCCCATATGAGGCCCTTAGTAACCCTCGGCCCCTTAACGGCCCATGGTAAAACTGGCCTGTAACGAACAGTGTATTACTTTATACCCATTAACGGCCCATTATTCCGTTGGGCCGTTTCCTGCCCATGTTATCTTTCGGCCTTCTCAGGGCCCATTTATTCTTGGGCTCATTTCCAGCATTCGGTTACTTACGGCCCATTACTGTCATTTTCTGCTTGTGGGCCAAATTCAGCCCGTGGTTACAGTCGGCCCGTTTGTGGCCCGTTAATACGTTGGGCCGTTTTCATGTAAAAAACCCGTTGGGCTGTTTTCATAGAGTTATCAAATACGGCCTATTAACGGCCCGTTATTGTCCATG
The DNA here is from genome assembly GCF_018294505.1 of Triticum aestivum. Lineage (NCBI taxonomy): Eukaryota > Viridiplantae > Streptophyta > Magnoliopsida > Poales > Poaceae > Triticum > Triticum aestivum. The sequence continues at coordinate 112,511,706 of NC_057802.1, forward strand.
AATAGTACGACCCATGATTGGCGAAATGATGATACGCCCCGTAGAAGGCCCATGGATCCTACGGCCCATAGAAGGCCCATGGATCCTACGGCCCGTATAGAAGGCCAATGGATCCTACGGCCCGTAGAAGGCCCATGGATCATACAGCCCGCAAGAGGCCCATGGTTACAACAGTCCGTGTGTTGCCATGATTATTTTGGCCTAGTTTCCAAAAATAGGTTATTGTGGCCACTAGAAAAACACAGAAAAAGAACTGCAGTGACTACAAGCAAACAACTAAACAAGACAATAAGGAAATAAATAAGCAAGCAATTAACGCTAGCCTATTACCGCTATTACACATATTACATCCACTGGGCATCAAAGTTCGTTACCAGTGCAAATATAGGGAACAAAGCAGCATATTACATACACTGGCTGTCAAAATTGGCCACCAGTGCAAATAAACGCGACAGCAAAACAAGAGCATAACCGAAACAACTTCAGAAGAGCTCAAGAAACGTGGTATCCACCATGCTGGCAATAAGCTTTGCAAGCTTATTAGCTTTGTCCTGTTTTTCGCTAAAATCCTCCAACGCTTGCTGTTGCACCAGAAAGTATGCATCTGAATGCTCTAGGGACTTCCGCAGTCCTTCCACTTCTTATCGCAACACAGCTGATCGATGTCTTTCAGCTTGTAGTTGAGACTCAAGAAACCAAACTGATTCAGACAGTGAGTTTGAAAGCTTGTGCAAGCGGTAGTGGCGAGTAACTCCAACACTAAACCAAGACAGGACTTTGGTGTTGTCTCACTGTCTTCGAGCTAGTCATGTCTCACTATTTTATCAGCTTTGTTGGAGACCAACAAGGATGTGTCACTATCCTAAACCTTATCTGCATTACTTCCTTTACCATTGCTTAATAAGGCACTCTTTCCCAATATTCTGTCAGCATTCTAAAAGAAGAAACAAGCAGACACATAACAGGTTTAGCATGTACTAGTATATGAAACTCATTTCGGTGAACCAGTTCATTAGTAAGGTGGACAGGATTAAACTACCAAGTCTTCTATTGCCAAGTACTAGTACATAATAAAAGCATCAAACAAACATATATCTATGTCCTATGGTCACTGCATTGTCTTGCCAAATCAAAATAGAGGCACGGTTCACATCATATCAATTCAAGACAAAGCAGCAGTGAAAGAATACAAAGCGTGGGAAACTACACGGCACAACAAGATTTCAGATGCATACCACGGGTCGATATGTACAACAACACTATTGGCTCTGTTGTGATGCTAGTAATGTGCATGATATGAGACATCAACTGTATACACAATTGAAATTGAAATCAACAGAGCTATTGATAAGAGCAAGCCTATTAAAGAAACTTGCGTGAACATACCTGCTGTGCCATTGGAGTTTCGATTGGATCCTTCAATTTAAAAATAAGTTTGTATGAGTAAATACAGTGATACAAGAGCAAAGCAGTATGCACGATAGCAATCATAGTTAAAAAAAGGCGCGCCTAGGCTCTAGGCGTTGGCGAAACGCATTGCGCATAACTACACTTAATCTGTGCATAACTGCGCATAAGCATGCGCTTTGGTCAGTAAAGCGCAAGGCGGTGGAAAAACGCACAATTAACGCCTAGCGCTTTTTGGAACTATGATAGCACTTGAATCTTAAATTAGAACAGTTGTTCTTCAGGTTTAGGCACTTGTTCTACATGAACAAAGTACAGTAAGACACAAGAATATACTACTTAAAATAGAAAATGAGCTCATAGATCTTACCACATTCTTGGTTCGGGACTAGTACAGAACAAGGCGTTCCCAGTCATCGTCCAGTAAATGTGTCTCAGGAGAACGTAAGGGAATTTGATGAGTTTCTTTGCCGGTAAAGTACGTCTTCTTCAGGTAATTCCGATACTGCCACCAAGCATTCTTGAAGATAGCAGAGGTATTAGCACAGGTTACCTCATCCTGAGTTTCCAAATCGGTCCTTCTCTATAGAGAAAAATGGGAAAATTTGTTGTATTATAACCATCATGGAGGTAGGATGTATGGGACAAAGCAAAGTAATTGCCATGAATAACATTACTTACACATAACTCCTGGACAAACACCTGCAACTGGCATTTTCCTTCATCTTCAGGGGAAGATACGCACATACGATTTAACAACATCAAATGCGATAGATGCTAAACTACGACTAGCTGGTTGTGCTTCCTCCACAGGAATAGGCGTACTAATTGGTGGAGTTGGGGTTCACCGTGGTAGTACTGGCCCTTTGGGCACTGGAGCTGCCTTACTAACTGCTCTTGTTTGAGAGCTCTGTGGTGGAGATGGTGCTGTGTCAATAGGAACTGGGTTACTATCTGCTGGGGCTGGGGTTAGATTGGGTGAAGCTGGTTCTCTATCCATCGCAGTAGGGGTACAATCTGCGAGAGTTTGGGTTATATGTGGTAGGGCTGGTTCTCGTGCATGTACAACCGGGGTGCTATCTCCACCAAGAGGTAGCACTGTTTTATTTGAAGACCGTGTTTTTAGTCCGCTAGATGCTGGCATCACCGACTCCAATTCAAATGGCTGATAAACAGGAAACATAGTTGAATGTACAGACATTGTATGAGAGACAGATGCAATAGATAGTGTGGAAAAAAGAGGGCATGAAATAGTTGACTTGTATATTGTTTAACTAAAACGGATAGCATGACATAATTTCACATATATGATGTCTATCTAAACTAGATACATAACATAATTCAAAGATATGACGAATAACTAAAACGTCGTGCCAAGTTAGAGCATACACCTCGGTGGGGGAATAGGACTGGTCATCTGTCTCTGAATCCATCTCTGAGGAGCTATCGGGACCCAACAAGAGATCTGCTTCGACAGGTAGCACTGTCTGCTCTGAAGGCCTTGTTTTCACTCCAGATTTTTCAATCTCCCACCCAAATGGCTGATTCACAGGAAGAGTAGTTTAATGTACAAACATTGTCGAAAAATGGAAATGTAATGAAGAAAAGGATGGGCAAGATATCATTCAAATATATGATGCCTGGTTAAACAGGATGGCATTGCACATTTCACATATATTATGGCTGGCTAAAAGACATGAGACTGCATAATTCCCATATATGATATAGAAACCAAACAGGTGGCGACAGAACATGTCTAAACTAAGCAGATGACATATATGATGTCAAAAGTAGGCACTGCAAGGCAACATATGCATGATATGACTAACATCATCATGCCAAGGTAGAACAAACACCTTGGGGGGTAAATAGGAGTGGTCAGCGGCGTCTGAATCCGCCTCTGAACAAATATCTTCCTCTGGATTACAATCTGGAGAGGGGTGGGGAGGGTTTGCCATTGAACCCACCATGGAGCGACGTCTGCATGACATTGTATTGCCGCGCAAAACTCTTCTCTTTTTCTCTACATGTTTAACATGACTGTGTACAATATCTGACATGCATACGAAAAAAATATGGTGAGATTATGTAAGGAGAGCAAGCAGAAATTTAGAGTGATGGTAACAACCAGTGGATGGATCCAAAAATAATGATAGCAGGCTGATGATTGCTTTAATTTAATAAGAAGACAGATGATTATTGCTTTACTATTTGTTTCCCACCCAAGATGAACAACATAGGCATACCCTAGGTGAACCAGATATTAGACAGAGATACTATTCATTGCTTCCTTGATATGTGCCCCACAACTAATTTAGAACTCAAGTTTGAACATTAATTTGGACCTGACTTGGAGTCCAAGAGGTGAACAGGACGATAAAGTAGTAGGTAATTTTAAGCAATGCATAACATAAGCAGAATCAAAAGAGTGCGACCTCGCTTGTGGACCCGTGTACTCCTAAGGTTCATCTGCTGAGTTGATGATGGTGATGCCGTTGCGGTGGGTGCCGGCGGCAGGGAAGGAGATCTGAGGCGGCGAAAGACGGTCAGGAGTCGTGATGTCTGGTTTGGTGGATGTTTCTATCGATGGAGCAGCTTAGGTGAGGTGGACGACGTCGCGGTAGGAGCAGGACAAACTACACAAAGTTCCCTTCAACACCTACGTGTAACTGAAGTAATTCTGTAAGGGCTCATTTGGCTTGCATGATTCTAAAAATGCAGGGATAGGAAAAACACCGGAATAGGATAGGAATGCACATGGTAAACAGAGCATTTGTAAACACAGAATTTCTGTCAACTTGGGTGTTTGGTTTACATGAATTGGAAGAGCAGAGGAATGCAAAGAAACATGGTCAAAATAAAGTGAAACCATATGAAAGTGTGTACAGTTAGAATGTTATTCTGCCACTAATGCACTTGGTCATGTTTTCATGCATAGGATTTTGAAAATTAGGTCCAGGTGGATGTTTTGCTTCATTCCTTTCAACAAAATGCATGAATAATTGAATAGTAGAGTGCCATTGGAAAATTCCCTATTGCTATGTTTTTCCATTGAACCAAAATAGCCCTAATGGATCGACATGAATGTATAGTAATAGGTGATGCAGCAAGTTTACAACCTCTTTGCCGTAGCCATGTCGACCTCAACATCATTGGGTTGGTCCCTTAAGTAGTTGAGGCAGAGGTGGCAATCGGAGGTGTGGAGGAAGATCTAAGGAATCTGTAGACGGCGTCCAGGGCACTGCTCTGTTGTGATGGATCGTTCTGTCGTTGGAGCAGCCCGAGTGAGCCGTAAGACGTCAAGGCTGAAGCAGCACAAGACAGACATCGTCAATCTCAAGTGGGATTCTAATAGCATCTCCAATAGATGATGTAAAATAGATGTAAAATTTACATCACCAAAAACCACCTGACTACAACAGATGAGGTAAAAACCGTTGACTCTGAACTTAACTATCGAAACTGAAATTTACTGTGGAATCTGAATGTTACTGTCGAAACTGAACGCAATGGTAGCAGAGAGGCACTTGACATGTAGTTTAGGGAGGGCCTGTAGTTCATCTTCAACCTGCACCCCCCTGAGCCGCCAGCCACCGCCGGCCGAACCACCGGCCCCAGCGCTGCCTCACCGCCCGGAAACAACTCCCCACCGCCGGTCCGCCGCCGCCTAGGCCAGCCCTATAGCCCCCCCGCCCCACCCTGAACCCTAAGATAGATAGTGGGGTACCTCTCCGGCGAGCCCCCGTCCCCGCTGCGGGTGGTTCTTCCTTAACTCCGGCGAGCCCCCCCACCCCCTGAAAATTGACTGACCCAAAAGTCGATTCAGTCGACTGAAGTGTAGCTAAATTGGAGCAGAGCAGCAGCACAAGCGAGGGGGAGAGCAGCAGCAGAAGTGTCGGAGTAAATGTCCACGGGTAGCCTAACCGACTCCCCCCGGCTCTTCAAAAAATTACCAGGCCAATCGAGCCCTCAAGCACCCAGAGCACAGGGCCGCCTTCCCCTGGCCGGCTATCACCCAGGCCGACTACCAGAAGGCGACCCAGCCTCAAAAACCTTCCCGAAGAGAATCCCAAGATGGCCGACTCCAGGAAGCCGGCCCCAAAGGGACCGACTCCCAGAAGCCAGCCATGAAGAAGGCTGACTCCGAGAAAGCCGGCCAAGGCTGCACCCACATAACGATGATGAGACGGGGCGTGGCTATAGTACAACCTGCCACCCCCCGAATCCCGGAGCACGCATGGCCACAGTACGTCGTACGGGTCGGCCATCCCCTGTCCGACGCGACACTGTTGCCATGTAGACCATGACACCACCCACGACAGGCGCCAGTACGGCCCGCGGGCGGCGGGCCCCTTCAGTCAGAGAGATGCTCGAAGGCGGTCAGGCCTCCCCCAGTTGGCATGGGGCATAGCCGGCTCCCAACAGCCGGCTATCCCCCATCCTCGAAGTATGTGCATCATTAAGGAGACAAGACGAGGTAAGGCTACAGTGAGAGCCCGCAAGGCGGTGGCACTGTGGCCATGGTTACCTCGACAAAGCCCTCGTCATCAGAGGCAAGGTTACAGTAACCAGCCACCGGCAAGACCCCCAGGCGGTGGGGCCGGCCTGTCGGCCATGAGCCAGGCAGCCGGCGGGACCCACCAGTCGGCGTGCCCCAGCGGTCGGCGGAGAAGCCGGCAAATATAGACACCGACGGCTAGGACCAACGTCCAGCCGGATTACCATTGTACCCCTAGGGGGTAGGCCTATATAAACCCCCCAGGGCACCCATGCAAAGGGTCGATCTCATATAGTTCTAGACACCACATAGAGAGAAAAGGAGAGCTAGCCGTGCCGTTCTTCTTCCTCTAGCCAAATAGCTCAAGGAGCCTCTTGTAGCTACTTGTATTGATCTAGTGATCATGCACAGACCCCGCAGAGCAGGATTAGGGGTGTTATCTCCACGGAGAGCCCCGAACCTGGGTAAGATTCGCCGGCGTGCATGTCTTCGCCTTATCCTGTTTCCAGGCACCGGCGATGTCTTACTGGCTCCCACAATGATAAGCCACCCATTGGCATATGTCGCACCTACCACCCGACATTTGGCGCCCATCCTCCCCCGCGAGCGTAGCCAGCCCGCCACGCTCGATGGCGCTTGCCCCGACGCGCTGCAAGGCGTCGACGACGCCTGCGCGGCGAGCTGCCTCGCCGATCTTCTTGGCGAGGCTCGCATCTCCGACGAGCCTGCGTTCGACGTGGGCACAGACTGCCCCGAGCACCGCCTCGTCAGCCTCCTCGACCAGCTCCACGTCTCCAGCGAGCTTGCTGTGGACTTGGAGTTGGTCGGCTCCACCGACCCGATGCTGGTCGACTCCGACACGACATCACTTGACGCCTTCCCCACCAACGTGGTGATCATCGACGACCCTCTCCCTCGAGCCGACAGTGGCAGCAGCGCTGTCACTGAGGTGTTGGTCATCAGCCACGGCGCCGTCTCTGGCTAGAATGCCCACGACGCCCTACAAGCAGCGTTGCACGACTTGTCCGTCCCAACCCAGCAGGCGCCGACGCCGAGACATTGGAGGCACGCCGCCTCGCCCTTGTCGTGGAAGGCCGGAAGATAGCATCCATGAGACGCCTCACTGAGGCTCACCAGCGCGAAGTCGACCGCGCCGCCTTTGGCACGCCTCCTCCTAGCGGGCCGAGCCGAGCCGACTTCGTCAAGAAGCGCGGCGCAGCCATCGCCAGCATGCTGGGGGCAGATCGCCCAGTCTACGCCACGCCCCTCGAGAACCTGCGCGCCACCCAGGCGGCCGCAGACGAGCTGAACGGGTTGGGGGCTGACGAGCTCCCCTAGATGACTAAGCGCATCCAGCAGCTGATCGACGCGGCTGCTGGGCAGCACGAAGCCAGCGCCCGCGCTGAGAGTCCTCACCCACGCCGTGAGCACGGCGCAACATCCCGGACGCCGACTGCAGACGGCGCCCGCGCAAGAAAGGAGAAGGAGCCGGCTGCTAGCTGCAGCCGGACTCGGCTCACCATCGAGCGCGACGCAGAAGGCCGCCCCCGAGCTATGGAACGACGAGGCAATCCGCCTCCTCCCCCGCCTCGTGGAGAGGGATATCCCACCCCGCCGCCTGTCATGCATCCGACCCTCGGCGGCCGACTAGGCCACCGCGAGGGAGTTGGCGAGAATGATGCCCGCCACCGGATCGACCGCCTAGCGCGATCCCTGGCGCTAGAAGAAGAAGATGCTGTCGGCCCGCCTTGCTTTGGCCCCCGCATCCGCGACGAGCCTTTCCCCAGAGGGTTCTCGCTCCCAAGAGACACACCAAAATACAACGGTCCGTGAAACCGGAAGACTGGCTGATCGACTACTCCACCGCAGTTAGCATAGCGAACGGCAACAGGCGCGTTGCCGTGAAATACGTCCCGCTCATGCTTCAAGGCACGTCACGCACTTGGCTGAACAGCCTCATGCCCTACAGCATCAACAGCTGGCTAGACTTCACGGAAGTCTTCGTCAGCAACTTCGCCAGCACGTACAAGCGGCCTCCCAAGCCCCGCCAGCTCTCCTTGTGCGTCCAAGGGCCCAGCGAATCGACTCGCGATTACCTCACGCGTTGGGCCGAGCTCCGCAACTCCTGCGAGGGGGTACACGAGGTCCAGGCCATAGAGTACTTCACCGACGGGTGCCGAGAGGGCACCCTCCTCGAGCACCGACTCCTCTGCGACGAACCGACTACCCTCGATGAGCTGCTGATCATAGCAGACAAGTACGCCACTGCCGACTCCTCGATGAAGACCGAGCTTCGAGTGGATGCCTCTGGGAGGGTGCTCGCTCCGGCTCCCAAGACGCCGGCTGGCGACTCCAACCGACGCCCTTACCAGAACGACAACAAGCGCAAGGCCCCCATGCCGCCTTCCTCCAGTCGGCAAGTTGCCACAGTCAAAGACGAACAACCCAAAGAGCGGCCCGCTCCCAAGAAGCAGAAGGGCGGCAGGCCGGCTTGGCAGCCGACCTTCTCTTATGAGCAAACCCTAGACGCCCCCTGCAAGTTCCACAACGGCGCAAAGCCGTCCAACCACACGACACGGAAGTGCCATTGGCTCACACGAATCTCCAAAGGCGAGGGGCTGGTGCCGCCTCCACCTGCTGGCCCGCCGCCTCCAGCCCCTCAGCAGCCGCCTGTTCGCCCCGCAGTCGGAGCCATTCAAGATGAGTTCCTAGATGATCACGCCACCTATGTCGTCTTCACAAGCCAAATCGAAGACAAGCACAGTCGGCGCCGACAGCACCAAGAAGTCAACGAAGTCGCCTCCAACAACCCAGAGTTCATGCATTGGTCTGAGAAGCCCATCAGCTGGAGCCAGGCTGACCACCCAGAGGTGATGCCGTCTCCTGGCTCTTATGCATTGGTGTTGGACGCCACCCTCGCGACAGAAAGGCGAGCTGCCCGTTTCTCCCGTGTGCTGATTGACAGCGGGAGCAATATCAACATACTGTACCGTGACACAATGGAGAAGCTGAACCTCAAGACGAGGAAACTCATGCCAAGCCGGACTGTGTTCCATGGTATCGTACCCGGCCTGTCCTGTTCCCCAATCGGCAAGATCAAGATGGATGTTCTCTTCGGAGACAAGGATCACTTCCGCCGAGAGGCGATCTGGTTTGAAGTGGTGGATCTAGAGAGCCCTTACCACGCATTGCTTGGCCGACCTGCCCTGGCCAAGTTCATGGCTGTGCCCCACTACGCCTACCTCAAGATGAAGATGCCGAGTTCGAAGGGGATCATCACCTTAGCCGGAGACTACAAGAAATCTTCCGAGTGTGCTGCAGCCAGCAGCCGGCTAGCCGAGTCCCTCATGATTGCTGAGGAGAAGAAGATGCTGGACCGAGTCGTGGCCATGGCCGGCAAGCAGCCGACCCTGTCCCCCAATCCCAAGGATTATGACGCTCAAGGCTCCTTCCAGCCCGCCAAGGAAACCAAGAAGATACCATTGGACCAGGAGAACCCGGAGAGGTTTGCTGTCATTGGGGCGAACCTAGACAGTAAATAGGAAGGCGAGCTCGTCGACTTCCTCTGTGCGAATCGGGACATCTTTGCATGGTCCCCAAAGGACATGCCAGGTGTTCTGAAGGATTTCGCCGAGCACAAGCTACATGTTCGAGCAGACGCAAGGCCAGTCAAGCAACCTCTCCGCCGACTATCGGAGGAGAAGAGAAGGATAGTGGGTGAAGAGATAGCCCGGCTCCTGGCAACCGGCTTCATTATGGAGGTGTTTTTCCCAGAATGGCTTGCCAAACCGGTCCTAGTGTTCAAGAAGAACAACAAATGGCGCATGTGTATAGATTACACTAGCCTCAACAAAGCCTGCCCCAAAGATCCGTTTGCCTTACCCCGAATTGATCAAGTTACAGACTCCACAGCCGGACGCGAGCTGTTGAGTTTCTTGGATGCCTACTCAGGCTACCAGCAGATCAAGTTGGATCCAGCCGACCGCCTGAAGGCCGCCTTCATCACACCATTCAGAGCATTCTGCTACCTGACTATGACATTCGGCTTGAGAAATGCCGGTGCCACTTTTCAGCATTGCATGCAGAAATGCCTCCTCAAGCAACTCGGCAGAAATGCCCATGTCTATGTAGACGATGTTGTGGTGAAGACGGAGAAGCGCGGCACCCTACTGGAAGACCTCAGAGAAACATTTGCCAACTTGCGCCGATTCCAGATCAAGCTCGACCCTAAGAAATGCGTGTTCGGAGTACCAGCCGGCCAGCTTCTAGGCTTCTTGGTCTCGAACGCGGCACTGAATGCAACCCAGTGAAGATCAAGGCCATTGAGAGAATGGAGATTCCTACCAAGCTGCGAGACATCCAGAAGTTTACCGGGTGCCTGGCCTCCCTAAACCGCTTCATCAGGCGGCTAGGAGAAAAGGCTCTCCCCCTGTACCGATTCATGAAGAAGTCCACCCACGTCGAGTGGAACGACCAGGCAGACCAAGCTTTCCATGAGTTAAAGAAGATGCTGACCACGCCGCCTGTCCTGGCAGCCGACTGAGAAAGAGCCCATGCTCCTTTACATTGCCGCAACTAGCCGAGTGGTCAGCACAGTGATTGTGGTCCAACACCCAGAAGAAGGCCGAGCTCAGTTAGTCCAGAGGCCGGTAATTATTGGAGCGAAGTACTGTCCACCTCGAAGCAAAACTACCCGCACTACCAGAAGATGTGCTATGGAGTATACTTTGCTGCCCAGAAGCTGAAGCCCTACTTTCAAGAGCATCCCATCACGGTCATATGCACTGCCCCGCTTGCCGAGATCATAGGCAGCTGGGATGCATCCGGCCGGGTGGCTAAGTGGGCCATTGCCCTGGCTCCCTACACAATCTTCTACCAGCCCCGCACCGCCATCAAGTCCCAAGCATTGGCCGACTTCCTTGTCGACTGGGCCGAGACCCAGTACCTACCGCCGGCTCCCGACTCCACTCATTGGTGGATGCACTTCGATGGATCCAAGATGCACACCGGCTTGGGAGCCGGCATCGTCCTCACCTCTCCCAAGGGCGACAAACTCAGATACACATTGCAAATTCATTTTGCCGCCTCCAACAATGTGGCCGAGTACGAGGCGCTCATACACGGGCTCCGGCTAGCCAAAGAGCTCGGCATACGCCGGATCCTGTGCTATGGCGACTCGGATCTGGTAGTCCAACAATCATCCGGCGACTGGGACGCCAAGGACGCAAACATGGCGAGCTACCGATTCCTCGTCCAGCAAATCAGCGGATACTTTGAAGGGTGCGAGTTCCTCCACGTTCCACGGGCCGACAACGAGCAAGCAGATGCCCTGGCACGAATCGGCTCCACCCGACAAGCTATACCAGCCGGCGTCTCTCTTCAACGCCTCCTCAAACCGTCTGTCAAGCCGTCTCCAGAATCAAACTCCATCTTCGTACCGCCTGCCCCTGATGCAGTCGGATCCGGCTTGGGGAACCTAGCAGGTGGCTCGGGGACTTCGACAGGCGGCCCGGGGACTGCCATAGTCGCACCCGGCTCAGGGACTTCAGAACCCGGCCCGGGGACTGCAGCAGTCAGCCCAGGGACTGCACCGACACAACAGGCGGTGGCCGACTCCAACTCTTCACCACCCAACCCACCCACCCTGTTCGCAGTAGCCGTATTGGTGATAGAAGAAGTCGCAGCTCCATCGTGGGCCCAACCCATCCTCAACTTCCTAGTCAACAGAGAGCTGCCGACTGATGAGATCTCTGCAAGATAAATTCAACGCCGAGACGGAGCATACACAATAATAAACAGAGAACTTGTTAAGCGTAGCGTCACTGGAGTCTTCTAGTGTTGCGTCGAGCCAGAGAAGGGCATAGCAATCCTCAAGGATATCCACCAAGGCGAATGCGGCCACCACGCAGCCTCAAGATCACTTGTCGCCAAAGCTTTCCGCCATGGTTTCTTCTGGCCGACTGCTTTGGAAGACGCCAAGGAATTAGTCAAAAGCTGCAAAGGGTTCCAAGTCTTCAGCTCCAAGCAACACCTGCCGGGTTCTGCACTCAAGACCACCCCCCTCACCTGGCCCTTTGCCGTCTGGGGGCTGGACATGGTGGGACCATTCAAGACGGCGCGCGGCGGCATGACACATTTGCTTGTCGCCATAGACAAATTCACCAAGTGGGTTGAAGCAAAGCCAATCAAGAAGCTAAATGGGTCGACTGCTGTGACATTCATCGCAGATATCACCACCCGGTATGGTATACCACACTGCATCATCACCGACAACGGCATGAATTTTGCCAAGGGAGCACTAGCACGTTTCTGCGCGACATAGGGCATCCGACCGGACTTAGCGTCCGTTGCCCACCCGCAGTCAAACGGCCAAGTCGAGCGAGCAAACGGCCTCATCCTCTCCGGCATCAAGCCCCGACTGGTCGTACCACTGGAGCGTTCGGCCGGCTGCTGGCTCGATGAGCTGCCGGCTGTCCTCTGGAGTCTGTGTACTACCCCGAACAAGTCAACCGGCTTCACCCCTTTCTTCCTTGTATATGGTGTCGAGGCGGTCATCCCAACTGAGATCGAGTTTGACTCGCCTCGAGTCACTATGTACACGGAGGCGGAGGCCAAGGAAGCGCGAGAAGACGGCGTCGACCTACTGGAAGAGGGCCGGCTGTTAGCACTCAGCCGGTCCGCCATCTACTAGCAGGGTTTGCGCCGTTACCACAACCGGAAGGTCAAGCCAAGATCCTTCCAAGAAGGCGATCTTGTGCTCCGGCTGATCCAGCGAACAGCCGGCCAGCACAAGCTCTCGGCCCCTTGGGAAGGCCCCTTCGTCGTCAGCAAGGCCCTAGGCAACAACTCCTACTACCTGATCGACGCACACAAGCCGAAGGCACGCAAGAGAGACGATTCCGGCAAGGAGTCGGAACGACCATGGAACGCCAATCTCCTCAGAAGATTTTACAGTTGAAAGCAGTATGTACCACGCTACCTTTTGTATTAAGTACAAGACAACGGGCCCCCGAGGTGTACTCGGGGACTACCCTATTTTATCTATGTATGACGAGTGTCATACCTATGAATGTATTATTACATTGGATTTTCTGTCCGGCACCGGGTTCGACCAGTCGACCCGGGGACTTGCTGCCTTGAGTTATATTAAAGTTCTACCTGCAGTCAGACAAGTAGTGTGCCAGTACCCGAGCCCTCTCTTGTTGAAAGTCGCAGCTCGAAGAACCGACTGACCGACTGGCAAGAGCCAAAGGCAGGAAAGGATGCCCACACGAAAATGGCTAAGGACTAATGAACCTATATAACACAAGCCGGCCTCCCTGCACGCCTACCGGCTGTCAGAACAGCCGGCTGGCCGGCTACCCATTCACTTTGCTACAATCCAAGAAAGCTAGAGTACTTGCCCTCCCAACCGGCCAAGCACTTCTCCAGCCACAGAATGCAGAGCAGCTGTCCGGCTGGGAAGGCGGCGACCAAGGGAGGGCGGCAAAGGAAACAGCCAAAGGATGAAAAGCAAGAACAATGGGAAGCCAAACACATGCATGATTATATTTACACAAAAGGCCTTCGAAAGGCCGGCACTTAACACAGTTTGAATACACCCCCAGTGGGTGGAACTGCGCAAATTTAACAAAATATTGTTCAAAAAGCAATAGACAGCAAAGCAAAGGCGGCAGATCAGGCCAAGGGCGCAGCAGGCGAGCCGGGCTGGTCGGTGGAGACGGTAGCGCCAGCTGGAGGAGTGGCCGGCTGGCGAGTCTCGGCTTGATCATCACCGGCCGCAGGCGGCGTGCTCGCACGCGCCTCGTTGCTGGAGGCGCGATCAAGTTGAGGCTGGCCGGTCGCTCCACCATATGGCGCGGCGTCTTCGCCGTCCTCCTCCTCCTCGTCGCCCTCGTCGCTGGAGTCGATCTCCTCTGCCGAGTCCTCGCCATCTGCTGGGTTCAGCCCGAACCACTCCTCCGGCTGAGCAACGCCGTTGTCATCCACCTCAGGAGCAAAGGCGCTGGTGTCGGTGTAGTCGGCGATCGCCGAGGCACGCTGGATGATAGCAGTCCGTGCCGGCTCCAGCTCCGTGTCGGCCTCCTGCCGCCAGGTGGCCAGCTGGTCCAAGCTCAGCTCTGGATACCAGGCTTTGACGAACTCCAGCGCCCGCCTGGCGCCTGACCGAGCTGCAGAAGCCTTCCAGGCCTCGAAGCAGCCGGCCGCTACCTCCAGCCAGTCGGCAGTCCGACTGGGAGTGCGGGGAATCACCTCGCCGGGCCAGAGAGTGGCCAGCACCTGCGCCCCAACACGTTGAAGCCGGCGGAGCATGCGGTGAGCCGGCTGGAGGCGGGCTTGAATCGCCAGGAGCTGTTCTTCAAGCGATCTCGGCGCGATCTCGGAGCGATCTCGGCGCCGGCCTGCCTTTGCGCCTCGCGGCGGGCCTCGACAACCTGGTTGGCGGTAGTAGAGTAACCAGGGAAGTACTCTGCACAAGAAAGAAAGAGAGAGAAGGAAGAGAAAAATACAAAGTTAGAGAATGAACCAAATGGCAAGCGGCAAGCAAGGAATGAAGAAGAAGGCGGCCTACCGTCAACCAAGTCTTTGATCTGGCCGTAGCCGTTGATCAACAACTGCCTCGCCTCAGCCCAGCTCACCGCCTCGGTCTCGTACTCGGCTTGGAGGGCGACCTCGCTGTCCTGCACCGCCTTCAGGGCCGCCTTGTGGCTCTCCTCCTGGTCGGCCAGCTTCTTGGCCAGGCGGTCACGCTCCTGAGCCAAGGCGTCGAACTCGGCTTCCTTAGCGCGAAGGGCGGCCTGGGTCCCACCCAGCTGCTCCCTCAGTTTGGCGTTGGCCGCTGCAGATATGGCAGAGAAGAAAAGAGCAATAAGAAAGAAGTCGCCAGGAAAGATCTGGCCCGACTGCTCAGCAGTCGGCCCGAATCTCGGGGACTACACCCAGTGGGTGCGCTAACGCGCCCCCACATGAGATAAAATAAAGGAAGCACCTACCCCGGCTCTCCGTTAGATCAGCGGTCTTCTGGGACAGCTCCCGAGCCTGGGAGTTGAAGGCAGCTGCAAGGAGGTTGTGGTAGTCCTGCAAGTCGGACAGAGAAGCGAGTAAGAACAAAGATAGCAAACAAAGTCTACCAAGAAGTTCCAAGCCGCCTGCTCAGCAGCCGACTCGGAACTCGGGGACTACACCCAGTGGGTGCGCTGACGCGCCCCCACGGAAGAAACCAAGATCAAGAAGCAAAAAACGGGAAGACTCACCCGAATGGCTGCCCGTGTCGCGAGGAACTCGTCATTGTACTGCCTCAGCACGGCGGCCTGGGACTGAAGCCGGCTCCGGACTTCTTGCGCCGCCACATTCACCACGGCCGTCCCACCACCCGGCGTCCACCCCGAGCTGGCGTTGGCCGTCTCCACGTCCTGGGCTGACGAGCTGGAGCCCGCGGCCTTTTGCGGGTCCGGCGCCGAAGTTGCCTTCCCCGCGCGCTGGCGCAATGGCGACCTGACCACCAGGTCCGTCCTCGCGGCCGGCTTGCCTCCAGCCGATTGCGCAGGCGGCGCATTAGGCCGGCTGCCTTGGGCCGCCCCAGTCGGCAATGGCGGTGCCGCCACCCTCTCCTGGACGACGACGTCGTCCTCCTCCCTCTCCATCCCCGGCAGGTCACCACCGGCTTCCTCCGGCGGGGGCTCCGGGATCTCGGGCTCCACGGCGCGCAGGGGGGTGACAAGCAAGGCCCCGGCCGCTGCGGCTGCAGCCTCCGTCTGAGCCTTGGCCGCCGCGTCGGCTTGTGCCTTCGCCGACTCCTCCGCTTTCTCCTACGCCGCCTTGGCGGCAGCTGCCCTCGGCTCTTCCGCTCCTCCCGCGCATTTTGCTCCGTCACCGCTTGAAGCTTGGCGCGGGGGTCCACGCAGCGGGTGCTCCCGGATCCTCCCGGCGATCCAACCACGGAGGCAGCATCGACTCGCTCAAGGGAAAGCGGAGCCCTGTTTTTTGAGTCTAGACAAGGATTCAGAAACCGACTAGAAAAGAAGAAGGAATACGCGAGAGAACCGACACTTACGCTGAAACCTTTTGCGGCTGCTTCACCACCTTACGGAAGCGGGCTGCCTTCGCGGCCGCCTCGTCCCGGCTGGTCGCCGCCGCCCCGCTCTTGGGCTTCTTCGACCGACTGCCGAAAAGGCCCGACGCGGCCTGGCGCTTCTGCGCGCCGCCTCGGGCAGCCGGCGCGGCGGATGAGCCCGCGCCTTGATCAGACGCCGGCTGGCGGCGCGGGACGATTTCCGCCTCGTCGTCATCCGGCCAGTCGTTGAAGCTGGTTCCAAGCCCGGAGCCACCTGCTTTGCCGCCTGCTTCGCCGCCTCCTGCCTCGGTGTTGTCGTCCATGGCAGCCGCCCCCAAGTCGGGGTCCCCCAAGTCGTGCGCCGCCCGGTCGGGGAGAAATTGGCGATCCACCCCCGCTGACCCAGCCGCCGGCCGAAGGAGAGGGTTCTGCCAAGACGAGCCGACTGGTCAGAGTCGGCCAAGAAAAACTTGGTGACTAAAGTACTAAAGAAGAGAAGATTTAGAAAGCATACCATAGGCGGAGGATTGGCACGGGAGTACGGCTCCTTGCCAAACTGCCACTCCTCGGAGAGCTTGCAGTTAGCGAGATAATTCACCATGTGAGCTACCTCGTCATGAGGCATCTCCTTGGTGCACATCCGACTCGGGTCGTGTTGGCTGCTCATTTGACAGATCAAATGAGGACGGCTTTGAAGCGAGAGCACCCGGCGCACCACGAAGGCGGCCAGCAGGTCGGACCCAGTCAGGCCCTCCGACTGGATCATTACCCGGAGTCGGGCGACGGCGGCGGCTCCAGCCTGCGTCAGCGTCCTGGCCCGAAAGGACCATTGGGGCCGCCTCCCAGCCGGCGGGCCGGCTACGTAAGCCAGCAAGTTAACGTAGTCGCCTTGCGGGGCGACGTTCTTCACGTAGAAGTACGACTTCTGGCAGATCTTCACCGACTGGATCAGCGTGATGACATGGAAGGGTTTGTCGGCTGCCGACCTCTGCATCGCGATGAAGGCGCCGCTCTGAGCCGGCACACCCTGCATCTGGGTGTCGAGCTTGG
This sequence comes from Triticum aestivum, assembly GCF_018294505.1. Taxonomy (NCBI): domain Eukaryota; kingdom Viridiplantae; phylum Streptophyta; class Magnoliopsida; order Poales; family Poaceae; genus Triticum; species Triticum aestivum. The sequence continues at coordinate 112,528,715 of NC_057802.1, forward strand.
ATTGGAAGAACTCCCCCCAGAGCTCGAGGGTGGGAAGAACGCCAAGAAAGCCCTCGCACAAAGTGACGAAGGCAGACGGCAGCACCACCGTGTTTGGAGTGAGGTGGTGCGGCTGGAGCTGGTAGCACTCAAGAAAGGAGCGGAAGAAGGAGCTAGCTAGCAGGCCGAGGCCACGCAAGAAGTGCGAGCGGAAGAGGACCCGCTCGCCTTCCTCCGGCGCCGGCGTGATCTCCTTCTCCGGCGCGAGATGGACCTGCACCTAGTCCTTGCTGGGCAACCGCCGCGTCTTGCGGAGGAACTCGATGTGGTCCGAGTGGACGTTGGAGCCGTCCCAGTCTCCACCGTGCTGCATGATGGCGAGAAGCTGACGAGAAAGGGTGCGACGGCGGAGAAATCACGGCCCCACGGCGGTAAGGTTGCGGGGTAGTGCGAAGATTGGTGGGACGACGCGGCGGCAAGAGGCTGAACCTCCTCCCACTACTTATAGACTTGTGCGGCGAAGCCGAGGAGGCGAGGCGTGGGGGGGGGGAACGTGGGATTAACTGCGCCCACTCCCCCCACGTCCCGCAATTATAGCGCCCTAACGACGTGCAGAAACTGCCATCGGAAGGCGAGTGGCCCGCTTTGGGCCACAGAAAATCCGCGCCTGGACCAAGGCGTGGAAGTGGTGGGCCCCGGCCTGCAGCGGCGTCCCATCGCGCGCGTGGGCTGGCAGGCTTTTTTCAGCCGGACGGTGCCACGTGGCGCGCGGGCGGCGAGCGGCCGTCCCGCAGCCCGGCGAGCGCACCGGCTGGCTCCCGCCTTCAGACATCAAAAATTTCGCCAAGACGGTGCACCCAACCAAAGCCGGCTCCTAGCTGCTGGCTATTCAAGATAAGAAGCTGACCGAGCTTCTCGACCTCCTCTCAGCCTCGAAGCCCAACCAGCTTCGGGGACTACTGTCGGAGTAAATGGCCACGGGTAGCCTAACCGACTCCCCCTGGCTCTTTAAAAATTTACCAGGCCAATCGAGCCTTCAAGCACCCAGAGCACAGGGCCGCCTTCCCCTGGCCGGCTATCACCCAGGCCGGCTACCAGAAGGCGACCCAGCCTCAAAAACCTTCCCGAAGAGAATTCCAAGATGGCCAACTCCAGGAAGCCGGCCCCAAAGGGACCGCCTCCAAGAAGCCGGCCATGAAGAAGGCCGACTCCCAGAAAGCCGGCCAAGGCTGCACCCACATAATGGTGATGAGACGGGGCGTGGCTACAGTACAACCTGCCACCCCCGAATCCTGGAGCACGCATGGCCACAGTACGCCGTACGGGTCGGCCATCCCCTGTACGGCGCGACACTATTGCCATGTAGACCATGACACCACCCACGACAGGCGCCAGTACGGCCCGCAGGCGGCGGGCCCCTTCAGCCAGAGAGATGCTCGAGGGCGGCCAGGCCTCCCCCAGTCAGCATGGGGCATAGCCGGCTCCCAGCAGCCGGCTATCCCCCATCCTCGAAGTATGTGCATCATTAAGGAGACAAGACGAGGTAAGGCTACAGTGAAAGCCCGCAAGGCGGTGGCACTGTGGCCATGGTTACCTCGACAAAGCCCTCGTCATTAGAGGAGAGGCTACAGTAACCAGCCACCGGCAAGCCCCGAGGCGGTGGGGCCGGCCTATCGGCCATGAGCCCGGCAGCCGGCGGGACCCACCAGTCGGCGGGCCCCAGCGGTCGGCGGAGAAGCCGTCAAATATAGACACTGACGGCTAGGACCCGCGTCCAGCCGGATTACCATTGTACCCCTGGGGGGTAGGCCTATATAAACCCCCCAGGGCACCCATGCAAAGGGTCGATCTCATATAGTTCTAGACACCACATAGAGAGAAAAGGAGAGCTAGCCGTGCCCTTCTTCTTCCTCTAGCCAAACAGCTCAAGGAGCCTCTTGTAGCTACTTGTATTGATCTAGTGATCATGCGGAGACACCGCAGAGCAGGATTAGGGGTGTTATCTCCACGGAGAGCCCCGAACCTGGGTAAGATTTGCCGGCGTGCATGTCTTCGCCTTATCCCGTTTCCAGGCACCGGTGATGTCTTACTGGCTCCCACAATGATAAGCCATCCGTTGGCATATGTCGCACCTACCACCCGACAAGCAGCACGAGCGAGAGCCGGAGCAGCAGCAGCTGGGCGAGCGAGCAATCGAGCAAGAGCCGGAGCAGCAGCAGCAGTGCGAGCGAGCGAGAGCCAGAGCAGCAGCAGCAGATCCGGCTGGTATGGACGCCGCCGCCGAAGGGGCCTCGCACTGGGGGATAGCCGCCGTGGAGATGTCTCCCGTGGCGCCGGCTTCAAGGTAGCCGCTCCATGGGGGTGCGGGATGGAGCACCGTCGGCATCGGTCGGTCGAGCTAAGGAGAAGGTCCGATGCGATGAGTGTACAACCTCTTTGGTGGCGCCGAGTAGGCCTCGGCTTCGTCCAAGGAGTCGGTAAGGATGCTGCGGTTCCGGTGGAGCAGGTTAAGGCGGTGCTGTGGGGATGCAGCAGCCGCGATAGATGAGGCGATCGTCGGAGCAGCTCCTTGGAGGTGGAGGACGGGGCAGCTGAACCGGCGGGACGACGAGATGGACGATGGATCCTCATCCGGGGAGGTGGACGAGGGACATCGAGCTGTTGCAGTGGACGACGTCATCGGGGAAGAGGCTCCGGCTGGGCAGCGGTGAGGTGGCGGACGGAGGAGGGTGGGGTTTTGCGGCTGGAGCGGAGAGGTTATGGTGGCCTGGGATTTCGAATGGCGAAAAGGAGGCGATGGGAGGGGTGAACCATGACTTAGGGACGCGCTTGTCCAAAATGTAGGGTGTGTTACAAAATTACCCCCCACCAATTTGAACTAAGGGCCCTTTCGGCTCAGGGTTAGAAGGGGGATTTCGCGTGTCGGGATTTGGCAGCTGGAGGGAGTTTTCACGCGTGTTGTAATTTCGAGATAGCAAGGCGCGGGTTGTGAAGGCGCCAGTTTTGGGAGCACGATATCTGAATTTTTGGGATATAACAAGGCGCGGGTTGAATTTTAGGGACAAGCCTAAGGTGTAATATTGTACTTGTACGTACCAAATCAATTCGCACTTCCCTCAACCAAAAAGAAAACAAAAAAATAAAACTATTCACACCACACAAAGAGAGAGTCTTGCCCCGTTTTACTATAAAAATGCTATTCAAAGCTACTCACTCCTTCCATCAATATAGGGCCTAATGCGTTTTTCGATGCTAACTTTGACCAAATATTAGAGCAATAATATATGGCATGCAACTTACACAAAGCACACCGTTAAATTCGTCTGTGAAAGGTTCTTTCAATGATATAATTTTCACATTGTGCATGTCATGTACTATTAATCTTGTCAATAGTCAAAGGCGGTCTTAAAAAAATGCATTACGCCCTATATAGATGGAAGGAGGGAGTATGAATCCATGTTATCTCCAATTAATTTTTTTCGCTTGCTGTATAATGCATGTAGCCTACTCATACCAACATTTTAGTGCATTCCAAATGTCTATACTACCGCTGCAATTCGAACTGAATTTGAATTCGTTTCTCTATTTCAATAACAATCTACAATCATGATTGTTGCCAACTTCAACCATCATTCGTGTATTACCTTAATAACACACCACATGATTACTATAGAGATAGATATGAACTATGTGTACTACATGAACTCGAATTCTATTTTCTGAATACACTTGATGTTGATTCCAAATAATAGTACATTTGATGTACTAACTATATATTCATAATCTAAACCATGTTCCATACATGTACACCGTGTTTATCACACATAGTATAGTGCCCCGCCCCCTACATTATGACAAGTATTTAGACCTGAGTTGCAAAAGCCACACATTAGCCCAAATTATGATCAACGTTCTATATATTATACGTAGTACTAGCAAGATGCCCATGCGTTCCACAGAACATCAACATGATCAAGGGGAGGCCTAATTTGCAAATATGGACAGGGTTGTGGGTATCTTTTTTCAAAATTGCCATAGTTTTCTTCCTATCCGTCAGATATAAATCCGACGGCCTATATTGCAGGATGGCAGGCACACCATCAACAACAACTCCGTTTTTTATAAGAGTAGATATAAAATATATTATATGTAGTATAACATGTTCATAACCACACCATGTGTATCATCATTATATATATTCACACATGCGTCGGTTTAAAACACTATGATAAATTCTTCAAATATCCGAATTCGCTTTTTTTATAATGAAGTATGATCTCTGTTCGTCTTTTACACCCACACAATCCTCTTATCTTTGTAGCTAGCTAGCGCTAACTTTCTCTCATGCATGCACACACCCACATCCCTCTCACCCTCCCTCAGCATTCTCTAGCTCCATCGCGCAAATTCGTCTTTTCACTTTAGGTCGTTCACCCACGGTGTGTGTAGGCCCCCCAGCTCCTTGTTTACGGCACACATCGATCGGTATGCCTCTCTAGCCAGGTGTGCCTAGCACAAACACAAGCTTCCCCTCTTCTCTTATCACCGTCCATGCCTTACTCCCACCACTCGTTTCATCGATCTCATACTCGCACACTCCTCCCCCCCGATATAGTATGACTCTCGCACCACCTCCTAGATGCATCCCTCTCTCTCTATCCTTCTCACCGTGCCTCATTTGCTTCTAACACACACATGCATGTATACCGATCGATCTCCCAACATATACCTAGGTCGACTTTAACTATCCCCCCCATCGATTGACGTTACCTCACAAGTTATGTCTCTCCTTTCTCTGACAAAGGACGATTGATCTTCCTATGTAGTTATGTCTGCTTACCACAGCCATATCGCATCATTCATGCATGCCTCCTGACCCATCTCTCACACGCAATTGCACAGACAGGCAGCCATCCCCTCTCTTATTGATATTGCAGGCGTGACCTCCAGTTGTCTAGCAAGCCTATCCCACCATTTGTTAGAAGCAACTCCACTACCACCCCCTCCAACACTCTAGCTCTGTCTCTCTCCCAACCTTATTCCTCTCCTACACATATGCATGGATGCCGATCGATCTCCCTTAATACATGAGGTAGATCGATCTCCCTTAATACATGAGGTAGGACTCTCTCCTCCTCCACACATATACCAGCCATTGTACCTCTATAGTTAATTAGGCCTCCCTCCCCCACCACACACCGATAGTCGAGCGCTGTAGGTAGGTATCCATGCCACAGAGACAAACTGCACCTGTCCCCTCTCACGTTCTAGTAGGCCAGCCACTCTATATCTTAGACGTGGGCACACACAAATTCGATGGCACTCTTTATCGACCGCGCGCGCACAGACACACACACACACATCATCCCTCTCTTCGATTCTATGGACACCTCAAGCCGATGATACCTCCACCCTCTTCTCGTGGATCGCCCCCTCTATATATATGATATATCTAGGACTTTATTTCACACACATTGCATATGTTACATTTTTTGATTAACCCCACCCCCCCAAAAACTCTCATGAACCCACACACTATATCTCTCTATGTTTGTATCTCTCTCACACAACCCCACGTAGGTGGTGTACGTATACAAGAAGAGAATCGATGCACCGTGCACGTACTCACGCTTCGTGCCCAGCCACACCCACGCGGGTACACGGTGGAGCTCATTTCTGTACGAAATGGCAGCACACGTGCTAATTTGAACGCGTGTAGCGGTTGTTTACCTACGGAGGTCGTGTACCATGCGTGCACAAAACAAAGTTTGAGTTGATGCGTTGGCGCGTTATTTTTAAATAAATTTATATCACTCAATGGCACGTACACAGAATATAAAATGATTTTTATGGAGAAAAAGGTAGTCCGCTCCACTATATACAATGGAGCCTGCCTGCCTAGTTTGTCTCTCTTTAGAGTATCTCACACAAGGCTGCGGTGGCCTCTCTCTCTCTAACCGTTGGTCACTGATCCGGCCGCATCCCGTCCGCCGGCTGAAAGGGAGGACGTGCATCGTTTCTCCGTTCGACGGCGCCGAGGCAGCACGTCCCAATTTGCGGTACACACCGTTCTCTCTGACCAAGCTCCGGCGTGGTAGGGCCTACGCCACCTGCTCGCTGCCGTAGTATGGGCAGATTCCGCCCGCCGCCGCTCACCTAGTTACATCCCGATGACCTCCAGGTATCCCCTCCGGCCTTGCTCCACTGCCCGTCTTCCCACGTTGCTGCATGTGGATCTCCCATAGTTCTTTGCCCAAAATGTAGCTCGTCTGGCGTACTTTCCATATTGCAATCTCGTCTCACACCGTTTTAGACAAACACAACCGTGTTGTTATCTTCCCTTAGGACAAGGAATATGCTACTTTTTTGTCATCGCATGTGTCATCAACTGTTATTGGCCAGTAATTGTTTCCTTTCTACCTCTTTTTTGCAAACAGGGCTATCCATTTCACCTCGTTGCTATTGCGGCCTTTTGGTGAACTGCACAAATCACTTTTTTCTTAAGAGTGTTTTGTGCAGTTCTACCAAAATGTCACACAACGTCTCTACATTTCAGTGCGACTGCACAAAGGGAGATTGTTTTTGCTCTATCCTCCTCATCCAACTCCGAGCCTAATCTTCTCCAACTAGTTAGTCTTAAGAGAGACTGCAAAGGTGACCGGCTTCTATTTGTGTGTTTATTGTTTCATCAGTAGTCCTCTATTATTGTAATCACACTTAATATCTTTGGAACAGGGACACTCAGCTCTATTTTAGTGGAACTGCACAAAATGATCGGAATGTTGCATGCTCTAGACAACAACTTTTTTTCCCAACATGCCTTGTTGATTTAGACAGAGCTGGGGGGATGTTGCTGCCAACGAAAGCATGGATCAATTTTAATTTAACACCTTCTCACAACTTTGTCTTCAGTTGTGATGTAAATATTAGTTCTGATTAGCAAGGAAGTTAGTTTTTTATTGTTTCCGACAGAGCATCGATGGCAAGACACGCGAAACAAAAGCTGAAAGCTCAAACCATTGTACAATTTCATGTCGCTGGAAAATTATTTGTATAGTACGTCAATTATGTAAACAAATGCTGGAAGCTTGATAGCATTGCCAGAAGCCTCTTCGTCATCTGGGTCCATGTGCCATGCACAAAATTATACTCCTTCATTCCTAAATATTTGTCTTTTTACAAATTTCAAATGGGCATATTTTAGAGTGTAGATTCACTCATTTTGCTTCGTATGTGTACTCCCTCCGTTCCTAAATATTTGTCTTTCTAGAGATTTCAACAAGTGACTACATACGGAGCAAAATGAGTGAATCTACACTCTAAAATATGTCTATATACATCCGTATGTAGTAGTCCATTTGAATATCTAAAAAGACAAATATTTGAGTAGTCACTCGTTGAAATCTCTAGAAAGACAAATACTCCGGAGTATATTTAAGAACCGAGGAGGTAGTGCACAGCCGCATGGGAGACTCAGACCAGTCGTTGCGCCACATTAATAGTGCGTAATTAGCAGTCAAATCATAAGCCCCACCTTTGCCACTGTAAGTTGCTCGGAAGAAGCAACCATCAATACACTCTTCTTTGAATCCGCTCATACTACTCCATCCGTCACTGTTTATAGAGTGCGCTTCAGAAAAAGAGAAAATCTCTGGGACCAAGGCGACTAGCGATCGGCCTGAAAAATAGCATTGGTAGTTATAGCACAGCGTCTATTACTAGAGGAAATAATGCGTACACACATGCATGCAGTGCTGCCACCCCGGGTACACACATGCATGCACTTACTCCACTCCGTAGTACTACATCGAGAGAAAATTGCGGTTACCACGCCCTAATTAATTGAGCATTAAACCAAACGCGTCTAAAGTCTCTCTGGTGGTGGAAATGCATTGAGAGAAATGCATCATAATGAAGCGCGTCCTGTAAACTGTGACAGAGGGAGGAGTAGTATGAAGGTGCAAAACCAAGTATGCGTATGGCCAGTCAGTCAACACACCTCCTCTTGGCATATCATTGACATGTGGGACCGGAGTGTGAGCAAACCGATCTCAATTGATGGCAAAATGGCCAACCCGCCGTTCCTTGAGAGAGACGAGGAGCGAGAACACACAGACGGGCTCGCACGGAGGCCAAGATATATTCGAGCATGGTTGATCGATATCATCATTACATGTTGGGCTGCCGTTTTCCGCCCTTCTCCGGAATAAATGTGTACTTTATCAGAGATTAAGAAAAATAAGAGTACAGAGGCTCCACCATGCGGTTCTAGTAGTATTACTACTTGTACTACTAAACCTTGCACTTGGCTCTTCGCCTCTTTGTGAAGTCAAACAATGATGGTACTCTGCATGTTCGGTACTACAGTGTATGCCTCTGGCAATCTGACACCGAATGAACTGATGCATGTCCGCCGCCTGGGCGAGGGTACGTTGCATTAGTCAAAAGGCGTAAGCGAGCTTCACCTTGTCCTCCAAGCTTCTCCTCGTTCTGCGAGTTGACGGGACACACCAACAAGTAGTGCTAGTCCATACTCCCTCCTTTTCGGTTAATATGGCTTAATCTTTTTTGCGGATAAATGAGAGAGCTTTATTCATATATAAGCATTCTTAGGACGATCAGCCAAGACACTGGTCACTAGGAAGCGAGGTACCCCGCAAAAAAAGAAGTAGGAAGCGTGGTGTTTCATCAAGCCAGCTCTCGGCCACATTCAAAGTGCAGCAAGCACGATTCGCACAAAGATGCGCCGCAAGGTTTGCTGACCTGTTTACATGCTGAATAACAAAAAAAGAGGAAATATTACCGAGAGCTCCTATTTGTAACAGGATATGAGCCAGAATTAAGCGAGAATTGTGGCGAGTGTTCCATGCAATCAACTTCCATTATCACATGCGAGAACCCTTGAAGAGAACCAAATGTGTTGAAGATTGCTTTATCACATTTTAAAAATATAATAAGAGTGCAGACGCTCCTCCATCCGGTTCCTAGTACTAGTATAGTAGTACATACCTCTATAGACTATAGTAGTAGTACTAGTACTAGTAAACTTTGCGCTTGGCTGTTCGCCTCTTCGGGAAGTGCAACAATAATAGTACTACTAGTATAGTGTATGCTTCTGGCAATCTGACACCGAATTAACTGTTGCACGTCCACCGCCTGAGCGAAGGACAGCTTGCATTAGTCAAAAGTTTCTCCTTGTCCTGCGAGCCACCGCGCGCAAGCTTCTCCCGTCCTGCAAGCTTCTCCTCGTTCGGCAAGTTGACGGGACACAGCAAAGTAATGCTAGTCCATACTGCCTCCTCTCCGGTTAATATGGCTTAATTTCAAACGAGATAAATACACTGTCTGTCACTGTATATTTGTAAAAATACGGTCAGTGGACTTCATAATACGTTATTGCGCTCAATATATACATTTTCCGGTGTTTATACGGTCACTAGCTCACCCTGGCTGAGTATGTGTGTGCATGCACGTGTAGGTTGAGCACTTGAGCGTGACCGTGTGTGTTCCGTCGTGTGCTCGACATGCATGCATTAGGGCGTCGCGCGCGTTTTTGCGTCCATGTGTACGTGTGACTGTTGCATACACGTAGGGGGAGTACGTGTAGGGGCCACTAAAGGAGCAGTCAAATCACACAGTAAGTTAGTCGGAAGAAGCAACCATCATTTCACTCTTCAATGACACGTACGCAATATAAAATGGTTGATATGGAGAGAAAAAGAAAACCACTATATATACACTAGCAGGAGCCTAAGCTACAAGCCTGCTTGCTTGGGTTGCTCTCTTCACAAGCATAGAACGACGGTGGCCACTCCGCTGGTCACATATCCGGCCTGATCCCGCAGCTGGGGAAGGGAACAATGTTCTGCGTAGACGCGGTCGACATCGGCGAGGGAGAAAATCCACAGTCGGTGCGTCCCAATCGGGGGTCACCGTGGTATGGGCCGATGCCGCGTCCCAACCGCCCTTCTAGCTACAGCCCGACGTCCCAGGTAGTCCATCTTCCTTTTGGAGCCGGCTTGCTCCACTGCCGCAGCTCCCCACGTAGCTCCATCTCCATGTCGATCTTTCTCTACTTCTACCGGCTTCTACTTGTGATGAGTTTATGTCTCATGAACTAGTGCCAGTACTATTATTCTAATCACACTTCTTCAATATCTTTGCCATCAGGGATGCTCAGCTCGATTTTAGTGGAACTGCACAAAAGCATCGTATGATCCGAGGGTGCCAGCCGTCTTTCCTTCGACAGGTTCTACCTGGCCAGGAAATTAAATCCTGTTTAGGGTTTAGGGTTTAAGTCGTAGTGACCCCATCAGTAGTTTTTCTTTCGTACACGCTCTCACAACTTTTGTCTTTAGTTGTGAAGTAAATATTGGCTATGATCTGTGAATCATTGAGATGCATCAGCATGCGTGTTAGTTTTCCTTTGTATTTGATGGAATGTTGTAACGGGGCAACCTTGGAGTAGGAATGAAAATGGAGTGGAAAGTTTCCCTTTTTCCGGAGAAAAAATGGAAACGGAGAGAAACCAACGTTTCGTTTCGTTGGATCGCGCCATCGAGCAAAACCAACGTTTAAATCACGTATGTCGCGTTCGTGTCTCACCCTCCTCCACGGCTTGACCCCACACGGTCGCTCGGCATGCCACTCACCGCAAACCGAGTATACGATAAGTTTCCCGCCTGCTTGTCAATGGATCGCGCCATGGAGTATTAGTACGACTCGAAGAGATTGACGAGTTGGGGGAGGACACTAGCTGTAGCACGGACTCCCAAGAACTTTTTACATGCATGTTGTGGCCGGCTATTGCGACCTTTGAACGTGGAGCAGTCGCGTGCACCAGGAAGCGGTGCGGGCGACGCTCTCTCGGCTGGCGCCTCGCTTCAATGCCGGCGCTAGTGAGAGGTCGCGTCCGCTCTGGCCGGGCCTGAATGCGGCACTGACCGTTTCGGGCGGGAAGCACGCGCGGGTGATGAAGAGGGTTCGGGTTGGTCCGGACACCCGCAAACAAGAGATGTTGTACGTTAATATTGCCGCGTATATAATTAACAACGTAAATAATGTGGGAGTTGGACAAATATATTTGGAGATGGAGATGGAAATGGAATTTTACTTAAACATGGATATGCATGTCTATGTCTATGTGTGTGTGCGCGACGACTCTCGCGACCTGGAAGCGGGGGTGTGTTTTTGATCGAGTTTTCTTTCTTGGTACGTTAGAAAATTGTCCGCCAGTTTTCGTTTCTTTTTTATAGGAACGCGCGTATTCTATTTAAAACCACTGCTGTGGAGAGACTGTTTTACTCCATCATAGCCTCTTGTTTGATAGAGTTTCTCGCGTCTCGCTCTCTCACCCTCTCCATATCAAAACAAGATGACAGTGTCCACACTATCTCTCCTCGCCGGTGGTCACAGATCCGGCCGAATCCCGTTCGCTGTGGGAGGTGAGGAGGTGCAGTGTTGATATTGTCGCCGTCAGCGATGGAGGAAGCCGATGCGCACCGTCCTCTCGAAGCCGGCTCTGGCGCGGACGAAGGTCCTCCGCGCCCTTGTTCGCTGCCGTCGTGCGCCCGCCCGCCTAAGCGACATCTCGCCCACCTGAGGTATAGCTTCTTGTATTGGTCCAGCTCCCCAGGTCGTTGCATGCAGGTTTTCTTCTATGCGACTACTCCCCAGCTCCCCATGTATAGTAGCTAGGGTTCGTCGGATGGTCCAACATCACCTACTATTATAGAGGAAATGCCACTCTAAAAGTTGTTCTGATTTATGCCTCGGTGGAGGTATACATGTTGTTTCGACAAAAAGTACATGGTGGTTGTGCGGTCATTGTCCATATGCTCCTATTGCTGCTGCTAATCTAATACTATCACTGGTTAAATGAAGAAATGCTTTTTTTCTCGGGTATCCTGGTTTAGTTCCCATCAAGATAATCATGATGCTTCTGTTTGTTAGTGTACTTTTCATAATTCTTATTGACAATTGAGATGTCATTGTTAATCTTGTAAAACAAAGTAACAACACTATATCCCTTTTTTATATTTTTGGAAACAGCGATGCGTATCTCCATACCCGGGCATGTCTTCTTCAATTTTAGTGGAACTGCACAAAATTGGATGGCCATTGTTGTTCCGCCTCACTGTCCTCTGCCACGTGGTTCTTCCTTCCTCGAGCTTGACCACTGAGAAGAAACAGACCACAGTGAGGATTTGTCGAACTTCATAGGTGCCTCACCCAAACTTGATGCCAAATGGATGATGCATCACCACGATGACCTATCCATGCTCATGGTTGCGCCTCATGGTTGCGGCGGCTGGTAAAGCTGATCGATTTTCAATGAAAAACAAGATGTCTTCCATCAGTGCTCTTTGCTTGTTACCCACAAAGATGATATCATGCGTCAGTTCACCTTGGTTGCGTTGGAGACGCAGTCGTCTTTCACGTTGGTGCAATTTTATCACACAATTGGCTATGAACCAAATGTTTCCTCGAAGAAGGATTGACGTTGGTACTAAGAGCATAAGTTTTGTCTTGATTTCTAGGCCTTCTCACAACTTTGTCTCCAGCCCCCCTGTAATTTTATTTGTCCAGCTATGAACTTTGATTAAATGGTGTGGACTAAAAACCGGGATGGACGTAGTAGCCCTCCATTTTTATTTATTTCGCATATTAGATTTGACTGAAGTCAAACTTTGTAAAGTTTGACCAAGTTTAGGCCGAACACAACAAACCATAATTATTAGAGAGGGCAAACTGGACATACTCTCAAACCTTTCCCATAATTGAAATTAAAATTCTTTATTTGTACACACTCTCACACGTTTCCGATAATTTGGCGCATGTGTGGTTGTTCACTTAAGGGAGGGTAGTGTACCGCACGTGAAGGACATGAAGTGCCACCAGGACACGTGGATCGTTAGTTCATCAAAAGTACTCCCTCCATTCCAAAATATTTTTCTTTCAAGAGGTTTGCAATGGACTACCACATACGGATGTATATAGACATTTTTTACAGTGTAGATTCACTCATTTTGCTCTGTATGTAGTCATTTGTTGAAATCTCTAGAAAGACATATATTTAGGAACAGAGGGAGTAGTAGTTTTCTTCACTGGTACGTTAAATAAAGAGTTTCGCTTCGTACTTACACAATTTAAAATGATTGTTATGGAGAGAATAAGAAAACCACTCCACTATTTATTAGTCGTATACACGAGTACTATATGGACGCAACATTATTGACTTTAGTGCACCTGCCTTTGGGTTTATGACAGGTGGGCCCAAAATATGGCTGGCCCATCTGTCATACAGGCAAAAGCAGGTGCAGTTAAGGCACCGGAGCTCAGTCCGTACTACAGTATATATATAAGCTGGAGCCTCAACGCTTGTTCGCTAGGGTTTACACTCTCCACACTCTCGCCGCACTACACATATATACACGCTGGAGGCTCAGCGTTCCTTTGCTAGGGTTTGCCATATTCACTGTCTCTCACCCTCTTCACCATATCTAAACAAGACTGCGTTGTGGCTCTGTCTCTCTCACCCCCCCTCATAGCCGGCGAAGGAGGCGTCCGGATTCCGTCGCACCGGGAAGGGGAGGAGGTGCAGCGTTCACTCTATCGCCTTCGGCGAGGAAGGCAATCCACTACCGGCTGCGCTTTTCTCTTTCACCCAGTGCCTGTGCGGGAGGGCCACCGACCCCTTCTTCCTCGCTGTCATACGTAGTGTGGGAAGATCCGACCTCCCGCCGCATGCCTTGCCACATCTCGACGACCCTAAGGTATAAGTTTCTTTGAAACCGTCATTGGTCTAGCTGCATGCTGATCTTTTTCGATTCTGTAGTCGAATCTAGGTCTTGGTTCAAAGAGGAAAGAAGGGTGTGGTGGGGTGGAGCATGAATCTAAGACGTGGTTCAATGAGGAAAGGAGGGAGGGAAAGTAGTATAGACTAGCTATCCAGTCGCTTTGTTGGTCGAAAAGGGAAAAAGGGGGTAACCCAGTACACACATCTGTAAGGAACCGAACTCTTTGTTGAAAAGGGAAAGAAACTGGGGGGTCGGGTAGTTTGTGCAGGACTAGATTTGCTGCCCTCACATCGGAAAAAGTTTCAAAGAGAACAAATATAGGACCAACGCAGATATGCTTCTTGGCTACATACTCTGCATCACCCATTTATACGTGTGGACGCACATGGTGCTGGCATGTCCCATGTCCCATCCACATGATCGTGCAGTGTGTTTTGAGATGTTGTACTACTTGTATTCGTACTGTTTTAAATAAATGTTGAATTGAAGCTATTGTATTTTAAGAAATGTCACTCTCAGAATTAACTACTGAACTATTTTAAGAGAATTTCTCTGTTAATATGAATCAATGCAACCGTTTTAGAAATGCTACTGTCCTGTGCTTCTTTTTGTGGCCGCATGTTTCATCCTCCTTTATTGGCAGTAATTGTTTCCTTTTTTGCCTCTGTTAAATCAGGGATATCTATTCAACTTGTTGCTATAGAAAACTTAATTGTCACACCGGCGACTTTACTTGATTTCAGAGTAAAGGCACAAAACGAGATTGGATTTCATATTCGTGTTGGCAGATTCGTAAGTGATCTTGTGTGCGTGATGACTGGTTGGTACTTGCCTTCATCCACATGATCGTGCAGTGTGTTTTGAGATGATGTGCTACTTGTATTGGTACTGTTTTAAATAAATGTTGAATTGAAGCTATTGTATTGCTGTCTTTTCCCATTAAGTAGTGAACAAAATGGGACCAACCCAGACATTATGCTTGTTGCTTTGTTACAACAAACTCTGAACACCCCCTTTATAAGTAGATGGAAGCACATGTTGTTGTTGCGCCCACTCTCCCCTGGAACTGTTTATGCTTTTTGTTAATTTAATGCCGCTGGTAAAATAAAGCAATGCCACTCTCAGAATTAACTACTAAATCTTATTTCAAAACTGCAACACTTGTTAGGGATTGGCGGGATTACCATTTTTGTGGCCGCATGTTTCATCCTCCTTTATTGGCCAGTAATTGATTGCTTTTTTGCCTTTGTTAAAACAGGGATATCTATTCAACTTGTTGCTATTGCAACATTTTGCTTCGCTTAATTTTGGTGGAACTGCACAAAATGAGACCGGATTTCCATATATGTGTTGAGATCTCTCTCAGGTCTTCCTCACGAGTTGTTTCAAATCTTGGTGTTGAAAGGTCAGTACTGACTTTCCTCAGAATTAATACTGAATCTTAGTTCAAAATAGCAACACTTGTTAGGGATCGGCAGGATTACCATTTCTGTTAGGGATCGGCCGGAGTACATGTTTAAGAAATGTATTGTTCAGATAATGTCTCTGTTATTATATATCAGTTACAGTGTTTTACAAATGGTACTATCCTGCTTTGTAGTTCTTTCTACATGTTTAACCAAGGTATTGTTAAGATAATGTCTCTGTTAAAATGAATCAGTCGCATTGTTTTAGGAATGATACTCTTCTGCTTTGTCGTTCTTTATACATGTTGAAACAAGGCATTGTTAAGATAATGTCTCAGTTAATATGAATGAATCACACTGATTGAGAATTGCTACTCTCCTGCTTTGTTTCCCATTAAGATAAGGTAGATCAGTAGATGTTTTTCTTCTGGGAGTACAAGTCATCAACCGTTATTTCTCAGTAATTGTTTCCCTTATACCTTTTGTTGCTTACAGGGATATCAAAATTAAAGCTCGGTTTTATTCCTCCGACTTTGATTTTAGTTGAACTGCACAAAAGGAGCCAATGTATCTAAGGCAAGCTGCTGCATTAGTGGGTCCAGTTGGTCTTACCACTTTGCAGAAAGAAGCAGTCACTGTTTGCGCTGCATTACACAAGGAATGATCGAGAAGCTTTACAGAGTATTAGTGGACGCTGGTGACATGACTAGTCTGCAGAGAGCATAGGAAACTCTACAACACGTGGAGTGCACTGGGCAAAAAGTGCCCAAACAAGTACATGAAGCCAGGACAGGACTCCAAATCTGTCAATGTCATTCTAAGCAACAATGATGGGGCATCTGGGTATGGTAATCTATTTACCGTACTTTCAGTTTGTTAGTCCACCGATTGGTGGGTTAACATTGGGGCCAATATTCATGTGTGTGCTGTTGTGTCTTTGTTTTCTTGCAGCATATAAATATGATATCCACAGGGATGCTCAGCTTGATTTTAGTGGAACTGCACAAAATGTCCAGATGGTTTGTGTCCTCCATAATACTTCATCATGCACAATACATCGAATGGTTCTCTAATCATTCGTCGTCACCTTGAGCCACCGGACTATATGTTTGAATGGTGCTGCCAGCGTCAGCCATTACGAAGGGTAAGAAGAAAGACAAAAAGAGAGATGGCTGCTTTACTTGTGGTTCGGTGGAACACTGGGCAAACAAGTGCCCAAACAAGTACCAAGAAGCCAGGACATGACTCCAAGTCTGTCAATGTCACTCTAAGCAACAATGATGGGGCATCTGGGTATGGTAATCTGTTTACCGTACTTTCAGTTTGTTAGTCCACCGATTGGTGGGTTGACACTGGGGCCAATATTCATGTGTGTGCTGATGTGTCTTTGTTTTCTGGCAGCATATAAATACGAAATCCACAGGGATGCTCAGCTTGATTTTAGTGGAATTGCACAAAATGTCCATAATACTTCATCATGCACAATACATCGAATGGTTCTCTAATCATTCGTCGTCACCTTGAGCCACCGAACTATCAGACGACAAACTGATGACAAACCCTGCCCGTTCCACAATCATAGGCATTACATATTTTGAATGGGAAAAGCTTGTCAAAGTTGACATTAGTTTAATATATTGGAATTGGAAAAACTTGTCAATTTTTGCTCATTGATGTTAGCCAGAAGACATGCATTTGATATTTTTGAGTGGGTGTGACACCCAAAATTTTATTTGGATTTTTCAAAAAAAATTATTTGACTTGAGGGAGGTGATTTAAATTTTTCTTCAAAAGAACCCTCCCTTTCAAAATATTTTTTTATGGCAAGAGTTCTATTTGGATTCACCCAAGACTTGTTTTTTTGTCTTGGAGGTTCTTGCTTTTATTTGGACTCAAACCAAAATGCTTTTCACTTGAGAAAAATGCCTTTTGAAAATCTCTTTGAAAATGCACTATGGCTTTTGGAATAATCCTTTACCACTTTCCACAATTCTCTCTTGCCATGGCCTTACTACAAATCCACTCTCCTAAACCTTCCCTCATTTTTGGATCATGATCTACTGCAAATCCAGCAAGATGGACCTCTCCATATATTTAATTTTCCTTTAAAACCTTATCAAAACAATTTCTATCTTCTATTCTAGCTCTTGGAGATTTACAAAGGAACTACTCTTTCTGCTTTGATTTTTGCCCTCAAACCTTTTTCCCTTCCTAGTCCTTTGAACCCTCAACCAAGATCCATGAAGATCCACTGGTCTTCAGTTCAAAATTTTCAAACTACACTTGCTGCAAGTTTGGACCAGATTTGTCAAATTTGGTGAAATCCATTCAAATCCCTCTCCAAAAATTCTGAGTAAAATCAGGCAGCCCCTGGGTGCATTGAGAAGTCACCTCACCAAGACCCAGCACTAGGAAAATTTTTCTTCACACCAAATCATTCTGTCGAACACCTGCAGTGCTTTGTCAATATCAAGTTCAGAAATTCAGGGAACAGTTCAGTGATCTACTGTCGTTTTCTTCAGAACTTGTTGTCGATCTCGACAGTGCCCCGATGTCGCCTTGCTCCTCGTCCCCTCCCCCTTGTTCCTGCACCGCACGAACGCCTGGCAGCTTGCGGACGTCGGCGACGTGCTGGAGGAGGTGCGCCGCCCCGTGACCGACGCCAGCGGCGGCTTTGCGGCCGCCAGAGAGAGGCGCGGCGCTACGGCGCCACCCAGCGCCGCCCAAGCCACCGGAGGTCGCCGCGTGGCCTTCCACTCTCCAGAACACGCTGCCACTCTCGTCGTGAACCACTGGGCGCGGAACGCGCTCTCTGCCGCCGTCGTGCCCGTGCGGCCACCCCACCGTGGACCGGCGTCGTTTCGCCAAGACCAACCGGGATTAGCGGGGGAACGACACCAGTAACTCCCACTGATGCTGCCTGGCCACTCAAACCTCCTGCCAATCCACTGCATCGCCGTAATTGCTTGCCGGAGATTCTCCGTTCACGGCCACCCCCTCGATCCGCCTATAAATAGAGGCCCCGAGCTTCAACTCGAACCCACACCACCTCTGCACTCCACCTAGAGCACGCCTAGCCACCGGAAGAGCCCCGAGGAGGTCTCCTTCCTCGACTCCGGCCGCCGCGATCCGCCACGGGATCCAGCTCGATTCGCTCCCGTGCGTGCGCCTCTGCCTCCCATTTCTTGCCAGTAGCCCTCTAGTGCATCCTTCCTTCTGACCCGCGCTTCAATCCGAAGTTTGCAGCTCACCACCGGAGTTCTCCACCATCACCCGAGCCGCCGTCCGCCGGAGAAAGTGTCACCGTCGACGTGGTGCTCTCCGACGGTCGAGTCCACCACCCACCAACGCGGAAGGACACGCTGAAGCTCTTGGTACACTCCGATCTCTCTGTCTCGCCGTGGTTCGACGCCGGCGACCACCACAGTCTTCGGGTGCCGGCGAGCCTTTTCAAACCTGACATGTGGACCCCCCTTGTCAGCCTCTATTCTCTTCTCCCTCGAACCGTTTTCTGTTGGCGCCTTCGGGCAAATACGCTTTCCCTTTGAGCTTGCGCGTTTCTTTCCCAAGCGTTTTCTGTTTTCTCAGTTAAACCCCTGGAACTTTTCTGTTACATTACAGATGAGTCCCTGGACAGAAACCTTTATAACATTTTAATGAAAAGTGATTTTGGGTGATTCTTTTTCTGACAGTCTTAAAATTTTGTCTAGTTTTTTATAGGATTTAATTGGAAATTTTTTGGAGGAGTTTTTATGCACGCGTTGGTTTTCACGTTAGTGCCCGTTTTCGTTATGCCGTAGGTTCCGGAAGAGGTGACGGAGCCGCGAACTTCGCCGAGCTAGACTCCGACTTCTTCGAACCAGGCAAGCATGTTTGAACCTTTGATATGATAGGTGTTTGCATGTTTGCGTGAAAGTTTGTGCGTGGCATATGAGTATCGGTGAGTTCCCCGTTGCTTGTGAGGCAACTACCCGCATGTTCCAAAGTTGTGATGATCTCTGGTGAAGGATGGCCTAATCATGTGGTGACATGAAGGGCAGCAAGGTGGTACTGTTGTAGCATACCAGCCTTGCGTCATCCGACAAATTCCGACATAACGTGGACGGAGTCACGTTATCGTTCTTTCCCCTTCCGTGCTACCACATGTTTCTTTGCCAGGATGCGGTTTAGTAAGTTGGTAACCTCTTTCCGTGTACACACCAAACAGAGGGGCCGGGATGATGGTTCCTTGGCCCAAGGTTAAAGCCAGTCATCCGGTCAGGGGGCATGGGTGTTTCCGGTTGGGACCGAGAGGGGGGCACCCCCTTAGAGCGCGCGTATAGAAATTTGATCCCATGCTACGCGAGGTTGTAGCCTCCCCGTCTCAAGGTTTTTCTTGAACGTTGCCGAGGGTGATCCCTGGCTTCGGAATGTTGAATGGGTGTGTACTGGTTAGACGTGTTTCTTCCAAAACACCGTAAACGGAACTAGTCCCCGTGACTACTGAAATCCGTTGGCTGTGGTTAAGTACAAACTCTGCAGAGTCAAATCCTTTCAAGTCATCATGAGCAATTAGAGTAATTAGTATATCCATATCTATCCTCGTGGAATTTTTATCCCCGGCGAACAAGCTCGAGTGGTAAACCCAGTTTAACTATTATTCCTATGAATAAATTGTTGAGCAGTCTCCGCCCAACCTTGTATTGTGTTCAGTACTCCTGGTATTTTTCTTCTGTGACCAAGATATTGTCTACCAATGAGAAGGAATCCTTCCTTACTGGTCCGTAAAAGGGATTGGTCTCTCAATAAATATTTTATTGAAAAACCGGTCGTGACAAGCTTGGTATCAGAGCCAGGCTGACTGTAGGAAGCCACTAGGTGCGATCGCTAATCGGTTATTAGCGTCTTTTGTGCTTTTTCAGCATTTTGCAATTGTAGCTATTTTCTGTTGGTCATCATAAATTTATGACATGACTACTCAGAATTTTTGCCTACTTTTGTAGATGGCTGGCAGCAGCTGTGAGAATCGAGTGTTCACGAACGTGCCCGAGGGGTTTGTCAAGCTCCTCGTCTCCATCACCAAGCTCGCGCTCGGACCAGCGACTCGCCCGGAGTTCACACTTTATCAGCACAAGCTCAGCGATGACGTGTCTATGCACCAAGCTGTGGTGCAATTCAAGGGAGGACGTTCTGCCGCTCGCCACTTCCGTTTTGTGGGAAGGGCCATGCCTACGGAGAGGCATGCCATGCAGATGGCTGCCCGTGAGGCGATAGCTCGTCTGCGGGACATCCTTCCTACGATGAAGACTCGCCGCTACCGCTACCTCCCATGCCATGTGCCATACACCAGTCACTATGCATTCGCCTGCCATCGGGGAAAAACCGGTCGTGACAGTGGGACGCCCTTTGCTGTGAGCAACGTCGATCGTTTTTTCCTATTCCTGTCTTCAGTTCAGAAGTAAATATTTACTCTGCTGAGATGCATAGTCACATGAATGTTTACTTATGTAAGATATTTTAAGAGTTTGTTCTGGATATTATCTATGTAATGCCAGGCCTTGTGTTTGATTGCAAAGTTGAGCTTGGAATGTTGTGGCATGCCGCATCACGAGCTGTTCACCGTGCCTCCTGAGAATAATGCTTCGTATTGTTTTGCATGTCGATCTAATGCCAGTGATTTGCTTGTTAGGAAGATCATCCTCTTCTGTTGTTTCCGTGCTTAAGAAGTTCATCGTCTTCTGTTTCATTCATAGCCTATATGACAAGTCGGGTAGGTTAGACGTGAAACCATATGATCTTCCGACCAACTCATCATCTTAGGCCGTGATTGGATCGTTGTTTTCCAACCAAAACCGGTTGTAAAACTGACGCTTGTAAATAAAACCAGACGGTCTCGGGCGAAGCGCTTGGTTGGTCGATTTCGACTAGTAAAATATACACCGGTCTCTCAAATTACACGCGTAACCCGCCGGTTTTACTTACAGACCTCGGGCCCCCGGTTTCATTACGCCTGTATTTTACCCGTTGTTTCCGATGACGAGTAAATTACACTTGTATCTTAATACAGGTGTGAAATAAACCAGAGCTCCCAAGCGTAGCCTTACCGTTTCATGTCGTCTTAGTCTCTCGAAGGTGCTCATAGGTGTCTCATGATCCTGGCTTCCTCAATGAGCAGCGGGCGCTGTATCAGACCATTCGTAGGGCCCACGAGGCCCTCTCCGTCGTCCTTCGAGTTGTTGCGCTCGCCGCGGCGCCGAGCATTGTTAACATGGTCAATGAACATGAGGATTCAGGAAATGACTTTATTTTGACTGGATGATAGTAGGGACCCACTAGGGCCATAGCCGTACGTACACAAGTACCTCCTTATTATGTACAACTATATTTTTTTGCTTCCTCCTGGTTTCCTGACATCACGGTCCCACACCATTGTCAACCTATGTAGTCAATATAAACGAGAGAATTGCACAAGGTGCGGCCGACAGCTGGGACCAAGCAGCTCGAGCAGTATTTGTGTTTTTGAGGCATGAGCACTGCAGAGTTTTTCTTGGCGATGTTTTCGTTGTTGTTAAGGGGAGAGCAGGGTATTAACTGGGCGGGCTGTGGCCCGTCTAGCCTAGGACAGATATCCAGCCCAGATATTAATTTTTCTCAAGATGAAAATGGCTAGCCCAGCTATAAGGTTTTTTGAGGAATACCCAGGCAAGGTCAACTTGTTATTCTCCGCCCCGCTGGGCTGCAAATCTTTCCTAGGAGGGATGCATTAGGCTTAACAGGAAAAATGGGCTTTAAAAATAATAAATGGGATGTCATTATAAAAACTGGGCAGTAACTATAAAAAATGCACCAAGCACGAAATTAGTTTATAAAATATTATTTATGGATTTTGAAAATCTTAATTTTTAATTGTTGCGCGCGCAATGTTTCGTTAGATTTTTACGTAATACAAATTTATATTTAATCTGACTAGAAATTTTGGGATAAAAATATTTCGGATCCCATCAAAATGTGGGAAATTTTATTGAATTCTGTCTTGAACGGTTGGCTGAAATTATTAATCGTTGTCCTAGATAGAAAATGGACTGTACTTTTAACAAACTGTAAATGGGCTGTAGTAAATTCCATTAGAATTCAAAAATGGGTTGTACATTCTTACAAATCGCAAATGGGCTATAAGTTCTCTGCCACACACTTGTGGGCCTACTAAGTTGACGCGTCCCCTAAAAAAAGAACTTGACGCGTATGCAAGGCTTTGTCAACTTATTATAGTCAACACACGGTTCTAGCAGCAGTGGCCGTTGGATGTCCATCCAACGGATGCTGTGCTTCTTCTTCAATGTCGGATATTCTAGCTTCACCCGCTCGAAAAATGATTCCTCCCCCTGACATCTGGGGCGCACCATTTCGGAAGCTGACCTTTGGGCCTACTAAGTTGACGCGTACCAAGGGCGTTGTCAACTTAGTCAATATGAACGATTCTAGCTGCAGTGACTGTACGATGTCCATCCAACGGCCGTAGTGCTTCTTCAACCTCTGGTCTTCTTGCTCCAGCCGCCCAAAGCAGCGCCGGTCATGCCGCTTGCTCCAGCCTCCCGTGGCCGGCTGTGCTGCCGCGGAGGCCTCACCGCCCCCACTACTCCCATCGCTGGCCAGGCCATCCCTCCACTCACCCACACCCCCTGTTATTCTGCGGCGACGGCAGCCCCACACCGCAGCCGAACCAGTGAAGCCTCGTACTCCTCTCCGCGCGGGCTTCCACTACCGCGTCTTCCCCGGCTCCGCGTCGTCCCCTTCCTAGGCCTCGCCGCCCGCCGTCGTCCACCGCCCTGGTGCTCTCGGTGCGGCGTGGTCAACGTGGTCAAGGAACGACTTCCATCAGAAGAGTACTGTACGTGGAGAGGCCGATAGCTGAGTCGACGACAGCCGCAAGGAAGTGCCTCCTTATTACGCGGAAAATAATTATTCCTCCAGCTGACAGCAGGGACCCACCGGACGGGCCACCGTATTTGGCGAAAAAACATTTCCCCCTGACTGCTGGGACCCACCGGACGGGCCACCGTATTTCATGAAAAATACGTTCCCCGCGCTGTCAGCTCGGACCCACCGGAAGTGCCTCCTTATTACGCACAAAAAAATGAATACTCCCCCTGCTAGTTGGGACTCACCTTGGTGGGAGGCTGACTTGTGGGCCTACTAAGTTGACGGGGACAGAGTGCTTTGTCAACTTAGTCAATATGAACGATTCTAGCTCCAGTGACCGTACGATGTCCATCCAACGGCCATAGTGCTTCTTCAACCTCTCGTCTTCTTGCTCCAGCCGCCCAAAGCAGCGCCGTTCGTGCCGCATGCTCCTGCCTCCCGTGGCCGACTGCGCTGCCGCGGAGGCCTCACCGCCCCTACTATTCCCACCGCTGGCCAGGCCCTGCGGCGACGGCAGCCTCACGCCGCAGCCGAACCAGTGAACCCTCGTACTCCTCTCCGCGCGGGCTTCCACTGCCGCGTCTTCCCTGGCTCCGCGTCATCCCCTTCCTAGGCCTCGCCGTCGTCCATCGCCCTGGTGCTCTCGACGCGTTGTGGTCAACGTGGTCAAGGAACGACTTCCATCGGAAGAGTACTGTACGTGGAGAGACTGACAACTGGGTCCACGGCGGCCGCAAGGAAGTGCCTCCTTATTACGCGCAAAATAATTATTCCTCCACCTGACAGCAGGGATCCACCGGACGGACCACCGTATTTCGTGAAAAAAAGTTTCCCCCTGACTGCTGGGACCCACCAGCTACATCTTCGCACGCAAGGAAGTGCGTCAGGGCAAAAAAACGATTCGCCCCCCTGACTGCTGGGACCCACCAGCTACATCTTCGCAGGCAAGGAAGTGCCTGACAGTCGGGACCCACCTGGTCGAAGCGTACGTAGCATTGTCATTCGAGTCGCGAACGTGTACGTACATACTGGTCGATGTAGAGGCGCGCACGTGTCGTAGTAGAGGCACGCATGTAGCATGTACACGTACGTACAGCGGCCAGTGTGCAAGAAAGAAAATACGGCCACATATGTACATACGGGCAGGGTCTCGAACGCCTACTCGCGCATACGTACGGCTAGGGCTCGTGTACATGGCTGGGTCGGAACGGAGAAACTGCGTCGCCGTCCTGTTCATGGGGAGCCAACCGGCTGGGTCGGAACGGAATGCGTCGTCGTGTTCATCGGGAGGGCTTGGATGGAACAGCCGATGGAAACGAGGCCTGGCGTACCGCAGAACGGAGTAAACGGCCTTGTGTTCGACCGGTCACGGTGGAAACGGGATCCTGTTCATCGGGAGGGGTCTGGCGTATCGCAAAACGGAGCAAACAGACCTCCTACGGTCGAAACGGGGGTCCTGTTGATCGGGAGGGGTGTGGCATACCGCAAAACGGAGGAGACAGACTTGTGTTGGAGCACTACGGTCGAAACAGGGGTCCTGTTCATCGGGAGGGGTGTGGCGTACCGCAAAACGGGACTCCACGGGATACTGTTCATCTCCATCGTCGATCCCCTCCAGCCTCCACGGGCTACTGTTCATCCACCGTCGACCTCCTCCAGCCTCCACCTACGACTGTTCATCCACGGGCTCCTGTTCATCCAGCCTCCACCGCGCGCTACTCCACCGGCTACTGTTCAACCAGCCCTCTCCACGGGCTCCTGTTCAACCACCCCTCCACGGGCTACTGTTCATCCAGCCCTCCACCGTCTACAGTTCATCCTTCCCTCCATGGGGTGGTCCTGTTCATCCAGCCCTCCACGGGGTCCTGTTCATCCAGCCCCAACCAGCTCGATCTATCGGGGTCCTGTTCATCCAGAGGCAACACCACGAGGTCCTGTTCATCCACCCCCACCGGGAACTGTTCATCCAAACCCGCCCAGCAACGCTCACTGTTCATCCAGAGGCAACATCGATCGGCTTCAGTTAGCAGCAGTAGCGAAGGAATCGCTCGATCGGGTTTAGTTAACAACCATCGATCGATCGCTCGGGTTCAGTAATGCGTAGCCTGCAATGCAATCGCTCGGGTTCAGTTAGAGCCCAACGCCTCGCTCGGGTTCAGTTAGAGCCCAACGCCTCGCACCCACGCGCGTGCGTGTATGAGAGAAACGCGCATCGCTCGGCTCTGACCACCCACTGTAACCGGGAACACCCCGATAATTTCCTCGCCCTCGCTTCAACCACGGTTTTTTCCGTCATGGACTGCCCAAAGAATGTCATGGAGCTGCGTCTCCGGCCCGCCCAGGACGAAAAGCTCATTTTCTGTCATGATTTTTTGTCATAGAAGTAGGACCCCACCACATCTATGATGATACCGGGTTTTTTCACAATTATCATCATAGAAGTGTCAGAAGTATGACAGAAAAAAAATTCGTTCGGCCCAAAATGTCACGGATGTGTCTTTTTTTGTAGTGAGTGCCGGTGAGGGTCAGGTTCCATAGCTAGCAATGAGCTGGGAGCTGTGCGTGGCTGCCCCGGCCCTGCCGGAGGAGAAGGTCGACGGTGTCTTGTGCGAGACGGTGGCCGACATTGTGAGGCAGTGGTTTTGGGTAATTTCTCCTTTACAGAATTAAAAATCGTTAGTACATAGTGATTGTGCTAATCAGTGTTGTCTTGTTCGATTGCAGACCTTCTATAGGTGTACTGAGGAACACGAGGAGGAGGCAGCTAGGGTTCTCGAAGCCGAGTGCAAGCGCCTACTTCAGAACTTATGGCACGAGGCTAGGGTGCAGGTTGTTCGAGACTACTATGCCTCGACTAACATTAGGAGGGCCAAGAAGAAGTGCTGCGGCAAGTATCTGAGTAAGGAGAAGTACATGAAGGTAAATACCTATTCTTAAGGCCTTGTACTTAGTTTCCTTGATTTCATTCATAGGCGTAGCGCTGAAATTTCTCTTTTCCTAACTTAGGTGCCCCCGAGATGGTGTGCGGATAGGATGGACGGTTGGGAGGCGTTGGTGGATGAGTGGTGCTCTCCCCAATGGCTAGCCGAGCACAACAAGGCCAGGGATAAGCATGCCCAAATGCAAGGTGTGCCACACCATCAAGGGAGCTCCAACCTGTTTGAGTACGGGGTTTGCCATCAGCCAGCAAACAGCAAACCTGCCACATGGCAGCTACCTGTGCAACCTGGGGGCACTGGGCTGGCCTATATGGTTGCTTTGCCGTCTGCTGGCGGACGGCAAAGACCTTTGCATCTTTGCCATCAGCCAGCAAACGGCATAGCAGGCCACATGGCAGCAACCTGGGCTGGCCTATATGGGCACTTTGCCATCCGTTGGCAGAGGACAAAGATGCAAAGGACTTTGTCATCTCCCAGCAGACGGAAAAGCACGCTGTTAACCCCCTAACGGACCTAACCTGCCACGTGTGCCGTCCAGGCTCTTCGCTGTCTGCTGGCAGACGGCAAAGACCATTTCATCTTTGCCATCTGCTAGTGGACGGCAAATAACCCTTTGCCGTAGCTTATTCAGTCGGACCTTTTGCCGTCCGCCAGGCATGCCTTTGCCGTCAGCCATGGCAGACGGCAAAGTGTCTGATTCCTGTAGTGCCTACTCCTGCTTTGGGGTGGATTGGCCTCGCCAGGGGCTGAGGAAGAACTAGTACAGAAGGAAGAACAACCACAGGAGGTTAGTTCTTGTGTTGGTGTGAGTTAGTGAGGGTTCGGGTTCTCTCTGTCCTATGGTGGTGGCTAGGCTATATTTATAGAGGCCTCGGTCCTCTTCCGCAAAATGTAGGCGGGAAAGGATTCCACAATGGCCAATTTGAAAGGGGACAAGAAGTACATCCTATCCTGATGAAAGGTGGTCTTTGCCTGCAAAAGCTTCTGCTCGTGACGCCATGGTGGGCTCGGCAATGACCTCCGTCCTGCCGTCCTGCCGGCCTTGGTCTTGTAGCACGTGAATGGATACCTTTGGCTGATTCCTCGGGACTCCGCGCCTGCGCTTGCCTCCTTAGCACCAAAGAGGACACCTGCTGTACTACGCCCGCTAGCGCCCGCATGGCCTTGGTCGTCATGGCTTACGTCACCTTAACCTCATGAGGCGAGCGCCTGCATAGGAATCTCCACTCCTCAGAAACCAGCCTAGGGAGGCTGCTCCCTCCGGAGGTCTTGGCGTCGTCCGCCTCGCGAGGTTTGGCCTCTCGCGAGGGTCTTGCCTAGTTGATGCAGAAGATGGGCCGTACCAGGCCGTCGATGGAGCCCTACCACGGGCTGCAGGCAGGCAAGTTTGGGTACCCTGGTTCCCAGAATGCCGACAGTAGCCCTCGGGCCTAAGGCGCGCTCGGACTTGGCTTCGGAGCGAAGCCAAAGGGCAAGGGCGAAGTGCCGCGGGCCCCAATCGCCTACGACCGGGTTGACGCGTGGCTCTTGATGGGACGTGGGTGCCTGCGCTTCCCCATGCTGCCTCGGCAACCATTCGACTTGGCAACAGCCTGCTGCATGCAAAAAAGATCATCATTACTGGGGATCGTGGGAGGCCAGCGGTTGGCCGCCCTTTGGCTATAAATGGAGGGGGCGGAGCCCCCTGCTCATCTCCGTCTTCTCGCTACTTGCTCCTCCTTCTTCCTTCTTGTCCCGCCATCTTGTCGAAACACCCATGGTGTCGGTGAGGAGGTTTTTCGCGGCAGAGAAGGGGAAGGCCGCCAAGGAAGGGCCAGGCTCGCCACCGGCCAAGAGAGGCCATTGGCGGCCCCGAAAACACGCGGTGGCTCCGCCAGCGGCCCATCGAGGGCGCGGGCGTGCCCCTTCAATGGCCGGTGTTGCCTTCGGCAGCCCCGACGGTGCTTCTTCCCGCGGTAGAAGCCACCGCGGACAGGGCGACCTTAGCGACGGGGGGAGGCACGCGGCGATCGCCGGGCCTCCATGCCCGCGCTCCCATTCAGCCAACGCATCCATGGAATTCGTCGTGTCGTCGGGGAGGCCAGCGCACACCTGGTTCCAGCTTCCGCGCTTCTTTGCGAGCGCGCTGCTGGCTGGAGGGGCTGATGGCCTCTGGCTGTAGGCCGACGGCTACTCCAGCAAGGCTGCATGGGTGGATGTTGAAGTCACCGCCGCTGGCAACGTGTTCCTGAACTGCGGGTGGCAGTCATTCGCCCGTGCGCGGGGCTTGCACGGGAGGTGCACCCTCCATTTGACGTACGACGGTGTTGCGACCCTCTACATCAGCGTGTTCGGGGAAGGCGGCCAGTGCTCGGGGTGCTACCCGAAAAGCGACAATGACGGCGATGATGGTGAGCTTGCCCTTGACGACGCTCGCATTGCCTCCAGCGATGACGGCTCCTCCTCCGAGGAGAGCACCAGCGACGGCAACTATGATGAGCCTCCGTGTCGCCGGGCTGGAACCAAGGAGGGTGACGAGTAGCGCCGCCGTCGCGTTTCGGTGAAGCTGGAGGAGGGCTCTGACTGAGCCCGAGTGTTGCTGGAGCCGGGCCTCACGAGCCGCAGTGGTCACGTAGCTATTTACGTTTTCTTTTTCTGCATCAAGGAAGGAGTAGAAGGCCCCGTCGGGGCGTGTAATGAACCATGGTGCTTGCACCATTGTGCTATGCTTGTTATTTTTATATTGTGTCATGATATACGCACTGCTACTGGGCGTAGTTAGGATGACTTAGCTGGATGTGCTCGCAGTAGACTCCCATGCTGCGAGGGCGTGCCCCTTGTTTCAGGGGCGTCTTCCAAGGGCTTCCTTCTTGAAGACTCGAGAGTCGTTGAGCCTCAAGAGGCGTTGTGTAGCTGCAGGGTTTGAGGACCTCATGAGGTGTCTCGTCTTACCTCACGCAAGCCCCTGAGTGTGGGTTGGTCGTGGCTAGTATGTTGCGTCACGGTGCCCGGAGGCACAGACTCAAGAGGACGCGCATGCCCATGAGCTCGTTTAAGAGTGTCCCACGAGGATTAAGACGCCAAAGGCTGGGGCAGCAAGGCTTTGGTGGGGTGTGGTCGCGGGCAAGCCCAAGTGCACACACCGTACCCAGCCCCCGCGCATGAGACGCGTGAGGAAGAGCGACGGGCAACTGCCACTCTCCCTAAGGCAAAATTTCAAAGAGCGAACACTGTGAGGAGAGAAAAAGAAAGAAATTTCCCAACCCTTGCGAATGAAAGACAAGAAAACTCCAAATTTCATTCAAGAAGTTGCAAACCAGCTATAGAAAGCAAGCAAAAGAACAGCCGCTACCGGCACGTAGACTAGTCTTCTTGTCTTCCCACCAGCGCAGAGCATGGGGCCTCCACTAGGACGTGGGTGGGAGCCCCCGTGAGGCCCAGGGGCGGCACTCAGGAGACTCTGGGGTATGTATAGCCCCAACTCATTATTACGTGAGAGTGTCACGAGCGGAGATCTTCACATGCGCGGGGCCTTGGTCATGGGTAGAACTTCCAGAGGTGCTGGATGTTCTAGGCGTTCTGGATGAGGACCCCGTCCTGCATCTCCAGGCGCGCGGCGCCAGGCCTGGAGACACGGGCGATCCTGAATGGGCCCTCCCACATGGGTGAGAGCTTATTAAGCCCTTCCCTGGAGAGCAACCGCCTCAGGACGAGATCACCCACCTCAAGCGTCCTGGAGCGGATGCTATGACAGGATACCGCCGCAGCGCCTGCCGGTACCTCGCTGCATGAAGTAAGGCTTGGCAGCAGCGTTCCTCCCCCATCACGAGGTCCATCCCCCGTGAGGCGTCCTGGCATGCCTTGTCGAATGCCAAGACCCGCGCGGAGCGATGCCTGACCTCATGAGGGAGGACCGCCTTGGCTCCGTAGACGAGGAAGAACAGAGTCTCGCCCATGGGCTTGGTCGCGGTGGTGCGGATGGACCACAACATGGACTGGAGCTCATCGAGCTGGCCCCTGTCGTGGGCCTCAAGCTTCTTCTTGAAGGTCCTTGCCTTGAGGCCCCTCAGGACCTCCGCGTTGGCGCGCTCAGCCTGGCCATTGCTCTGTGGGTGTGCCACCGAAGCGTAGCATATCTGCGTTCCAAGGTTAGCACAATATGTTTTGAAAAGGTTGCTCGTGAACTGAGAGCCGTTGTCGGCGATGATGCAGTTAGGAACCCCGAAACGGCTCACGTGGCCCTTGACGAACTTGACGGCTGAGCCGGCTGGGATGGTGCGGACGGCCTCCACTTCCGCCAACTTGGTGAACTTGTCGATGGCGACGTAGAGGTAGCAGTAGCCCCCGGGCGCTCAAGGGAACGAGCCCAGGATGTCCAACCCCCAGACCATGAATGGCCACGAGAGCGCAATGGTCTGGAGGCCCTGAGCAGGCTGGCGGATCTGCTTAGCATGGAACTGACAGGCCTCACAAGATCTTACCAACTAAGTGGCGTCATTGAGCGTCGTAGGCCAGTAGAATCCGCTGCGGAACGCCTTGCCCACGAGGGTGCGCGATGAGGAGTGATGCCCACAGTCCCCGCCACGTATGTCGGCCGACAGCTCACATCCCTACTCCCTGGAGATGCACCATAGAGATGTAGGGGAACGCGACAGAAAAAAAATTGGTACAACGAGCACGCCCATGATCACTATGGAGATGTCATACAAGGTTTGATCTATTTCGTACCGACTCATAGCATAGCGGAAGAAGAGTCGGTGTAGATCATCTGTGCAGATCCCCGCAGCTAGGATTTAAAACCACCCAACCGTGGAGATGTACTCCCTCATCGGACAACCCTTCAAGAGGCGGACGGATAGTCCCACGGACGATGTTGCGGACAGCCCTTCGGGAGGACCCTTGAAACTCGAACGGAGACTCGGACTGCCCTTCGGAAGGACACAAGAACATCCCCTCGGGCAAAAGATCGAAACTACGACCTCTCTATGGGGTTGCACACATATGGTGTCAGCTATCCGATAGGGCTTCGCCGTCCAGAACTAGTTCCTGCCAGAACCCAGACAACCTTTCAGCTCTACGAAACTCTTTTCATGGGAGGAAGAGAGAGAGCCAGACAAAGCATGGAATGTGCATGAGAGAAAGGGATGATCTTTGATCAGCCCCCTCACCTCCTATTTATAGGAAACCCAAGGGGTAGGGTGCCTCCACAAATTACCAAAAACTGACATGCATTAGGTCACACATGAGGGTGTTATGGGAAATATGGGAGGCCATCAGGAGCTCCATGGAGCACCACCATGTGTGGCCATCCACCCCTTGGGGGTCCCCCATGAGGGGCTTCCTTGGCTCCCAAGACCTTCTAGAAGCCTTTTCACAGAAGCCCTAAAAGGTGGCTTTCCAAAAAATATCCATAAAGCTGATTTTCACTATTCACGATGGCATTTTTCAGTGTCTGTTCAAACTGAAAATATTTATGTGGGCTTAGAACATTTCCACCCACTAAAATAATTTTCAACGTGTTCCGAAACAATTTTGGATTAGTGATTTTCATCTGCGAAAAGCAGCAAAACTGGTTTCGGCAGCTCTGGACAATTTCCGGTTTTTATCCCGAAAAATTCCCAAAAGTTTCCAGAATGATTCTGGCACCCTCCAAGAATTATCAGGCATGTCCCCAAACCATTTTTACTTAATGGTATATCCCAAAACAACCTTTTGGCTTTATTTTGTCTCAGACTCCCTGTCTAGTATTCAACAGATAGATGACCCTTAAGCGTGTGACCCTATAGGTTTGGTGAAGTATAGACATGACCCGGAACACTTTCCGATCAATGATCAACATCGAAGCCGTGGACACCCATATTGACCCCTATACCCACACGAATGAATATTCAAGTGAACCTCCAGTTATCGTGCGCTATTCCTATTGCTTCGCGATATGTTACAAATACCCGAGGTGAGATTTACTTGAATCCCCGTGGATCAACAACTTGTCCACTATGCCAGTTACCTCGTTACCGGTTTTGTTCTCTTTTCTCGTTTCTGTGTTGGCATCCCTGTGATCAAATCACATTGTGTCTGGATAGACGATGATGGATACCGTAACACCGAGAGGGCCCAAGACTATCTCTCCATTGCCGGAGGAGCAATTCCCAATCTTGCTTGTTTCTTATCATACTTTTCCGTGAACCCGTAAGCCGCCGTAATAGCCACCCAGTTACGGATGGCGTTTAACAAACCCCAAAGTTCACAAAGCAAGCACGAAGGAACTCGATACTCTCATGGTCTAAGGAATTATGCAAACATTAACTTCTCTATGTTATTAACCATAAACTTGTGATGAATGTATCTCATGGCATAACATCAATCTGGGTCGATTCAACACAAGTGTTCTACTAACATTGTGCCCGGAAAATTGCCAGCACATCCATGCCCATGATCAGGAAAACAGGATCATCATGCAATACTTGAGCTAGTCTTAGAGGCAAGACTAGGAATACATTTTACCGTTTATTATACCACACGTGCACATGAGTTTCTCTCCGAGCCTCGTGTTATTGTAGACTCGAGAATCACAGCAGTTATAGCATGGTATATAAACATTCATTACAAACTTTGGAGATACAAAATAACTGTTATTACTGCCTCTAGGGC
This sequence comes from Triticum aestivum, assembly GCF_018294505.1. NCBI lineage: Eukaryota > Viridiplantae > Streptophyta > Magnoliopsida > Poales > Poaceae > Triticum > Triticum aestivum. The sequence continues at coordinate 112,561,367 of NC_057802.1, forward strand.
ATATCTCCTACAAACTCCCACTTTCACTAGAGTCATAATCCAGTTACATGACTTCCCTAACACCAATGGCTATCTGGTGTTGCTCATGCTTTGCTCGTGGTAGAGGCTTTGTCATCGGGTCTGACACGTTCAGATCCGTGTGAACTTTGTGAACTTTCACTAAACCTGCTTCGACATGATTTCAAATGAGTTTATATTTGCGTTCAATATGTCTTGTCTTATGGTGCGAACTTGGCTCCCTTGCCTGAGCCACGGCGCCACTATTATCACAATAGATCTCCACCGGGTCCAGAGCACTTGGAACCACACCAGGGTCTTCAAGAAATTGCTTGATCCATACTGCCTCCTTGGAGGCTTCTGAAGCTGCAACATATTCGGCCTCCGTCGTAGAATCTGCCACAGTCTTTTGTTTGGAACTTTTCAAATCTACCGCACCGCCGTTCAATATGAAAACATAGACTGATTGAGATTTGAAGTCATCTGGGTCAGTCATGAAGCCTGCATCAGTGTAACCACTTACAATGAGCTCTTCATCACCTCCGTACATGATACGTCTCCAACGTATCTATAATTTTTTACTGTTCCATGCTATATTATATTCTGTTTTGGACATTATTGGGCTTTATTATACACTTTTATATTATTTTTGGGACTAACCTATTAACCGGAGGCCCAGCCCAGAATTGCTGTTTTTTGCCTATTTCAGAGTTTCGCAGAAAAAGAATATCAAACGGAGTCCAAACGAAATGAAACCTTCGGGAACGTGATTTTCGGAACGAACGTGATCCAGAGGACTTGGACCCTACGTCAAGACATCAACCAGGAGGGCACGAGGTAGGGGGGCACGCCTACTCCCCCCCTAGGGCGCGCCCTCCACCCTCATGGGCCCCTGTTGCTCCACCGACGTACTCCTTCCTCCTATATATACCTACGTACCCCCAAACTACCAGATACGGAGCCAAAAACCTAATTCCACCATCGCAACTTTCTGTACCCGTGAGATCCCATCTTGGGGCCTGTTCCGGAGCTCCGCCGGAGGGGGCATCGATCACGAATGGCTTCTACATCAACACCATAGCCTCTCCGATGATGTGTGAGTAGTTTACCTCAAACCTTCGGGTCCATAGTTATTAGCTAGATGGCTTCTTCTCTCTTGTTGGATCTCAATACAATGTTCTCCCCCTCTCTCGTGGAGATCTATTTGATGTAATCTTCTTTTGCGGTGTATTTGTTGAGACCGATGAATTGTGGGTTTATGATCAAGATTATCTATGAACAATATTTGAATCTTCTGTGAATTCTTTTATGTATGATTGGTTATCTTTGCAAGTCTCTTCGAATTATCAATTTTGTTTGGCCTACTAGATTGATCTTTCTTGCAATGGGAGAAGTGCTTAGCTTTGGGTTCAATCTTGCGGTGTCCTTTCCGAGTGACAACAGGGGCAGCAAGGCACGTATTGTATTGTTGCCATCGAGGATAACAAGATGGGGTTTATATCATATTGCATGAGTTTATCCCTCTACATCATGTCATCTTGCTTAAAGCATTACTCTGTTCTTATGAACTTAATACTCTAGATGCATGCTGGATAGCGGTCGATGTGTGGAGTAATAGTAGTAGTTGCAGGCAGGAGTCGGTCTACTTGTCTCGGACGTGATGCCTATATACATGATCATACCTAGATATTCTCATAACTATGCTCAATTCTGTCAATTGCTCAACAGTAATTTCTTCACCCACCGTAAATACTTATGCTCTTGAGAGAAGCCACTAGTGATACCTATGGCCCCCGGGTCTATTTTCCATCATATTAATCTTCCAACACTTAGTTATTTTTATTGCCTTTTATTTTACTTTGCATCTTTATCATAAAAAATTCCGAAAATATTATCCTATCATATCTATCAGATCTCACTCTCGTAAGTGACCGTGTAGGGATTGACAACCCCTTATCGCGTTGGTTGCGAGGATTTATTTGTTTGTGTAGGTGCGATGGACTCGCGCGTGGCCTCCTACTGGATTGATACCTTGGTTCTCAAAAACTGAGGGAAATACTTACGCTACTTTGCTGCATCACCCGTTCCTCTTCAAGAGAAAACCAACGCAGTGCTTAAGAGGTAGCAAGAAGGATTTCTGGCGCCGTTGCCGGGGAGGCTTACGCAAGGTCAAGTCAAGATTTGGACTCCTGACAACGAGCCATTTCTGGCGCCGTTGCCGGGGAGTCTACGCAAAAGTCAACATACCAAGTACCCATCACAAACCCTTATCTCCCGCATTACATTATTTGCCATTTGCCTCTCGTTTTCCTCTCCCCCACTTCACCCTTGCTGTTTTATTCGCCTTTTCTTCGCCTTCTTCCCATATGTCCTTTTGTTTGTGTTTCCATGTGCCTTCTATTTGCTTGCATTGTTGCTTGCTAAAAATCTATTGATATGGATCCACTTAAAGTGTTCTACTTGGATCATCTTCGATCCTTATGCGCTCGTGCTGAAACCCCAACTAGCCTAGTTGATGGGAAAACTTTAGATGAGCATGCTCATTTTGTGCATCACCGTTTGTCTGAAAAAGGGAGACTCTTATGGAATCAAATAAACAAATTGCTGTGTTATGCTTGGAATCTTTGTGAAATTTGTGATATTACTTGTTGCTCTAAGAACCCCAAAAAACACCTTCCCTACCTATGTGAGTTTAATGATAATGAAATCTTATCTACTTATGCAAAGGGTGTTTATAGTTACTACGATATCGAACAAATTGAAGAATTTGTTGCTTTTAAGGGTGCTTATGAAGTTGCTTCTTTGATTGAAAAGTATGATATTACTCTCTACGAATCTGAAAAATTTGACATACTTAAATATTGCTATGAAAACTATGCTCATAATGTCTATGTCAAAGAATTTATTGAGAGAATGACCGTTGCTTTGGAAGAAAATAATGATATGCATGAATCTATAGATAATGATGATTCTGATGATTTGATTGAAATATCCCTTGATGAACATGATGCTTGCTATTCTTGTGGCCATGATGCCAATCTTTATGAGGATGAATTTGCCATAGTTCCTTATGTTAAACATGAGATCGTTGCTATTGCACCCATACTTGATAGTTCCTTCGATGAAAAGCACGATTGCAATGATTTTACTATAAATTTTCTTGATGTAAATTGTGCTAATAATATGCAAAACCCTAAGCTTGGGGATGCTAATTTTGCTATGTCTACTACTTGTTGCAATGATCATGATTGGGGTGATTCTTCTTATGATCTTCAAAATTTATTTAAGCCCCATGATGAATATGAGATTGATAATAGTGTTTGCAATATTATTGAAAGTGGGCTTGGAAGAGTGTCAACTTTAGATCCCACATATTTGGATTTTGATCAATCTTATGAAGTTTTTGATAAAAGTGGGTTTGGAGAGGTCATGACTTTAGTTAATGTTAATCCCACTATTACGGAAGAGTGTCAACTTTGCATAAATGTGGATCGTGTTAAGAATATGTTTTGTGATAGCTATATTGTTGAATTTGCTTATGATCCTACATGTAATTATTATGAGAGAGGAAAATATGGTTGTAGAAATTTTTATGTTACTAAATTACCTCTCGTTATGCTGAGATTGCTATTGTTTCTTTCCGCTTCCTTGCATATGCTAGTTTTTGCCTGCCTTGATAATTTGTTTCCCTATAAGATGCCCAAGCATAGGAAGTATGTTAGACTTATATGTGTTTGTCACGTGTTTCATGATGCTCTTTTTGCGCTTCAATTCTTGTCTTTCATGTGAGCGCCATTAAAATTATCAATGCCTAGCTAGGGGCGTTAAACGATAGCGCTTGTTGGGAGGCAACCCAATTTTATTTTTAGTTTTTTGCTTTTTGCTTCTGTTTAGGAATAAATCTTTGATCTAGCCTCTGGTTAGATGTCCTTTTATGTTTTATTTAGTGTTTGTGCCAAGTTAAACATATAGGATCTTCTTGGATGGTCGTTATTTGATCTTGCTGAAAATTCCAGAAACTTTCTGTTCACGAAAATAATTGTTAAAAATCACCAGAACGTGATAAAATATTAATTCAAATTGCTGCTGATCAATAAATAAATTTTCTAGGTCTTACTATTTGGGCTGAATTTTTGGAGTTCCAGAAGTTTGCGTTAGTTACAGATTACTACAGACTGTTCTGTTTTTGACAGATTCTGTTTTTCGTGTGTTGTTTGCTGATTTTGATGAATCTATGGCTAATAAAATAGTTTATAAACCATAGATAAGTCGGAATACAGTAGGTTTAACACCAATATAAATAAATAATGAGTTCAGTACAGTACCTTGAAGTGGTGTTTTGTTTTCTTTCGCTAACGGAGCTGATGAGATTTTCTGTTAAGTTTTGTGTTGTGAAGTTTTCAAGTTTTGGGTAAAAGATTTGATGGATTATGGAACAAGGAGTGGCAAGAGCCTAAGCTTGGGGATGTCCAAGGCACCCCAATATAATCTAAGGACACAAAAAATCCAAAGCTTGGGGATGCCCCGGAAGGCATCCCCTCTTTCGTCTACTTCCATCGGTAACTTTACTTGGAGCTATATTTTTTTGATAGAAAAGCTATATTTTTATTCACCACATGATATGTGTTTTGCTTGGAGCGTCTTGTATTATTTGATTCTTTGCTCTTTAGTTTACCACAATCATCCTTGCTGTACACACCTTTTGAGAGAGACACACTTGATTCGGAAATTGTTAGAATACTCTATGTGCTTCACTTATATCTTTTGAGTTATATAGTTTTTGCTCTAGTGCTTCACTTATATCTTTTAGAGCACGGTGGTGGATTTGTTTCATAGAAACTATTGTTCTCTCATGCTTCACTTAGATTATTTTTAGAGTCCTACAAAACAGCATGGTAGTTTGCTTTAACAATAATAGGCATTCAAGATTAGCAAAAATTCTTATGAGTGTGTTGAATACTATGAGAAGTTTGATGCTTGATAACTGTTTTGAGATATGAAGATGGTGATATTAGAGTCATGCTAGTTGAGTAGTTTTGAATTTGGTAAATACTTGTGTTAAAGTTTGTGATTCCCGTAGCATGCACGTATGGTGAACCGTTATGTGATGAAGTCGGAGCATGATTTATTTATTGATTGTCTTCCTTATGAGTGGCGGTCGGGGACAAGCGATGGTCTTTTCCTACCAATCTATCCCCCTAGGAGCATGCGCGTAATACTTTGCTTTGATAACTTGTAGATTTTTGCAATAAGTATATGCGTTCTTTATGACTAATGTTGAGTGCATGGATTATACACACTTTTCTTCCTTCCACCATTGCTAGCCTCTCTAATACCGCACACTTTTCGCCGGTATCATACACCCACCATATACCTTCCTCAAAACAGCCACCATACCTACCTATCATGGCATTTCCATAGCCATTCCAAGATATATTGCCATGCAACTTACCACCGTTCCGTTTACTATGACACGCTCCATCATTGTCATATTGCTTCGTATGATCATGTAGTTGACATTGTATTTGGGGCAAAGCCACCGTCCATAATTCTTTCATACATGTCACTCTTGATTCATTGCATATCCCGGTACACCGCCGGAGGCATTCACATAGAGTCATATTTTGTTCTAAGTATTGAGTTGTAATTGTTGGGTTGTAAGTAAATAAAAGTGTGATGATCATCATTTTTAGAGCATTGTCCCAAGTGAGGAAAGGATGATGGAGACTATGATTCCCCCACAAGTCGGGATGAGACTCCGGACGAAAAAAAAGAGGCCAAAAAAAGAAGAAGAAAAGACCCAAATAAAATAAAAAAATGAGAGAAAAAGAGAGAAGGGACAATGTTACTATCCTTTTACCACACTTGTGCTTCAAAGTAGCACCATGATCTTCATGATAGAGAGTCCCCTATGATATCACTTTCATATACTAGTGGGAATTTTTCATTATAGAACTTGGCTTGTATATTCCAATGCTGGGCTTCCTCAAAATGCCCCAGGTCTTCGTGAGCAAGCGAATTGGATGCACACCCACTTAGTTTCTTTTGTTGAGCTTTCATATATTTATAGCTCTAGTGCATCCGTTGCATGGCAATCCCTACTCACTCACATTGATATCTATTGATGGGCATCTCCATAGCCCGTTGATACGCCTAGTTGATGTGAGACTATCTTCTCCTTTTTGTCTTCTCCACAACCACCATTCTATTTCCACATATAGTGCTATGTCCATGGCTCACGCTCATGTATTCCGTGAAGATTGAAATTTTTTGAGAACGTCAAAAGTATGAAACAATTGCTTGGCTTGTCGTCGGGGTTGTGCATGATTTAAATATTTTGTGTGGTGAAGATAGAGCATAGCCAGACTATATGATTTTATAGGGATAACTTTCTTTGGCCATGTTATTTTGAGAAGACATAATTGCTTAGTTAGTATGCTTGAAGTATAATTATTTTTATGTCAATATTGAACTTTCATCTTGAATCTTTCGGATATGAATATTCATACCAAAATTAAGAAGAATTACATTGAAGTTATGCCAAGTAGCATTCCACATCAAAAATTCTGTTTTTATCATTTACCTACTCGAGGACGAGCAGGAATTAAGCTTGGGGATGCTTGATACGTCTCCAACGTATCTATAATTTTTTATTGTTCCATGCTATATTATATTCTATTTTGGACATTATTGGGCTTTATTATACACTTTTATATTATTTTTGGGACTAACCTATTAACCGGAGGCCCAGCCCAGAATTGCTGTTTTTTGCCTATTTCAGAGTTTCGCAGAAAAAGAATATCAAACGGAGTCCAAAAGGAATGAAACCTTCGGGAACGTGATTTTCGGAACGAACGTTATCGAGAGGACTTGGACCCTACGTCAAGACATCAACCAGGAGGGCACGAGGTAGGGGGCGCGCCTACCCCCACAGGGCGCGCCCTCCACCCTCGTGGGCCCCCTATTGCTCCACCGACGTACTCCTTCCTCCTATATATACCTACGTACCCCCAAACTACCAGATACGGAGCCAAAAACCTAATTCCACCGTCGCAACTTTCTGTACCCGTGAGATCCCATCTTGGGGCCTGTTCCGGAGCTCCGCCGGAGGGGGCATCGATCACGAAGGGCTTCTACATCAACACCATAGCCTCTCCGATGATGTGTGAGTAGTTTACCTCAGACCTTCGGGTCCATAGTTATTAGCTAGATGGCTTCTTCTCTCTTTTTGGATCTCAATACAATGTTCTCCCCCTCTCTCGTGGAGATCTATTTGATGTAATCTTGTTTTGCGGTGTGTTTGTTGAGACCGATGAATTGTGGGTTTATGATCAAGATTATCTATGAACAATATTTGAATCTTCTGTGAATTCTTTTATGTATGATTGGTTATCTTTGCAAGTCTCTTCAAATTATCAGTTTGGTTTGGCCTACTAGATTGATCTTTCTTGCAATAGGAGAAGTGCTTAGCTTTGGGTTCAATCTTGCGGTGTCCTTTCCCAGTGACAGCAGGAGCAGCAAGGCACGTATTGTATTGTTTCCATCGAGGATAACAAGATGGGGTTTATATCATATTGCATGAGTTTATCCCTCTACATCATGTCATCTTGCTTAAAGCATTACTCTGTTCTTATGAACTTAATACTCTAGATGCATGCTGGATAGCGGTCGATGTGTGGAGTAATAGTAGTAGATGCAGGCAGGAGTCGGTCTACTTGTCTCGGACGTGATGCCTATATACATGATCATACCTAGATATTCTCATAACTATGCTCAATCCTGTCAATTGCTCAACAGTAATTTGTTCACCCACCGTAATTACTTATGCTCTTGAGAGAAGCCACTAGTGAAACCTATGGCCCCCGGGTCTATTTTCCATCATATTAATCTTCCAACACTTAGTTATTTTTATTGCCTTTTATTTTACTTTGCATCTTTATCATAAAAAATACCAAAAATATTATCCTATCATATCTATCAGATCTCACTCTCGTAAGTGACCGTATAGGGATTGACAACCCCTTATCGCATTGGTTGCGAGGATTTATTTGTTTTTGTAGGTGCGAGGGACTCGTGCGTGGCCTCCTACTGGATTGATACCTTGGTTCTCAAAAACTGAGGGAAATACTTACGCTACTTTGCTGCATCACCCTTTCCTCTTCAAGGGAAAACCAACGCAGTGCTTAAGAGGTAGCAGTATACAAGGAGTAAATCCTCGGTCCTTTTGAGGTACTTAAGAATACCCTTGACTGCGGCCGAGTGTTCCAATCCTGGATCACTTTGGTACCGTCTGCTAACACTTAGCACATAGGAAACGTCCGGTTTTGTACATAGCATGGCATACATAATACAACCAGTTGCCGAGGGATATGGAACATCATTCATTTGTACTCGCTTATCGAGAGTCTGAGGACACTGATTCTTGCAAAGCACTGTGCCAAGTGACATGGGGAGTAGGCCTTTCTTGGAGTTCTCCATGTTGAACCTTTTCAACACCTTGTCAATGTACGTGCTTTGGCTAAGCGCTATCAGGCGTTTTGATCTATCTCTATAGATTCTGATGCCCAATACATATGCCACTTCATCTAAGTCTTTCATTGAAAAACTCTTCTTCAATGAGTCTTTTATTTCGCTAAGAAAATTCACGTCATTTCCAATCAACAATATGTCATCCACATACAAGACTAGAAATGCTTTTGCGCTCCCACTAAACTTCTTGTAAACACAAGATTCTTCGTCATTCCTAATGAAGCCAAACTCTTTGACTACTTCATCAAAATGAATGTTCCAGCTCCTTGACGCTTGCTTCAAACCATAAATGGCTTTCTGAAGTTTGCATACCTTTCCAACATCCTTATGAACGACAAAACCTTCTGGTTGTATCATGTATACATCCTCTCTGAGGTTTCCATTTAGGAAAGCCGTTTTGACATCCATCTGCCATATTTCATAATCAAAATAAGCAGCAATTGCTAGTAATATCTGAATAGACCTAAGCATAGCTACATGAGAGAAAGTCTCGTCGTAGTCCACTCCTGGAACTTGCGTGAACCCTTTCGTGACAAGTCTAGCTTTGTGGATAGTAATATTACCATCCGTGTCTGTCTTTCTTTTGAAAATCCATTTACAACCAATGGGTTTTACGCCTTCTGGAAGTTCTTCCAAGTTCCGAACTTGGTTTTCATACATGGACTCCATTTCAGATTTCATGGCCTTGTGCCATTCCTTTGAGCTGAGACCCGCCATCGCTTCCTTGTAGTGTGCAGGTTCATCGTCTTCAAGAATGAAGATTTCATTATGAAACCATTCAGGTGGCTGGATAGCCCTACCTGATCTGCGTAGTTCAGTTACAACATTATCTGAAGTTTCCGCATCACATGCGACAACTTCCGGCTCGGTTGTAGGGATAATTTGCGGAATTACTTCCGGTTCCTCAGCCATAACAACGGTTGCCGAAGATTCACTAGTCTCATTAAGTTGTACTGTCCTCCCACTTGGTCCTTTAGCGAGAAATTGTTTCTCGAGAATGTGTCCAACCTTTGGGACAAACACTTTGCCCTCAGACTGGTTGTAGAAGGAATACCCAATGGTGTTATTGGGATAACCCACAAAGTAATTTGTCTGACCTAGGGTCGAGTTTTCTTGGTTGTAAATGTTTTACATAAGCTTCACAACCCCAAACTTTGAGATGCGACACACTAGGAATCTTCCCATTCCACATCTCATGTGGTGTCATCTCAATAGACTTAGACGATGCTCTGTTTAATGTATAAGCGGCAGTAAGTAGTGCGTGACCCCAAAAAGATATCGGTAGATCTGTAAGAGATATAATTGACCTTACCATGTCTAACAAGGTTCGGTTACGTTGTTCCGACACTTTGTTTCCCTGTGGAGTTTCGGGAGGTGTAAGCTGTGAAACGATTCCACGGTCACTCAGATGTTGGCCAAACTCGTGACTAAGATATTCGCCTCCGCGATCAGACCGCAGAAACTTAATATTTTTGTTACGATGATTTAATACCTCATTCTGAAATTCTTTGAACTTTTAAAAGGTTTCTGACTTATGCTTCATTAAGTAGATATAGCCATACCGACTTAAATCGTCAGTAAAAGTCACGAAGTAGAAATACCCACCCGGTGCGGATGTGCTCATTGGACCACATACATCACTACGTATTATTTCCAATAATTCACCCGCCCGTTCAGGATGACCCGTGAACGGCGTCTTGGTCATTTTCCCCATCAGGCAAGCTTCACATGTGTCAAATGATTCAAAATCAAAAGACGGTAAAACTCCATATGACTGGAGTCTTTGCATGTGTTTCTTTCCGATGTGGCCAAGCCGACAATGCCACATGAAAGTGTTGGTGGCATCAGCCTTCTTAAGGCGTTTAGCATTCATGTTAAAGACATCATTTCCACATTCAAGATTTACTATGAAAAGGCCCCCAACAATGGGTGCAAGTCCATAAAACATATCCTTACAATAAAGTGAACAACCATTGTTCTCAGACTTTTACGAATATACATCGTGTACTAAACATGATCCAGAGATAATGTTTCTACACAATCCTGGAACAATATAACAATTACTTAGTTCTAGGGTAAACCCTGAAGGGAGACGTAGAGGCATAACGCTGACGGCTTGAGCAGCGATTCCAGCATCGTTCCTGACACGCATTACGACTTCATTCTTTGCCAGTTTACGCGCCTTCTGAAGCCCCTATATCGAGTTGTAAATGTTAGCAACCGATCCGGTATGAAATATCCAAGACTTAGAACTCTCGCAAGTAAGCAAAACGTCAATGACATTAACTTGTATAAAAATTATACCTTTTCCGGTTTTTCCGGACTTCTTATCTTCCGGATACTTCTTGCAGTTTCTCTTCCAATGTCTTGTGCCCTTGCAGTAGAAGCACTCAGTTTCATTCTTGGCTCTGCCCTTAGATTTGCTTTGGGAGTTAGTCTTACCGGTGCCCTTTCCCTTCTTTGGTTTGCATTTCTTCTTTTTGAAACTGGCGGTTTTATTCAGAAGCAACACTTGCTTGCGATTTTTCCGTAGTCCTCCTTCTGCAGTTTTCAGCATGGCGAGCACCTCTTTCGGTGCCTTCTCCATCCCACTCATGTTGTAGTTCATGAAAAAACTATCGTAAGACGGGGGAGTGAAGAAAGCAACATGTCCATCATATGGCCAGGTGGAAGTGGAAATTCCAGGGCTTTAAGCCTTTCAGAATAGCCAATCATTTTGAACACGTGTTCGCCAACTGAACTACCCTCAGCCATCTTGCATTCCATCAAAGCCTTCATGATATCAAATCATTCAGACTTTGTGGTTTCCTTGTACAGAGCATCCAATTCCCGGATCATATCACGGGGTTTATGGAATTTAAAACTTTTTAAAGCTCTGCACTCATGCAAGCTAGCATGAGGCACTGCACTAAGTTGTGATCATCATCCTTAGTGGACCAGACATTTTGTTCATCTTCCGGGGCATCTGCCGCCGGTTTAGCTGGAAGGGCATTTTCAAGCACATACAATATCTTAGCACTCCTGAGGACAATTCTCAGGTTGCGGACCCAGTCCGCATAGTTGTTTCCAGTCGCAGCTAACTTCTCTTTCTCTAACATCGGGCCTAAGTTGAACGCGGTGTTGCGAGCCATTTGATCTATAACAGCAAACACAAGTTTCACTTAGACTTTGTTCATAATAAAATTGCACTAGTGAATAAACAATTTTATTCTAAAGTGCCTTCCCACTCAAATCAATATCTCTCAAAATTGATTGTGAGTGATTCAAGATCCAAACTGTAATTCAACGCCAAGGATGTATCCATCTCAAGTGACGAGAATTTCAATTAGTAGGCGAACTTACCAATCACATCTCTATGTGATTCCTGTTCATCTTTCGGTGCGCGTGTTCTGAGCTCATGAATTTCATGCCAGAACGCCAGGACAACCAAGTGATCTCGATGTGAGGTCTCAACTCACCCGCCTCACACTTCTCTAATCGTTCGTATCCATGTATCCATGTGGTACCCCAAAGAGATAGGTGCCGTGACGGTGCTACACTTGGGAGAACACAACTTGATATTTTAAGTGAGAGATCACCCTAATAAAAGCGACTACCACGCAATCAAAAGGGTGCATCATAAGGGATAAACATCTCAGGCAATTCATAATAGCATGATATGGTATAGCCCTTCTCGACGGAGAAGTCAAGTATTTCTTCGTTTTCGGCATTTGCGTCGGTGTTCACCTTCGCGAAGATTGCCACCACCTTGTCGATGCACCAGATAATATTGCTATCTCTATAGCTAATAAAATAAATGCATTAATTAAGGTTGACATGCATGCCATTAATGTGACAATCATATGGCTCCAGCCATCATGCCGAATCATGACACACAGGTCATGTTAATCAAATTACATCATATAGTCATCTAATACATAATAGAATTAATATGAGACTTGCTATATCACATCACATGCATACCATCCTGCAAAACTAAGTTAGACGCCTCTAATCGGTTTGTGCAAAAATTTATTTTACGTGGCTTCTAAGGTTTTGACTTAAACCGCAGCTACCAACATTCATTATCAAGTATGATTATGCGGGTCGCTAGATTAACTTCCCGGGGTGTATGAAGGACGAGATTGTAACACCCCGGATGTAACTTTCCATAATTGTAACTCCAACTCTTGCCATTTTTGCTATGTGCTATGATATTCCCTCCGTGTTCGGGTTTTGTCTTTTGTTTTGTATTTTGTTCATGTCATGCATTTCATATCATGTCATCATGTGCATTGCATTTGCATATGTGTTCATCTCATGCATCCGAGCATTTTCCCCGTTCTCCGTTTTGCCATCCGGCGCACCCCTCTTGTTGTCTTTCGTGAGCGGGTGTCAAACGTTCTCGGAATGGACCGAGGCTTGTCAAGTCGCCTTGGTATACCACCGGTAGACCAGTGGTCAAGTTTCGTTCCATTTGGAGGTCGTTTGGTACTCCAACGGTTAACCGGGTAACCGCAGATGCCTTCTGTGTGTTCCAGAAAAACCCCCTCTCTAAACAGCCCAAAACCCACCAAACTCTCTTCCATGCTGTAGCCCGCACGCCCGTCACCTCCCTCCTCGCCGTGCCCCCCGCCGTCGCCTCGCCGCGCCGCCGCCGTGCTCCGCCGCCTCGCCCGTCGCCGGCGCAGCCCGAGCCCGCGCGCCCGTCGCCTCCCGTCGCCCGGCGCCGCGCCTCTCCTCCCTCCGGTCGCCGCCCGCCTCCGCCTCCTCTCCTCCGACCCCGCGCGCCTCGAGCTCCGGCGAGCTTCGGTCGATCTGGATCCAGAAAAATTGCCTACGTTGACTTTTTCCTCACCCACGAAAATCAAGTCATTTATTTTTACAATAAGTACCCCTGTTCATCATGGCATAACTCTCTGCATAAAGCTCCGTTTCACGCGTGTAATATATCGAAATATTCGCCTCGTGATGCTCTACATTTTGTTCAATTGCACCATGTTCATTAGAGTCCATCTTGATGCCCAAATCTCTCGTGCAAGAGTGCTAGTTGCTGTTATCTGCTGGTTCTTAACAGAACTTGGAGATTTGTTATTTTTGTATCATTTAACCTGTGCATCTTATGGGCATGAGCTCTACATATGTTTTGTTGTATGCCATGCCAGCTTTCCAGTGGTGTATGCCATGTATTTTTGTGATCTCTGTGGTGACTAGCACAAGCATGCAAACTAGGCCCCGTAATGTTTCTGATTTCAGGGACAGTGATTTCTCCAAGTCCTTGTCTGCTGTTATTTTGTTGCCATGTAAACTTGATGCTACAGAGAGATCCATGTATATTTTGGAGATGTTCAGTAAGGATGTTTTGTAGATATTGTTGTAATTGATCCATTCCTGCCTTTGTTTGCAATTATGGAGTACCATAGCATGACTTAATCTTGCTCTACTTTTGCTATAAAATATTTCAGGCAGATTGTTAACATGATATTCAATTTTGCCAAGCTTGTTGTAGTTGATCCATACATGCTATGTATTTGTTCTTGCCATGGATAGCTTCATATACATGCCATCTTGCTGGAGGTATGCTTGTTTTGTCATGCATTGCTTTGTGATGAGTGCATCAAGCTCACCAACATGCCTTCATATTATTGTTTCTGCCATGCTCTGTTTTCTGCAAAGTCTGTAACCTGTTAACGAAACTTGCTATGTTTACATGGTTGCCATCATATCTTCTGGTCCTTTTTGGCTTATGGTCAGTAAGGGACTTTTGTCATATGCATTTAGTAGAATACTGCCATGCCTTGTTTGGCCATGTTATGTTCCTGTAGCATGTTGATTTAGTGCTCTGAACATTGCTACCTGATGCTGTTTTCTGCCATGTCCAGTAATTTCACTGTCTGTGATCCTGTTATCTTTTGCACTTTTGCCATGCTTGTTTGAGCTTCTTATCTTATTATCTAGCCGTAGCTCAGTGTTCATCTTTTGTCAAGCATCTCCTGTAGATTACTGCCATATGCTTTGTTGCTATGTTGGAGTGTTGTAGTGTTGAGGATATAACCCTTAGTCACCCGCCAGGAGGGGCCGGGTTACTCATAATGGTCATCACGCGAAGCCCAGTACCGAGCTTGAAGACGGTGGGCCAATGATGGGCCTAAGACCCGGAGATGGCTTAAGGCCCGTAGTTACAACTCCATTATGGTAGAACTTGTAGTGTAAGGCAAGAATAGTTGAGAGTCCGAGCCGGACACTCTTATGAGCCGGCCGGGACTCTGAGAGCTGCTGGGCGTCAGCCTCCCTATATAAAGGGACGACCCGGCGGCGGTTTAGGGACAAGAAGATCTCATCGAGAGCCAGGCATAGCAGTTCAGCTCCCTGGTCATCGAAACCCTAAGCAATACCACCTCAACTGGACGTAGGCTTTTACCTTCACCGTAAGGGGCCGAACCAGTATAACCCCCATGTTCCTTGTCCCGCTTAACCCCTTTAAGCTTCCTAGTTGCGATGGCTCCACGACTAAGTCCTAGCTCGAGGACATCTGCCGTGACAATTCCACGACAGTTGGCGCCCACCATGGGGCCAGCGCACGGTGGATTTGAGTTCTTGAAGGGCAGCTTCGAAGGGCTCAAGGGATACGCTGTGGGCCGGATGACCAAGAGTCGTCGCGGCAAGCTCTACATCGACGATGCAAGCTGGGGCCCCGACGCCGGCTCAACTGAGTACGGGTACCGGGTCCCCTTCGGCGGAATTCATGTCTTCATTGGCAGGATTGGTGAGCCGGGCCCTGAGCCAGATCTCTGCGCCGGTCTCATCGAGACGGCTCAGCGTGCACGACCCGCCCGGGCTCTACCTGCCTTGAAGCATGCTTTTGTGGGATGTGTTCATGGAGGACTCTGTGTAGGGTCTGGATCTGGTGATCAGACGGCCGCCGACTCTGACGGCGAGTCGTCTACAGATGAGTCAAACTCGTTGTATCAACTTCAAGATGGCAGGCTCAGGGGTTGTTCCGATGGTGACAGTATTCCAGACCCTTTTGAGCCGCCGAGCCGGGTTGGAATCTTCATGGCCGGTGCACAGCCTGTTCAAAACCCTGCCACTGGGTCAGGAAACCCGGTGCCCTCGTCGGCTCAGGTGCTGATGGATCTCACGAACAAGATGACGGCCCTGTTGACCGCCACGGTTGACCCGGCGGATCAAGCTCAGCATGACGCGGAGGTGGCGCAGTTAAAGTTAGATCTAGTGAAAGCCAAGGAGGATCTGGCGGCGGAAGGGATCAGGATGGCTGCGGAGAGGGCGGCTCTCGACGCCCAGACTCGGTTGATTCAGGCGCAGTCCTTCCGGCTCACGATGGATCAGAACGCGTCCAATGAGGTCATGAGAAGGAGGAATCAAAAGGCCCAATCTCGACTCCCTCCGGTCTACGATCCTCGAAACCTCTTCAACACGCCAGGTGCAGGGTCTAGTAACCCGCCGGAGGTCATAGTGCCCGGGGCTGGGACACCTATTCAGCCACAAGTGATGGGGCCTCCCCGGGTGAACCCTGCCCTGCCTCAGTATGTGCCAATACCACCGGGTCATTATGCTAACCCGCTGGAAAACATGGTCGCCGCGGCAGCACGGCTGGCGGCTCTCCCAATGGACGGCGACTCTCCAACGGCTGGTGAAACCCGCCGGGTCAGAGAACTCCTTCAGACAGCGCTGGCGCAGCAAGAGGCGTACTCTTACAGCCGGGACAGGATCCATTCAACCCCTCATCCAGGCCGGAGCCCGAGTTATAGCAGACACATGGTTTCAGCGACCGGCTCAAGTAATGTCCGACGCCATGACTTGCCCCCTGGCCATGGCCCGGCTCATAACAGAGCCTTTCACGCAACAGACCAAGACAGAGCGCGGCAAGAGGTGGAGCAGGTGCCTCAGTTGATGGCTTACCAGACACCCCCGGCTTATCCGACGACTTCCGTCGACGTGGGTATCCCTACAAGGACTGGAGGTGTCCCTTGTTTAGTGCCGGCTCTCCGCAGTGAACGTCTACCCAAGGACTTCAAAGGGCCTAGGAAGGTGCCTAATTTCACGGCTGATTTACAACCCGGAGCCTGGATCGAGAGTTACAAGATGGCCATGGAATTGCTGGAGGTCAGTGAAGCGGCGATGGCCAAGTACTTCACCATGATGTTAGATGGGACTGCCCGCACTTGGTTGAAAGGGCTACCACCGAATTCCATCGGGTCTTGGGCTGAGCTGAAAGCCCGGTTCATCCAAAACTTCAAAGATACCTATAGGCAGTCTATGTCAATTATGGATTTGACTAACTATAAACAGCAGGAGGGTGAGTCTACGACACATTGGGTTCGCCGGGTCAAAGAAATAATACATTCATCAGATAAGATGGATGCCGGCTCTGCAGTCTTGATGTTGGAGCAGAATTTTCGCTTCCTGCCCCTGAAGATGAAACTCGGGCGGCTCAAGCACGACTGCAATGATATGGGTACGCTGATGGCGGCTCTCGTCAAGTACGCCGACTCTGATAGTACCAAGGACCCCGCGTCAGATGATGAAAGGACAGGGAAGGGAAAGAAGAACGGCAATGGCAAGGGTCCTCAGCATAACCCGGCGAACCAAGGAGGTGGCAAGCGTAAGGCCGACGGCAGCCTAGAGTTTGTAGCCAACGCCAGCTCACAAGGGTAATAACCAGCGACGCAAGGGGAGGCCCCCTCCCCGAGGCGGCGGGTCAGGCCCGACGCTGGAGCAGCTGTTGAATGAGCCTTGTCCAAGGCATGGCTCTAGAGAGAAGCCAGCAACTCATCTATGGAAGGATTGTGCAATCATGAAGGCCTTTAAGAATCTTACAATGGCCCGGGCGGCGGCTCAGGCGCCGGCGGCTTTCATGGCCCGGGCGGCGGCTCAAATTCTAACCCTCAGAACGGTCAAGGGGGCTTTAATCAGCAGTCTGGCCAGGGTCATCAACAGCAGCAGGGGGGTTATCAGACCAATCCAAAGCAGCTTAGCGGTGGACAGTACCATGTGTTTACCACCAGTCTGTGTAAGCGAGATCAGAAGCTTCATAAGAGGGCTGTGAATGCTGTTGAGCCGGCGGTTCCACGCTACTTACGGTGGTCTGAGCAGCCTATAGTGTGGAGTAGGGAGGATCACCCTCCCCGGGTGGATAATCCGGGTCACTTGGCCCTGGTGGTGGCTCCTCAGGTGGGAGGATATAAGTTCACTAAGGTACTCATGGATGGAGGCAGCAGCATCAACATCCTCTATTATGAGACTTTCCGTCGTATGGGGTCGATTGATAAGAACCTCAGCCAGTCAACACTATTTTCCATGGTGTGGTACCTGGTAAGTCGGCTTATCCAGTCGGTAAGATCGAATTGGAAGTGGCCTTTGGAGATGAGAACAACTACAGGGTGGAAAAATTGACCTTTGAGGTGGTCAAGATAAGAAGTCCGTACATGCATATTTGGGCGGCCGGCTTACGCCAAGTTCATGGCACGGCCGTGTTACGTGTATTTACAGCTCAAGATGCCGGGTCACAATGGGACCATTACGGTTCACGGCAGCCGGAAGGTGGCCTTGGAGTGTGAGGAAGGCGATGCGGCTTATGCAGAATCTGTTTGTGCAACAGAGGAGTTGAAGTTTTACAAAGACAATGTTGACCCAACAGATATGACCTCTCTGAAAAAGCCGACTACGGAGCATGAGCCGGCAATGAAATTTAAGTCAGCTGATGAGACTAAACTTGTTGATTTCGTTCCAGGTGATTCATCTCAGCAGTTTAGCATCAGTGCCAATCTGGATCCAAAATAGGAAAGCGCGCTCATCGAGTTCATCCGTGAGAATAGGGACATTTTCGCATGGAAACCTTCTGACATGCCAGGTGTACCTAGAGAACTCGCTGAGCACACTCTCAATGTTGATCCGAAATTTAAGCCGGTCAGGCAGTTCCTTCGGCGGTTTAATGAGGAGAGGCGGAAAGCCATTGGTGAAGAGGTGGCCCGGCTCTTGGCGGCCGGGTTTATTGTTGAAGTCTTTCACCCAGAGTGGTTAGCTAACCCGGTGCTCGTGCTCAAGAAGAACGGCACTTGGCGGATGTGTGTGGACTACACGGACTTAAACAAGGCGTGTCCGGCTGATCCTTTTGCCCTTCCCCGTATTGATCAAATCATTGATGCTACGGCGGGTTGCGCGCGCTTAAGTTTCTTGGATGCTTATTCTGGGATACCATCAGATTAAAATGGCAGTTAAGGACCAGGAGAAGACGGCATTCATCACTCCCTTTGGAGCCTTCTGTTATGTGTCTATGCCTTTTGGAGTCAAGAGTGCACAGGTGACTTACACTACTGGAATTAGCTTATTTGCCGTCCGCCATATCTTTGCCGTCCGCTGGCGGACGGCAAAGAAGGCCTTTGTCGTCAGCCACACGAAAACGGACGGCAAAGAAGTGGCTGATGGCAAAGAAGGTGTTTGCCATCAGCCAACTCTTTGCCGTCCGCTGGCTGACGGCAAAGAACTATGCCGTCCGCTAGCGGACGGCAAAGAGGTTGGTGGGTCCAGTTATTGTGTAACCAACCCAAGCCCACCTCTTTGCCGTCCGTTGGCGGACGGCAAAGAATGTTTGCCGACCGTTGGAGGACGGCAAAGAGGCGGGTACGTTAACGGCCGTCCCGCCCCGTCCTCTGTCTCTTCTCTCCACTCTCTCTCTCGCTCTCGTTCCCTCCCACCCACAACCACGCCGCTGCCGCCGACCCCGTCTGCCGTAGCCGGCCGCCCCGCCGCCACGCACCCCTCCCCTGTGGCGCCCCGACCTCCACCGCACCCTCGCCGCCTCTTCCACATCGCCCGCCCACACCAGCCCATGCCGCCGCCGACCCCGTCCGGCGTAGCCGGCCCCCGCCGCCCCGCACCCCTCCCCAACCTCCATCGCGGCCCCGCCGCTCCTTCCACGTCGGCCAGCCGCGCCGCGCGCCCGTCCAGCCCCGTACGCCGCGCCGTCCCCGCCCTCGACCCCGACCAACCGCCGCTGCCGCTGCAGCCGCGGGTCGACCGCCCCCCGAGGAGCGCCGCCCATCGCTGCCCCTCCCCTCCCCATCGCTGCGCCGCCTCGCTGCCGCCCCGTCGCCGCCCCCCACGGTGAGCCCCTGCCGCCCCTGTGTCCTATTTTCTTTTCTGTTTTTTGTTTTTTCTTTTCTGTTTAGATAAGGTTTTTAGTTTAAGTTTTTTCAGTTTAGAATTAATTAGTTTAGGTTATTTAGTTTAATTAGTTTAGGTTTAATTAGTTTAAATAGTTTAGTTTTAATTAGTTTAGGTTTTTAGTTTAGGTTTAGGTTATATAGTTAGCTAGATTAGATTAATTAGATTGGATTATATTAGACTAGTGTTAGGTTTTAGTTAAATAGTCATAATTAAAGGAAGTGAAAAAAGATGAAAAAGAAGACGAAAGTAGAATAAGTAGAAGGGGAAGAAGAAGAAGAAGAAGAAGAAGAAGAAGAGGAGAGGAGGAGGAGGAGGAGGAGAGAAGGAAGAAGAAGAAGAAAGAAGAAGAAGAAGAGAAGAAGAAGAAGAAGAAGAAGAGAAGAAGAAGAAGAAGAGAAGAAGAAGAAGAAGAAGAAGAAAGAGAAGAAGAAGAAGAAGAAGAAGAAGAAGAAAAGAAGTAGAAGACGGGGGATGAGAAGAAGTAGAAGAATGAGAAGAAGTAGAAGTACTAGAAGAATGAGAAGACCCCCTGACCCCCCAACCCCGACACCCACCCCGACACCCGACCCCGACCCTACCCACCCGACAACCCCGACCCCCCCTAACCCCCTGACCCCGACACGACACCCCCCGATCCCCCCGACCCCGAAACAGCACCCCGACCCCGACACGGCACCCCGACACCGACACGACACCCCCGACCCCCGACATGACACCCCCGACCACCCCGACCCCGAGACCCCGACCCCGAGCCTGACCCGACACCCCGACCCCGACACCGACACGGCACCCCGACCCCGACCCGACACCCCGACCCCGAGACCCCGACCCCGACACGGCACCCCGACACCGACACGACACCCCGACCCCCGACACCTCCCGAAAAGGTGTTCTTTGGCCTTCCAGAGGCCGATGGGGTCATATATTGTGAATTATTAGTTAGGTCATATATTTTTGATTTTGTTATGAAAAACATCATATATAATTGTGTTGATCGGGTAGTTTTAAATGTGCAGTTGTTTCATCGCTGCGAGGTTTGGTGTTCGACGACCTCGCCGTGCGTTTGACGAGCTCTGCCCCTTCGTTCGTGGGTGAGCACAAATGACATGTCCTCCTCCCCCATTAATTATTTGATCTATTCCGATGAAACTTGATAGCTAGCTATATATGTGTCTTGAATCATCAGTATGCGTAACCAATATGTGTCTCCCGTTCGAAAGCGTCATAGTTATAAATATGCATGCATTTGCATATTTATAACCTTGATTCTTTCGAATTGTCCAACGCTATCCATGGACAGCCCGAGTATGTTTAGATTGGGTTCGTTTTCCCATATGCTTTGCTCCGGATCCGACGCATAAATTTCGTCAGTGCCTCCCCTGTTGTTCTCCGGGTACACATCCTCTCTGTTTATTGCAGAGACGTGTATCAGGAGAACAGCGGGGAGGTGCTGCCGAAATTTTGCGTAGGATCCGGAGCATAGCATGGGAAAATGAACCCAATCTAAACATACTCGGGTGGGATTAGGACCTATCATTACCTATTAGAGTGTAGGTTGCATGGACGTAATAAAATTGACAAAGTAGATCAACTGATGAATACATACATGGTGAATTATATATATATATATATTTGTTGTGTGTCTAGTAGCTCTGAAAGTCAAGATGAGTGATCGTGCGTGGATGTACACCGGTCACACTGGTCAGAACAAATGGAGCACTGAATGGTTCACAAAAACCAAGGGGTTTGTGCGAGCCGCATTTGCAAATGGCCAGAGGAAAACCTGGTGCCCCTGTTTACGGTGCGGCAATTGGGAAAAGAGGACAGAGGCTGAAATGGGCAAACACCTGCAGAAGAGTGGTTTTACGCCCGATTATACGGTGTGGACATTTCATGGTGAGTCTGCCCAACGTGACCGAGCTGAGGTGGATCGTCGTCGCACCGACGAGCATGGTACCGGGATGGAAAACATGGTGCAAGACTTTGATGATGCTCGGGATTCGGACGAGGAGATGGAGGAATCTGCAAAGGCCTTCAATGAAATGTTGGAGTCTTCAAAACGTCCGCTCCATGAGCACACTGAGCTTTGTCAGTTGGATGCCATCTCACAAGTAATGGCTCTGAAGGCTCAGTTCAACTTGGGCAGAGAATGCTACGATGCAATGATGACAGTATTTGGACGCTTTCTACCCAAAGGCCATGTAATGCCTGCAAACCTGTACCAGTCGGACAAAATCCTCCGTGCACTGAAGATGCCCTATGATAAGATACATGCCTGTGAGAAAGGATGTGTCTTGTTTAGGCTTGACTATGCGGACTTGAACTATTGTCCCATTTGCAAGTCTTCCAGGTATGTTGTGGTAGACAACGGTATGGGTGAGAAGACACAGACCAAAATCCCCGTTAGTGTTCTTCGGTATATGCCAATCGTACCAAGACTTCAACGTCTTTTCATGGTCGAAGAGACGGCCAGACAGATGACATGGCACAAAACGGGCAAAAGAACCGAACTAGATGCAGATGGGAATCTGATGATTGTACACACATCGGATGGTGTTGCGTGGAAAAAGTTTGATGAATTACATGGTGACAAAGCGGCAGATCCGAGGCATCCTCGAGTCGGCATCAGCACGGATGGGTTCAGTGTGTTTGGTATGACGGCAGCCCAATACAGTTGTTGGCCCGTATTTGTCTTTCCACTCAATCTCCCCCCCGGACAGATTATGCAAAGAAAGAACATTTTCCTGACGTTGATAATTCCAGGGCCCAACTATCCGGGGAAAAATATGAATGTGTACATGCAACCGCTTAAGGACGAATTGCAAGAAGCCTGGGATAATGGGTTCAAGACATACGATGCCTATAGCAAACGGAACTTCATAATGCGTGTCTGGTACATGTACTCGACGCATGACTTGCCGGCGTATGCGCTATTCGTTGGCTGGTGTGTGCATGGAAGGTTCCCGTGCCCCACATGCAAGGGAGCTCTTGAGTTTCGTTGGCTTCAGGCCGGTCGCAAGTTTTCTTGCTTCGACATGCATAGACAGTTCCTGAATCCTCGCCATAAGTTCAGGAAAGACAAGAAGAACTTCATCAGAGGTAGAGTTGTCAAAAACTCTGCACCACCTGCATTGACAGGCCAACAGACCCTGGATCAGTTAAACGCTCTCGAGCCAGATCCAGAGCGTCCAGGGTACTTCAAGGGGTATAATTCTAAGCACGCCTGGACTCACAAAACATGCTTATGGGATCTGCCTTACTTCAAAGACCTCCTTTGCCCACACAACATCGACGTGATGCACACTGAGAAGAATATCGCCGAGGCACTTTTTGGTACATTGTTCGGCATAGATGGGAAGTCAAAGGATAATACTAAGGCTAGAGTCGATCTGGAGGCGCTATGTGATAGGCCGTTACAAAACATGAAAGAACCGAAAGGAAAGCAGAACTGGACGAAGCCAAAGGCATGGTTCAATCTTGGAAGGCCAGCTATGAGGGAAATTATCTTGTGGGTGAAAATGCAGTTGATGTTCCCCGATGGGTATGCAGCGAATCTACAGAGGGGAGCCAGTCTTGATAAATTGAAGATATTTGGTCTCAAGAGTCATGATTGGCACATATGGATTGAGCGGGTAATGCCGGTGATGTTGCGTGGCTTCATCCCTGAGGATGAATGGCTAGTACTGGCAGAACTCAGCTATTTCTTCCGTGTTCTTTGTGCGAAAGAACTATCGCCTGGCGTGCTAGAAGAAATGGAAGAGTTGGCGCCGGAGTTGATCTGCAAGTTAGAGAAGATCTTTCCACCGGGCTTCTTTAATCCAATGCAACATTTGATTTTGCATCTCCCGACCGAGGCAAGATTGGGGGGCCCGTGCAAAATCGTTGGTGCTACCCAACTGAGAGGATGCAGAAGACGCTTCGACAAAAATGTAAAAATAAACGTAGAATTGAAGCATCGATGGCTGAGGCATTCATCACTGAGGAGGCGGCAAACTTCGTGACAGCACACTACGAAGCCAAAAATCGTCATTTGCATAATCCGAAGCCTCGGTACAATGCTGACGACCCTAAAAAGGGTGGATCCAACCTCAGCCTATTCAAAGGGAATCTCGCACCAGCCAGTGTTTCAAATCCAGTATCTTTGGATAACGAACAATGGCGGACCATTTCGTTGTATATCTTCAACAACCTGATAGAAGTGCGGCCGTACATCGAGTAAGTTCTCGGTACATAGTTTCGCAACTTCTATTTCCTTTGAACTGCTCTTATTCCTGGATATTTCATACAGTCGATACGTCGCCTTATTCTCGTATGGAGCGGTGATCCAAAAGGATTCTGTCGAAGAGTATGAGCTTCTCGCAAAGCAAGGAGGCGGCTATCCCGGTTTCATCTCTTGGTTCAAACAAACGGTAATTTCTATTAGACTTGTAGGCTAATTTGTAGGCGGCTATCCCGGTTTCATTCGCTAATTTGTGCGTAATGCAACAATCCTTTCATATTAAACTTGTAGGCTAATTCAGAGTCTATGGACGCCGAATTGAGACAAGTCGCTAATGGTTTTGACTATAAGGTCCGTTCATTTGACAAATACGACATCAACGGGTATCGCTTTCGTACCTATGGCAAAGAGCTATCTATGGCCGACCGAAAGTCTACAAATTGTTGTGTATCTGCTATCGGCGAAGGAGGTACCGAGTATTATGGGAGAGTTGAAGCAATTTATGAACTTCTATTCTATGGTGAAAACCCACCGAATGTCGTAGTCTTCAAATGTTATTGGTTTCAGCCGAAGGAGACTAGAAGGACTCATGAACATATAGGGCTAGTTGAAATCAACCAAAGCACCCATTTAGATGTTCCTGATGTCTATATTACGGCTCAACAGGCGACCCAAGTATTCTATCTACCGTGGGCCTGCCAAACTAATCCAAATCTGAAAGGTTGGGATGTCGTTTATGAAGTGCCGCCACGTGCTAGACTATCTCCCCCAAAGGAAGAGGATTATGAACCTCACATTAACCCAGACACATATGAAGGAGAATTCTTCCAAGAGACACGTCTTTCCAAAAGCGTTTCAAGAACCGCTATACTTCACCCCAAAACATTGAAGTAGACAGCGATAGTGAATCCGACATCACCCCAAAGGAGGAACAAGAAGAGCCGGAACAAGAAGAGGTTACTGCTGCGGATGACCTGTCATTGCTTGACCGATTACGTCAAGGTGGCCTTCCACATGTTGATGCCACTGAACCCTATGAGCCCGTCATTGATTATAGTGATGATGATGATTATGCATTTATTGATGATACTGATCGAGATTATTAGTAGTGTCAGGTATTAAATTTTTTAGTGTTGTACTTGATGATGATACACTTAAGTGATACACATATTATTATTCATGTCGGTCTTTTTTTATGTTGTACTAATTTCGTTTACTGTTTGTCATGGCAGGTGTTGAAAGATGGTGGGCGCTGGTCGGGAGCGCGCCAAGGCCCCTTCTTCGTCGGCGCGTGGTCTGAGGTCTTTGATTCCAGACGCACCTCTCCGCCGAGCGTTGCTGGACAGTATGTCCACACCGCCGGGCCCTTCTTCGTCGACCGCGGTGCCCAGCAGGGGACGAGGTAGGAAGAGAGGAGGTGGGGCACGTGGTCGCGGGAGAGGAGGTAGGGTGACTGCTACGGCGCCTTCCTCGCCGCCACCCCCAGCTGTTTCACCCGAGCACGTGACTGCTAGGGTGGACTCGTCTGAGGAGGAGGCTACACGGACTCCGGTCCACGAGCCTCCGGTCCACGGGTCTTGGGCCCACGAGCCTCGGGTCGACTGGCCTTCGGCCCGGAGTTCGGCCCACGAGACCCCGGAGGAGCACACGTCCGGATGGGGTACCTGGCCGGATCAGCCCGAGGAGCCGAGTGGCCATGCTGATGATGGCGGGGAGCCGACTGATCTTGAGGAGGAGGGTGGCACCGTCTACCAGCGTGGTGCTACACGGCTCCCGTCCGTGCCGGCGACCCGCGAGCAGAGGTGGTTGATTTTCCCTGATGGGGAGAGGTACGTAAGTGCATTTAATATTTTTGTACCTTCTGCATTCACGTTTCTTCAAATAACTAATGCGTTGGCCTTGTCATGCTGCAGGGGTTGGGACCACCATCATAGTGTCCGCCGGCCCAACTCCGTCCTTGGAGTTCTTTGCCGGCAAAACTTCCCGGGGTTTGTCACGTTGCCTGGTGAGGGTAGGCTTCCAGAGCTTGGATTGAGCTGGGAGCACTACGTGGCTGCCTCGGCCCCGCCGAATGAGATTATCGACGGTGTCGTGTGCGACACAAGGGCAGACATGGTGATCAGAAAGTTCTGGGTAATTTCTCCTTTACACATTTCAAAATCTTCAACTAGCTAGTTATTAATTGTACTAATCAATATTGTCTCATTTGATTGCAGACATTCTACAGGTGTGAGGAGGGA
The DNA here is from genome assembly GCF_018294505.1 of Triticum aestivum. NCBI lineage: Eukaryota > Viridiplantae > Streptophyta > Magnoliopsida > Poales > Poaceae > Triticum > Triticum aestivum. The sequence continues at coordinate 112,587,521 of NC_057802.1, forward strand.
TACGAGGAGGACGCGGCACATGTTATCGAGAACGTCTGCAAGCGCCTACTCCAGAACTTACGGCACGAGGCTCGGGTGCAGGCTGTTCAAGACTACTACGCCTTGCGTGGTATCAAGAAGACCAAGCCGGCGTGCCGCGATAAGTTCCTGAGTAAGGAGCAGTACATGAAGGTAATTCTTAAGGCCTTCTACTTAAGTTCCTTCATTTAGTAATTCTTAGCCGTAGCGCTCAAGTTTCTATTTGCTAACTTAGGCGCCTCCGAGATGGTGTGCGGATCGGATGGATTGTTGGGAGGTGTTGGTCGATGAGTGGTGCTCAAAAGAATGGCTAGCCCTCCACAACGAGGCCAAGGACAAACGTGCCCAAATGGAAGGTGTGCCACACCATCAAGGCAGCTCCAACTTATATCAGTTCGGGCGCAACTGGGTATGTGGTTTGCTTCATGATTCATGCAATTCATTCATCATGCTAGCTTGAGCCCTTTAATTACTAATTTTCATTGTTTCTCTCTTTCAGGCACGCCACAATAAGGCGGATAAGGTGCCAGAGGTATACGACTTGTATGCCATGGCCCACACTGCCTCTTTCAAGAAAGTCAAGGCTTTCTCTCAGTCTGACCTCGATGATGCAAACAACTTCACCAACATCTCCTCCCACAACAAGCTCGTGAGATATAGAGATGAGGGGAAGGCGAGGAAAGGGGAGGACTTTAACCCGAGCCAGGGTCTCATTGATCTAGAGCTGGTGATGATATCTGGTGGCGGGAGGTCCCATGGCTCCATAGCCATTGGAGATGGACTTATCCGTTGTCCTAGCACTCTCCCGGAGATCAAGGCGCGCCAGTTGAGCTCCGCTCCTGAGATAAGGCCTCGTGAACGGCCAGTGCAACTCGCCATCAAGGTTAGTGATATGTACTCAGTTATCTTTCTCCATTACATTGTGTGCGCTTCCATCAATGATTAGAAATGGTCATGTGAGTGGTGTTGCAGGCTGCTATACAGACTGAGAGAGATAGAACGGAGAAACTTCTGGCGGAGGCGGCGGAGAGGCAACGGGAGATGGAGGAGAGGACGAGAAAGATGATGGAGGAGGAGAGGGCATGGAATGACATGCAGGCAAGGGCCATGTACGAGCTCCTTGTGGTAAGTTTCTTCTGCAGATTACTTGCTAGTCTTAACATTTGAGTCTCATTACTAACTAGTATGACTCTGTTGTGAAAACCAAATGTGCAGTCTGTGTGCAAGAAGTCCGGTCAGCCCGCTCCGCCGATGCCAGTGATTGCTCCTGGGAGCACGGTGAGTTTAATTTGAATGGACATTACTTGCTAGTCTTAACATTTGAGTGTCATAATGCTAACGAGACATTGGAAATGATCTTTGGTGCAGCCTAACTCCAAAAACGCATCGCACGATCCTTCTCCAGGTAGCGGCACTAGCCACCCCGCTCCTACACCTCCCTGATCACGGTAAGTTTCTCTAGTGTTTTGCTTAACAAATGCATAAAGACCTAGACTTAGCTTTATTTCCTCCAATATGCTTACCATAATGACCTAGAGTTAGCTTCTTTTCCTCCAAAATGACCCATTTTACCTAGGTTAGCTTATAAATGATGCAGTTCATCCAAGTTAGCTAAAAAATGAGCCATTTTACCTAGATTAGCTCCTAAATGATCCATTTTACCTACGTTAGCTTTAAAATGGCCCATTTCACCTAGGTTAACTCCAAAATGACCCATCTTACCTAGGTTATCTCATAAACGATCCATTTCAACTAATTTAGCTCATAAATGATACATTTGACCTAAGTGAGCCCATAAATGACATACTCTTCTTGTTCTAGTCTTCTTCTTGTTCTAGGCACCTATTTCTAACTTTCTTATTTTTCATTTTGCAGATTTCATTCACTTGACGAAAGCTTGCATAGATGGAGTGCTCCTTATCCCTTTCTCTGTTTCTTTTGTATCGTTGAACTATGCATGTATCTTGGTAGTTGGATGAACTATGCTATGTATGATGGAACTTGGTAGTTGGATGGAACATATGTGATGGAACTATGTATGATGGAACTCTGCATGTTGGATGGATATCTTATATGTTTGCTGTGAAAATTGTTGTCATATATATCATATATATCTTATATGTTTGCTGTGAAATATATCTATATATGTCATATATATTTGTGATGAGAATTGTTGGATTTAATAAAAAACAGAAAAAGAGCCAATATGCAGGCTCTTTGCCGTCTGCCACCGACGGCAACGGGCTCTTTGCCGTCTGCAGCGAACGGCAAAGAGGCCACGTGGCATCCAGCTGTGCTTCCTGGGAGCTGACCCATTTGGTCAATTTGCCTATAGTGGCAGACGTCAAAGAGTAAAGGAGTTTGCCGTCAGCGGCGGACGGCAAAGGCCTGCCATGTAGTGACGTGTAGATGACATCATATGGCAGACGGCAAAGGCACTAGAAAGTTTGCCGTCCGCGGCGGACGGTAAAGGCCTGCCGTTAGCCACTTAACGGACTGAAGGCACAATTATTGCCGTCCGCCCTCTTTGCCGTCCGCGGCGGAGGACAAAGGGCCTTTGCCGTCAGCCGCCAGGAAGCAGACGGCAAAGTAGCTGTTTACCGTAGCCTACTTTGCCGGAGCCTGTTGCCGTCCGCAGCTGACGGCAAAGGCCTTTGCCGTCCGCCGTGGCAGACGGCAAAATAGCTGATTCCAGTAGTGTTATCAGCGTTGCGTGCAGAACTGTCTTCATAACCAGATTGGGCGCAATGTTCATGCCTATGTGGATGATATTGTGGTTAAGTCCAGGGAGAAGGAAACCTTGATAGATGACCTGAGGGAAACCTTTGATAATCTCCGGGTCTACAAGATGATGCTTAACCCGGCCAAGTGTGTTTTTGGTGTTCCTGCAGGCAAGCTCTTGGGTTTTCTGGTTTCTCATAGAGGCATTGAAGCTAACCCGGAGAAGATCAAGGCAATCACCTCTCTGGCTAAGCCGGCGTGTATAAACGACGTCCAACGCCTAGCGGGTCGCATCGCTGCTTTAAGCCGGTTTATAAGCCATTTGGGTGAGAAGGCCATGCCATTGTACCAGTTGATGAAGAAAACTGATGACTTCGTTTGGAATGATGCTGCTAATACTGCTTTTGAGGATTTGAAGAGACAGCTGGCGGAGCCCCCAGTTCTGGCTGCTCCGGTTGATAAGGAGCCCTTATTACTGTATGTGGTTGCTAACACACGAGCCGTCAGCATGGCTATGGTGGTGGAGCGCAAGGAAGAGGGTAAAGAGTATCCGGTTCAGCGGCCGGTTTACTACGTCAGCGAAGTGCTCATAGAGTCCAAACAGCGGTATCCACATTGGCAGAAGCTTGTTTATGGTGTATTCATGGCAAGCCGGAAGCTTAAGCACTATTTTCAGGGTCACCCTATCACTGTGGTTAGTTCTGCCCCCCTTGGAGATATCATCCAAAACAGAGAGGCCACAGGGAGAGTGGCTAAATGGGCTATAGAACTTGGGCCTCATGGTCTAAAATATGTACCACGCACTGCTGTTAAATCTCAAGCTTTGGTGGATTTCATCAACGATTGGACGGAGCTACAGGTGCCTGAACAAAAGCCGGATAATACATATTGGACTATTCACTTTGATGGGTCTAGGCAATTGGAGGGCTCGGGGGCTGGAGTTGTATTGGCTTCCCCTAAAGGTGACAAGTTTCATTATGTGCTACGGTTGATGTTTCCTTGCACTAACAATGCGGCTGAGTACGAGGCCTTGCTCCATGGTCTTCGGATGGCTAAGGAGATGAGCTTGAGCCGGGTAAGGTGCTTCGGCGACTCAGACTTAGTGGCTCAACAAGTATCAGGCAAGTGGGATCCCAGGGACCCTCTCATGGCGGCTTATCGCCGCGAACTTGATGCCATTGCTAGACACTTTCAGGGTTACCAAGTAGAGCACATCGATCGTAGGAAGAACGAGGCGGCTGACGCATTAAGCCGGCTGGGCTCTCAGCGAAAACCGGTGCCGCCCAATACTTTCCTGGACATCTTGCATAACCCTTCTGTTAAGGTACCTACAGAGGAAGACTTGGCTGTCCCTGACCCGGAGGCATAGTTGGTGGCGGCTCTCCACATCACCCCAGACTGGACAGTACCATATTTGGCATACATGACCCGGGGAGATTTTCCTGAGGATGAAACTTTGGCCAGACAAATAACCCGGCGGTCTAAGTCAATGGTTGTTATCAATGGTGAGCTGCATCGCCGCAGTGTTACGGGAGCGTTCCAGCTTTGTGTCTCCCCTGAGGAAGGTCAAGAAATCTTGCGTGAGATTCACGAATGGGATTGTGGCCATCATGCCGGCTCAAAATCCCTTGTGGCCAAGGCTTTTCGTCATGGGTTTTATTGGCTGACGGCTCATGCTGATGCGGAGGACTTGGTCAGTAAATGTGATGGTTGCCAGAGGTTCTCGCGACGGGCTCATGTGCCGGCTTAGGAGCTGAGGATGATACCAAACACTTGGCCATTTGCGGTCTGGGGGCTTGATATGGTTGGGCCTTTTAAAAGGTCCAAGGACAAGAAGACCCACCTCTTGGTGGCAGTTGACAAATTCACAAAGTGGGTTGAAGCAGAGCCAGTTAGCAAGTGTGACGCAGCCACGGCGGTTCAGTTCATGAAAAGGGTGATATTTCGCTTTGGCTTTCCACACAGCATTATAACTGACAATGGTACCAATCTGTCCAAGGGCGCCATGGAGGAGTTTTGTCAACGAGAGCATATTCGACTTGATGTTTCATCAGTGGCTCACCCTCAATCCAATGGTCAAGCTGAGAGAGCTAATCAGGAGATTGTGAAAGGCATCAAGCCCCGGCTTTTGGTCCCTTTGCAACGGACGCCGGGTTGTTGGGTGGAGGAGTTACCCTCCGTGTTATGGAGCATCAATACTACTCCTAACAGGTCTACGGGTTACACGCCTTTCTTCATGGTTTATGGGGCAGAAGCAGTCCTCCCCAGTGACATCCGTCATGACTCGCCTCGAGTGGCGGCTTATGTTGAGGCGGATAATGAACAGGCGCACCAAGATGCTCTTGACTTGTTGGACGAACAACGTGATGTGGCAGCAGCTCGCTCAGCGATTTACCAACAAGACCTGCGCTGTTATCACAGTCGCCGGGTTAAGTCCCGGGTCTTCCAGGAAGGTGATCTGGTGCTCCGGCTCATTAAAGATCAAACAGATGCACACAAGCTATCCCCGCCTTGGGAAGGACCCTTTGTGGTCAGCAAGAACTTGCACAACGGGTCATATTACCTTATCGACGTTCGGGAGCATAAAGATTCACGTAAGTCGGAGGAAGAGACCCGTCGGCCGTGGAACATAGCTCAGCTTCGGCCTTCTTACACTTGAGCCACCGGCTCTCATAATGTACATATTTCTATAGCCATGTATATATTATGATAAATAATAAAGCAGGACCTCTGTCCTTTTCTCCTCCAAAGGTACATGTGTTATTTCCATTACGACATTACATGATCACTTGGAGGTGAGTCCGGCTTACGATCGTATCCAAATCTGGCCGTTACCAATATGATCAACTCGGGGCTTCCTGTTTAAACATAGGTCGTATTCAAACCAAAGAGAACATAGCTGTCGATACCCACTTGATTGGCAAAGTGCCGAGCTCATTGGGGAGTTTTCTTTGATCATATTTGAATCATAGTTCAACCCCCTTTGGGAACCGACGTGGATCGTATTCGAATCAGCGTCGTTAAACAACTCTTAAGGTCATTTGGGGGCTTCCTGTTCAAACATGGGTCGTATTCGAACCAAAGAAAACATAGTTGTCGGTACCCTCTTGATCGTATTCGAATCTTAGCTTAACCCCTTTGGGACGGGTCTCTGGTCGTATTCGAACCGGAAGCCCCTAAGCTTTGATTTTCTGATTTACAACAAGTTCTTTTGGTTATATCAACAGTGTACACGACGGTTCTTATTCCGCCGACGTAACTTTGATTCACAGCATTAGTCACACACAATCAGCATTATCAAGACTGGTAAACCGGAGTTGAGGTACCAACCTTATTATCCGGGTTACATAAACCGGAAGCATACTTGAAGGCCTGTAAGTATGCTATTATGGTTACATCAAGGACATAATTGAGGACCAGTTTTTGGTGACTTAGATTCATATTCCGGGTTATATGTATGAGACTACGATTCTCAGTGCGGTAAGCCGCCTAGAGACTTGTGACTTGTTTTTCTATGCAGGATGGTTAAAGACAACTATTTGAGCTTAAGGAAAATAAATGATCAATTATGACCCGGAAGAATATAAGGAAGCAGCTTCAATGGAGTTAGGCATTCAACACGTGCACGATGGCACGACAAAATTAAAATGTTGGTCCTACTCTATTACAAGACTCCCCGAGTCCAAAAGGGTGAAGCATTGTTTGACAAGCATAATCATGGGCCGTCTAAAGAGTCAAGATGCTTGCCGGGTTGAAGCTTCCGGCTCATCCCTCTCCGCTCCTCCGACTGTTCCCATGACCTGGAAGGTTGACGATTTCCAGTCAATGCCGCTCAAAGCTTCAAATTGAGCCTCCTCGTCAATTAACCCGGCTGGGTCAATTTCTGGGGCAAAGGTGTGCTTACGAGTCGGCGGAACCAAGCTGATGGTTTCATAACGCGAAGTAGGGATCCTCTGATTCTCTGCGTCGTAGCCCGCCTGGTACTTGCTCAGATCGGTGTTATTCCCAATCAGGGTGGCCACCGGGCGCACGATCTTCACACAGGCAGCAAAGTCTTTTTGGTCGAAGGGGGTGCCGTCTTCCTTCAGGCTGGGGTAACCAAGTGCAATGTCAGCCGAGTCTAGCTCTGGAAGGAAAGCCTTGGCCCGGCTCAGAGCAGCTATGGCTCCGGCTCTTGCAGAGGCCCGTCGCAGCTCTTGGAAACACTGAGGAAGAACGGCAAGCCGGCGAAGTACGTCCGCCAGGTGAGTCGGAACCTCATTGGATAGGGCCACCATGGCCAAAGTGCACTTTGACCCGGTGTAGAGTTGCTCCACCAGGGTGTACACGGCCTTAAGATTGGTCAGCACGTTCTGATTGAGGTTGGCACTTCTGGGACCTGTTTAACAAAGTAAGATAAGCCGTTATCAATGATGGGAGTTATGAGACATAAAGACTGTAAACTTGTTCAAAGCCTGCAGAAGGACTTACCGAAGATTGCGGCGACCATTTGTGACACATGGCGTTTTAAGCCGAAGAGTTCGGCGGTTCTCTCCGTCAGAGCCTTCTCCGCCTGTTCGGCCCGGCTTACAAGAGCAGCCTTCTCTTCGGCCCAAGTTTTCCTTTCAGCTTCAAACTTCTTCTTCAGCTTCTCTTGAGCAGCAATGCTAGATTCAAACTTGGCGTTGGCCTTCCGGGTCTCAGTTTCCTGAGTCTTCAGGCGGTTCTTCAGCTCAGAGATGTCAGCCTCAAATTTCTTGCAAGCAGCCTGTACAATTTCTGGGTTATAGTATGAATAATTATTATGCAACTTTAAGTCCCAAGCACTTTCCAAGCAAAGACACTTGGCACTTGGGGGCTAATGCATGTCGAAAGTTTCTATCTACAAAATTACCGGTTCATGAAAGTAAGCCGGAAGTTAAGTCTACGACATATTCTATCATAAGTAGTAGACTTGGGGGCTAGAGTATGGTAAAGATGACTATGCAGTAAGCAATAGAGTGGTACCTCAGACTTCTGCTGTATCTGCTTCACCATATCAATCTCCAGGTCCCGGCTGCTGTGCACCTGGTTGACATAGCCGGAGATGATATCCCCAATGCTCAGGTTGGCGTAGTTGGTGATGTCCAGCTTGGCCCTGCGGCGCTCTAGCAACTCTTCCTTGGCAGAGCACTTAGCTAGCGCAGTGGGTCTCCCCGGCTCAACAAATTCCATCCGGGTGATTACCACGTCCGGGTCATCGGCCGGCTGAGCCGGGCTGGAGATGTCCGGGTTGGTGGAAGTCTCCATGGCTGGCTCGTCGGTTGGAGCGGTGGCTTCAGGAGCAGAGGCAGCCGTCGGCTCTTGAGCTGAAACCTCTGGCTCAGTCAAGACCGGCTCTTCGACTGGTTTATTCTTCTTTGCCCTCTTGCTAAGCTTTGCCTGGGCACTGAAAGGACAAAAGGTTAGTACAAAAGTATGAGTAGAGATAAGCACAACAAGAGATGATCATCATTACCCGGGTACGGTCTTGAAAGCCGGCAGGTTCGATTGCATAGAGTCACCAGAGGAAGGTGAAGTTTCCTGATAATTTGAATCAGAAGAATTGAGCGGTTGACGTATAACGCCCGCCAAAGGATGAAAAGGATATAAGTTGGAGATAACCTCGGTCTGGCGCTTCCTTGACGCTTCAGGTAAGCTAGAGGAGAGGTCTGCATCCTTGTTGGTCTGGGTGTGCCGCCGGCTCTCATGAATCTGTTGCTTCAAAAGAAATGGAGGATCTTGATAAGCTAAAGGATGTGAAAATCTTACTTTCCGGGTTACTCTTCGGAATTTCGGCCTTGGCAAGGGCTCCGAGTCGGAGGAAAGTGTCGTTACCTCTTCAGTCACCGGGTTACTTGCTCCGGTGTCATCCTGCTGATGAACAGTATCGGTAAGGTGGACAGAAATAAACAAGAAACAAAACAAGAGCTTACAGATTCAGGGGTTACCTCTGACTCGGAGCTGTCACTTAGCTGAAGCAGCTCTGAGGCAGTAGGCCTGCTTCCCTTCTTGCGGGGAGCGGCTCTCCTGGCGGCTTTCTTAGCCTTTCTGGCTTTTTTAGCCGCCTCATGGTCATACTTGACCTTCCAGAATTTATCATCAGCCTGAAAAATACAATGAAGACTTCTTAAGATTCAGATGAAAACTATCTAAGGAGAAAATAAGGTGTTCAGATCAGTGGCTTACCGCTGGGGCCGGGTTAGTCTTGCAGAAGGGGCTTAAGCCGGTCCTCCCACAGTCGGCTAAGCTCTCATTCAGGAGAGACTTGGTCATGTCGTCCACAACGTCCTCAGGAAGATCATTGGGGTTGTGCCGCAGAGGGTCATCCTTCCGGCCCGTATAAGCACACATTAAGGGGATCACCCGCCAAGAGATCCAGACCCGGACCAGGTCAATGCCGTTGAGGCCATTTCCCAGGAGAGCCTTAATTTTGTTGATGGTGGGGATCAGAGGTTGACGCTTGGCTTGAGTCAGCTTATCCGGCAGAGAGTGATTTGGCTCCAGACGCAGGGCACGAAAGCTGGGCAGAGGGCTCTCGTCAGCCGGAGAAGTGTCCTGGCAATAAAACCACGTCCGGTTCCAGTCCTTCGGATGGCTTGGCGGCTCAGCATAAGGAAAGAGGCAGTCTCTCCGGCGTTGAATGGAGATTCCACCAAGTTCCAGACTCGGCCTGTTGGCACACTCGTTCTGGCGGTTCAGATAAAAGAGCTCTCTAAAGAGCAGTAGGCTGGGCTCTTCTCCAAGATAGACTTCGCAGAATACTTGGAAGTTGCATATATTTGACACGGAATTGGGTCCTATGTCTTGCGGCCGCAGATCAAAGAAATTCAGCACGTCTCTAAAGAATTTTGAGCCGGGCGGTGCGAAGCCCCGGCTCATGTGATCAGCAAAAATCACTACCTCACCCTCCCTTGGTTGCGGTCTCTCCTCCGACGGGTCAGGGGCACGATAAGACATGATCTCTTTCTTGGGCAAGTAACCCGTCTTTACGAAATCAGCTAAGGTGTCTTCGGTGACGTTGGACCTCATCCAGTTGCACGTGATGGGTGCTTCGGGAGCTTTGGGAGGCATTGTGAAAGATGAAGCCTATGACAAAAGGAAAATGTCCGGTTCAATTATAAGCCGGCGGATGTCTACAGTTTAAATACTCAAATGGCGGCTTATGAGAGGGGCCTAATGACATATGGTTAAATGCATCGGGTTATCTAAGCCGCTGAAGGTATCGTGAGTAATTCAAATTGTCTATAGCTTTATCATAAATGAGCCGGAAAATTTGTGGCGCATGGCTTCTTTTGAGCCGGAAACGTAAGCCCCTATAGCTCAGCAGAGGCAATTTTTCACTAAGTGTGGTGAAAACAAGTTTCACAGATCGCAGTAATTATTTCGGATCAAACGGTTGGCTAAAAGGAAAAGTTTCTAGACCTAGCACAGACACAGAAAAAGTTCGAGGGTTTGAACGGAGCCTTTATGCAATGAAAGGGGATCTATGTACATTGGGAATGGGAGTGAAACAGCTACCGCAGTAGTTTTGTACAGTCTAAAGATCAAGAAAAGGTGGTAATAATGAAATCTACCAAGAGCTCGCAATGAACGGCGACAAACACGGGAAGAACAGCAAGAACCCTAATGCGGATCTATTCTATGGAGTAACAAGGGCTTACGGGTGCTGGAGAGTTGCGGAGGTCGCCGCCGTTTATCTGGTCACGTCAGGTTGATGCAGCGACCTGAGTTGGTGAAGACAAGAAGACCCACAGTGGCGGCGGCGGTGGAGCTCGAGCGGGAGCAAAGTGGCGAGAGGAAGAAGAAGATGGAGGCGACGAGTGACTGGAGGCTCATCAGGCCGGGCTATTTATAAGGCGAGGCTCATAAGTGGGCGCGAGAAACGAGGAGGTCACGGCGTGATTATCTCACCACAAAAAACGCCTCGATTTTCGGGATGGCCTTTAAGGATAAGATCCGTTGAGGATATGGTGGAATAAAAAAATGGACTTAATGGAAGATGACATCATGGCGGGTTACCAGGAATCCAGAAGATGACGCCACGGCGGGTTATAGCCTTCACATGACCGTAAGCCGGAAGATTTTTTCTCTCAAAACAATTGAGGATTGACATGAACCGGTTCAAATCAATCTGGGGCCTAACGTTGAGGATATAACCCTTAGAGTCACCCGCCAGGAGGGGCCGGGTTACTCATAATGGTCATCACGCGAAGCCCAGTACCGAGCTTGAAGACGGCGGGTCAATGATGGGCCTAAGACCCGGAGATGGCTTAAGGCCCATAGTGATAACCGCCATTATGGTAGAACTTGTAGTGTAAGGCAAGAATAGTTGAGAGTCCGAGCCGGACACTCTTATGAGCCGGCCGGGACTCTGAGAGCCACTGGGCGTCAACCTCTCTATATAAAGGGACGACCCGGCGGCGGTTTAGGGACAAGTAAGATATCATCAAGAGCCAGGCATAGCGATCAAGCTCCCTGGTCATCGAAACCATAAGCAATACCACCTCAACTGGACGTAGGCTTTTACCTTCACCATAAGGGGCCGAACCAGTATAACCCCCGTGTTCCTTGTCCCGCTTAACCCCTTTAAGCTTCCTAGTTGGGATGGCTCCACGACTAAGTCCTAGCACAAGGACATCTGCCATGACAATTCCACGACATGTAGCATTGTTACTTGTTGCATTCTAAGTGCTATCATGCTGTTTATCGCAGATTCGTGCCATTCTTGTTTTGCTTGCCATTTGCAAACCGTGCATCCGTTTCCGGTGATCTTTATATCGATTTCGACCGAAATCATCTCATCTTTCCAGTGGCATGCTTGGTTTGCCAAGTTACTGCCTTGTTCATCATTTTCCTTCCGGAGCACGCATAGGCATCCCATATCATATCTGGCATATCATACATGTTTTGCATCATGTTGCTTGTGCATTTCTCGTGATTGATTGTGGTTCCGATGCTTGTGTTCTTGTCTTGGGTAGAGCCGGGAGACGAGTTCGTGAACGAGGAACCTGTTGAGTACGCTTACGAGGATCAAGCTTTCGACAACTCTGAGAACCTTGCAGGCAAGATGACCATACCCTCGAAATCACTTCTATCTTTGCTTTGCTAGTTATTCGTTCTGTTGCCATGCTCCGCTACCCATCACTTGCCATATCATGCCTCCCATATTGCCATGTCAACCTCTAACCATCCTTCTCCTAGCAAACCGTTGTTTGGCTAAGTTACCGCTTTTGCTCAGCCCTTCTTATAGCGTTGCTAGTTGCAGGTGAAGTTGAAGCTGGTTCCATGTTGGAACATGGATATGTTGGGATATCACAATATCTCTTATTTAATTAATGCATCTATATATATTTTGGTAAAGGGTGGAAGGCTCGGCCTTATGCCTGGTGTTTTGTTCCACTCTTGCCGGCCTAGTTTCCGTCATACCGGGATTATGTTCCTTGAGTTTGCATTCCTTACGCGGTTGGGTGATTTATGGGACCCCCTTGACAGTTCACCTTGAATAAAACTCCTCCAGCAAGGCCCAACCTTGGTTTTACCATTTGCCACCTAAGCCTATTCCCCCGGGTTTTCGCGAGCCCAAGGGTCATCTTTATTTTAACCCCCGGACCAGTGTTCCTTCGAGTGCTGGCCCAAACTGGGCGATGTCCGGCGCCCCCTGGGCAACCAGGGTCTATGCCAACCCGACGTCTTGCCCATCCGGTGTGCCCTGAGAACGAGATATGTGCAGCTCCTATCGGGATTTGTCAGCACATTCGGGTGGCTTTGCTGGTCTTGTTTTACCATTGTCGAAATGTCATGTAAACCGGGATTCCGAGACTGATCGGGTCTTTCCGGGAGAAGGTTTATCCTTCGTTGACCGTGAGAGCTTATGATGGGCTAAGTTGGGACACCCCTGCAGGGTATTATCTTTCGAAAGTCGTGCCCTTGGTTATGAGGCAGATGGGAATTTGTTAATGTCCGGTTGTAGAGAACTTGTCACTTGACCCAGTTAAAATACATCAACTGCATGTGTAGCCGTGATGGTCTCTTCTCGGCGGAGTCCGGGAAGTGAACACGGTTTGAGTTATGAATTACGTAAGTAGGAGTTCAGGATCACTTCTTGGTCACTACTAGATGACGACCATTCCGTTGCTTCTCTTCTCGCTCTCATTTGCGCAAGTTAGCCACCATATATGCTTATTGCCTGCTGCAGCTCCACCTCATTACACCATCCCTTCCTATAAGCTTAAATAGTTTTGATCTCGCGGGTGTGAGATTGTTGAGTCCTCGTGACTCACAGATTCTACCAAAACAGTTGCAGGTGCCGATGATGCCAGTGCAGCTGATGGGATCGACCTCAAGTGGGAGTTCGATGAGGATCGTGGTCGTTATTATGTGTCTTTTCCTGATGATCAGTAGTGGAGCCCAGTTGGGACGATCGGGGATCTAGCATTTGGGGTTATCTTATTTTCATTTGGATCTTGACCGTAGTCGGTCTATGTGTGTATTTTGGATGATGTATGAATTGTATTTATGTATTGTGTGAAGTGGCGATTGTAAGCCAACTCTTTATCCCATTCTTGTTCATTACATGGGATTGTGTGAAGATGACCCTTCTTGCGACAAAACCACTATGCGGTTATGCCTCTAAGTCGTGCCTCGACACGTGGGAGATATAGCTGCATCGTGGGCGTTACAGAGATAATAAAATCTTGAACCCCATACTAAACTTCGTCATACGCATGACCCCCGTGCAGATCACATCTGCATTGCCCGTTTATCTGCACAATTTCATCTTTCTTTCAACTATGGTGGAACCCAAAGAACTGATAGCACTTCGTTGATCAATCAGGATCGCGGATTCCCAGAACTTTCTGAAATTCCAACATGTTGTTTCAAGATTAGAAATACGCAAATTCTAGGGAAGCAACAAGAACATCGGGTAACAGATTTCATCTACCACCCGCATAAATAACTTTCAGCAATAGATCTCATCTACTCCAAAATTATATTATGCAATACCCATACATCTCTATGTATTCTAGATCGTAACCTGCATCTATGCATAGCACGGCTCTTGATGCCACTGTAGGGGAACGCTACAGAAAACAAAAAAAATTGGTAAACGAGCACACCCAGGATCACTATGCAGATGTCATACAAGGTTTGATCTGTTCCGTATCGACTCGTCGCGCAGCGGAAGAAGAGTCAGTGTAGATCGTCGGTGCAGATCCTCGTGGCTAGGATTTACAACCTCCCAACCATGAGGATGTACTCCCTCGTCGGACAGCCCTTCACGAGGCGGTCGGATAGTCCCACGGACGATGTTGCGGACAGCCCTTCGGGAGGACCCACGAAACTCGAACGGAGACACGGACAGCCCTTTGGGAGGACACACGAACAGCCCCTCAGGCAAAAGATCGAAACTACGACCTCTCTACGGGGTTGCACACATACGGTGTTAGCTATCCGGCAGGCCTTCGCCGTCCAGAACTAGTTCCTGCCGGAACCTAGACAGCCTTTCGGCTCTACGAAACTCTTTTCGTGGGAGGAAGAGAGAGCCAGACAAAGCATGGAATGTGTACGAGAGCAAGGGATGATCTTCGATCATCCCCCTCACCTCCTATTTATAGGAAAACCAAGGGGTAGGGTGCTACCACAAATTACCAAAAACTCCCATGCATTAGGTCACACATGAGGGTGTTATGGGCAAAATGGGACGCCATGTGGACCTCCATGGAGCACCACCATGTGTGGCCACCCACCCCCTTGGGGCCCGCCATGAGGGGCTTCCTTGGCCCCCAAGCCATTCTAGAAGCCTTTTCACAAAAGCCCTAAAAGGTGGATTTCCAAAAAATATCCATAAAGCTGATTTTCACTATTCACGATGACATTTTTCAGCGTCCGTTCGAACTGAAAATATTTATGTGGGCTTCGAACATTTCCAGTACCCACTAAAATAATTTTCAATGCGTTCCAAAACAATTTCGGATTATTGATTTTCATCTGCAAAAAGTAGCAAAACTGGTTCCGGCAGCTCCGGACCATTTCCGGTTTTTATCCCGGAAAATTCCCAGAAGTTTCCAGAATGATTCTGGCACCCTCCAAGAATTATCAGGCATGTCCTTTTGGCTTAATGGTATATCCTGAAACAACCTTTTGGCTTCATTTTATCTAAGACTCCTTGTCTAGTATTCATCAGATAGATGACCCTTAAGCGTGTGACCCTATAGGTACGGTGAAGTATAGACATGACCCGGAACACTTTCCGATCAATGATCAACATTGGAGTCATGGACACTCATATTGACCCCTATACCCACATGAATGAATATTCGAGTGAACCTCCGGTTACCTTGAGCTATTCCTGTTGCTTCGCGGTATGTTACAAATACCCGAGGTGAGATTTACTTGCATCCCCGTGAATCAACAACTTGTCCACTATGTCAGTTACCCGTTACCAGTTCTGTTCTCTTTTCTCGTTTCTGTGTTCGGGCATCCCTGTGATCAAATCACATTGTGTTTGGCCAGACGATGATGGATACCGTAACACCGAGAGGGCCTGAGAATATATCTCCATCACCGGAGGAGCCATTCCTAATCTTGAGCTATCTTGTTTCTTGTCATACTTTTTCGTGAACCCGTAAGCTGCCGTAATAGCCACCCATTTACGGATGACATTTAACAAACCCCAAAGTTCATGAAGCAAGCACGAAGGAACTCGATACTCTCATGGTCCTAAGGAATTATGCAAATATTAACTTCTATGTGTTATTAACCATAAACTTGTGACGAATGTATCTCATAGGTCGATTAAACACAAGTGTTCTACTAACATTGTGCCCTAAAAATTGCCAGCACATCCATGCCCATGATCAGGAAAACAGGATCATCATGCAATACTTGAGCAAGTATTAGAGGCGGAACTAGGAATACATTTTACCGTTTATTATACCACACGTGCACATGAGTTTCCCTCCGAGCCTCGTGTTATTGTAGACTCAAGAATCACAACAGTTATATCATGGGACATAAACATTCATTACAAACTTTGGAGATACAAAATAACTATTATTACTGCCTCTAGGGAAAATCTCCTACAAGAGAAACATCATTCGGGTGCGTTCGATAGAGCTCACCATCCTGAATGTAGTACACATTGGCCTGGAGGGCCACACGCTCCGCGTCCTCCTCCTTCTCCAGCAAGGCGCCCCAGAGCAGGTACACCTTGAACTCCTCGGACCAGCACCCCTCCCGAGGCTCGAGCGCAAGGAGCAGGCGGGTTCCCGAGGTTGGGCCGCAAGCTGGGGCGCCCGAGGGGGCGCCGGGGGGAGCTCCTCCTGAGGCGATGCTGGTCCCGTAGTGGGGGGAGCTGATGACGGCTTGAAGAGCCGCTCCTCAAAGACGCCAGGCTCCTAAGGTTGATGCCGGGGATGCCCTCTTGGCGATGTCGTCCGCTTCCTTGTTCGTGTCGCTCGGCACGTGCTGCAATTCCAAGCTTAAGAATCGTTTCTCAATTTTGCGTACCTCCTCAAGGTATGCCTACATGTGCTCGTCCTTTGGCATGTACGCCTTGTTGGAGAAGTTAGCGAGGAGCTGGGAGTCGCCCCTGATGGTGAGGCATCTCACCCCCAGAGCCGCCGCTGCCTTGAGGACGGCGATTAGACCCTCGTATTCCGCGATGTTGTTGGAGACCTTCTCGACATACTGGAAGGAGAGCTGCACGGCGTAGTAGAGCTTGTCCTGGGTGGGCGAGATGAGCACGGCTCCAGCCCCCGCGCCCTGACGCGCAAATGCTCCATCAAAGCACATGACCAAACCATCTGGTGCTTTGTTCCTGGGCGCGAGAGACCGGTCCTCGCCTACTTCTCGGCTAGGGGTGTCAGTCCGCTCTACCACAAAATCAGCGAGGGCCGCACCCTTGATGATCCTGGTGGTGCTGAACTCCAACTGGAATGCCTATAGTTAAATGTTCCATTCGGCGACCCTTCCCGCGGTGTTAGGGCTCCGTAGTAACATTTCCAAGGGGTAAGCTGAGACAACTTTGATGGGGTGGCCTTGGAAGTAGTGACACAGTTTTCGAGAGGCAACGAGGAGTGCGAGCAGAAGCTTTTGTGGCATGGGGTAGAGCGCCCGTGCATCACGCAGCACCGTGCTGATGAAGTACACTAGGTGCTCGACGGGGGTGGAGGCGTTGGCGTGGTCCTGTGCCTCCTGAGACTTGGGAACTTCAGGAGCTTTGTCATCTGTTAGGGCAACCGTTGCCTCAGGGACGCCATCCTCAGGAGTCCCGCTGACTGGAGGGGTGGCCGAGGCCTCAGGAGCATCGTCCTGAGCCTGCGGGGTCTCGGCCGGGTGCGGGGCGCTGCGCCGCGAGCCCTTAACCGGACGCTCCTCCCGGACCGCCACGAGTGCCGTGTTGGCAGAGTGAGGTGTGGCGGCCAGGTAGAGCACCAGGGGTTCGAGGGGGCGCAGTGCTACCATCACCGGTGGGCTGGTGAGGTACCTCTTGAGGTCTTGGAAGGCCGGTTTAGCCTCCGGAGTCCACTTGAATGGGCCCTTCTTTTTCATCAGCTTGAAGAAAGGGAGGGCGCGCTCACCTAGCTTGGAGAGGAAACGCCCGAGCGAGGTTACGCACCCCGCCAGCTTCTATATCTCCTTGAGGGTTTGTAGCGGACTCATCCTTTCTATGGCCTTGACATTCTCCGGGTTGGCCTCAATCCCTCTATGCGACAACAGGAAGCCCAGCGGCTTGCCAGACGGGACACCAAACACACATTTTTCTGGGTTGAGCCACAGGTTCACTTTGCGCATACTAGCGAATGTCTCCAGATCTTCGATAAGGGTTCTCGCCTCCCGAGACTTCACCACTATGTCATCGACGTATGCCTCGACGTTCCTCTCGAGCTACTAACCTAGAGCGATGTGCATCAGTCGCTGGAAGGTTGTTCCGGCATTGCGCAGCTCGAACAGTATGCGCGTGTAGTAGTACACCCCGCACGGGGTCAGGAAAGCCATCTTCTCGACATCCTGAACCGCCATCTTGATTTGCTGATAGCCTGAGAAGGCATCCAGGAAGCACAGTAAATCGCACTCGGCGGTGGAGTCGACGATCTGGTCGATGCATGGGAGAGGGAAAGGGTCTTGAGGACAAGCCTTGTTGAGGTTGGTAAAATAGACGCACATGCGCTCCTTCCCGCCCTTCTTGGGGACGATAACCGGGTTCGCCGGCCATTCTGGATGACGTACTTCCCAAATGAAACCGGCCTCTTACAGCTTGTGGGTCTCCTGGACGATGAACGACTGCTTCTCCGGGGCTTGCCGCCGCGCCTTCTATTTTACTGGGCGTGCATTGGGGCACACCATCAGGTGGTGCTCGATTACCCCACGTGGAACCCCGACCAAGTCTATCGCTTCCCATGCAAACACGTCCTTGTTCGCAAGGAGGAAGCTGACCAGCGCCTCTTCCTAGTTTGGAGGGAGGCTGGTGCCTATGGTGAAGGTAGAGCCCGATCCCCCGTCTTCGTCGACCGGCACCTGCTTCGTCTCGGCCCGGTCTTGACAAAACAATTGCTTCTTCTTTGCCGGTGCAGCCCCCGGGCCCATCGGAGCCACCTTCCCGCTTGGACGTGCGGCTGCGGCGGCCCTGAAGACGAGCTTGAGGCCCGAGAGCGCATCCTTGGTATCCCCCGCCACGGTGAGGACACCGCTACGTCCCGGCATCTTCATCACGTTGTAGCTAGGATGAGTCACCGCCATGAACTTGGCTAGGGCTGGATACCCTAGAATGGCGTTTTACGGGAGGCCGATGCGGGCTATGTCGAAGTCGATGAGCTCGGTGCGGTAGTTGTCGCGTGTGCCAAAGGTGACGGGGAGGCGGATCTGCCACAGGGGGCAGGTGGAGCCGTCAACGACCCCAGAGAAAGGCTTGGTGGGGAGGAACCGACCGTAAGGCAGATGAAGCAGGCCGAATGCCTCCACAAAGAGGACGTTGAGGCCAGTGCCACCGTCGAGGAGGGTCCTAGTGACTGCTACATTGCAGATGGTGGGAGTGCAGAGCATAGGGAGCACGCCGGCGCCGACCGTGGTCATGGGGTGGTCCCTTGAGTCGAAGGTGATGTCAGGACCCCAATCCTAAGCCACACCGATCAAGCATGTAACACATCTTATCACTTTGCGGCCTCACGCACGGTATTCCCACGGGTGCCACCTTACCTGGCCCGGGACCGTTTGCGCCTTTTGGCTCACGTATATAATAATGTCGCTCGCATCCATATGATAGAGAACCCGGGCCGACATGACTAGTCATGAATCCAAAGTGGCACTAACTTACAGGGACAGGCATACATGACCCAGCAATGAACGTGTCGGTCATAGATGTATGAACCCAAGTCGTAGCAAGCTACAAGGACTTAAAGGAACAACACATGACATTTCCCCGAAGGGACAGACATAGGAACGAAGAAGGACACATGCCGGCCAACCTAAGTGTTCCGGAGCAGTAGCAAGCTACCATGGCTCAGTGGAAGCACTAGGAGATATTTCCCGGTAAGAGAGGCTACCAAGAATAAACAACTAGGTTGTCGGATCCCACACATACCAAGCATTTCATTAACATACACACAATATGCTCGATATGTGCAAATACAACATGGCATCACAACAAAACTCTACGACTCAAAGTATTTATTCATTAGGCTTCGAGGAGCCAGATATTACAAACATGGGTCAGATGACCCAGCATTCAAGTCATACAAGCAATAAGCACACGCGGAAGCTTAACTTGTCAGAGTACAGACAACTACAAATGAAAAAGGCTAAGAAGCCTGACTATCTACAAGACCGTGCCGAGGGCACAAGATTGTAGCTGAGGTAACAAGCTAAACGTCGAAGTCCACAAGGAACTACTAGTGAGACTGAAGTCTCTCTACAAAAAAATAAATTAAGAAAACATGAGTACAAATGTACCCAGCAACACTTACATCAGAACTAGCTACATATGCATCAGTATCAACAAAGGGATGGTGGGGTTTAACTGCAGCAAGCCAGCTTTGACTCAGTGGCTATCCTGTACTACGACTGCAAGTAACTCTTTGAGGTGGCGCACACGAGTCCACATATTCACCAATCAGTACACCACTATGGATCCGCTCCCGTCTCCCTACGAGAACACCATCCAGAGCACTCATGCTTATCTTGCGCATTTTAGAGTATCCACTTTCACTGGTCTATAAACTGTATAGGCAACCAAGTAGTCCTTTACCGCGGACGCGGCTATTCGAATAGATGATGTTAACCCTACAGGGGTGTACTTCTTCACACACGCTCTCGCCACTTACCACCACGTACACGTCATGTATCTCGGCAACCTTCAAGCGGAAGCCTGGCGAGGGTGTCGGCCACGACCTGACTAACCACACAAGTCCCTAGTCCAGGTTTATCGCCTATTCAGGTTCCATCCGTAGGGAGTCCGATCGGGGTTTCCACTACGGCCCCGAATGATGTGTGCAGGGTTCCCGGGTCAACAAACTGCCGACCCGGTACACCGGGCCACGTGCTTACCGCATCACAGCCCACCCCTCGAGTCAGCGCCGCACACGGCCTCCAGCATACTACAAACACAAGAAACTACTTGCAACTCCTGGACAGAGGACAAGGGCGGTTAATAAGTAGAGAGAGTTAATTAAGGATCCCAATGTGTGGTAGTAGCTGATCTTAAATCACACATACAGACCTCAGTTCCTAAGGACGGTTCCAATGAAACAACCCACCATGTACTTACATGGCCTCTCATCAATACCTTTACCAAATCGTGTTCACACACTTAGCTCTCAACTGTAGGACATGTTCACACACCTCCAATTCATCCCCGATGAATCAGAACTGACTCAACTCTAAGCAGTAGCAGGCATGACAAACAAGCATGAATGAGTAGGCACAACAGGGTCAAACAACTCCTACTCATGCTAGTGGGTTTCATCTATTTACTGTGGCAATGACAGGTCATGCAGAGGAAAGGGGTTCAAGTTCAACTACCGCAGCATGTAACAGTTGAATCATTGTTGTCCTAATGGAGTAAAAGAGAGTAGGAGCGAGAGGGTGGGATTGTATCGGAATGAACAAGGGGGTTTGCTTGCCTGGCACTTCCTGAAGATAGTATAGCTCTCCATCAGCGTCATCGAACTCATCGTCGGAACATACGTCTACCAAGGGGGGACAACCACCGGCAACAGATAAAGAACACAACCATTGCAATGCAACAATATGATGCATGATCACGACATGGCAATATGCTGTGATTTGGGCTAATGCAGCTAGCAACAAATTAAATGAAGTTATGTTGAACCCAAGGTTCAAATTCAAAATCCATATGTGGATATTCAAATGCCATTTATTTGATTTGCCCTAAACAGTAGCCAAAAGTTGTTCTAGCATGCATGAAAATGGTACAGATGGATAGATTGGATTTTCTGATAATTTTTCATATATAAATTATTTCATTTGGAGTTACGGTTGATTTTCTATGATTTCTAGAAGTTTTAAACATTTTTTGGAATTTCCTGATTATTTTTAATCCAGAAAATGATTAATGACATCAGCATTGTGTCACCACTACGTCAGCAGGTCAGCCGAGTTGACCAGGGTCAAACCTAACTGGTGGGACCCGCGTGTCATTGACACAGGGACTAAACCCCGATCAAACACTACAAAAAAAGACATATCCGTGACATTTTGGGCCGAACGAATTTTTTTCCTGTCATACTTATGACACTTCTATGACGATAATTGTGACAAAACCCGGCATCATAATAGATGTGGTGGGGTCCTACTTCTATGACAAAAAATCATGACAGAAAATCGGCTTTTCGTCCTAGCGGGCCGGAGACGCAGCTGCATGACATTCTTTGGGCCATCCATGACGGAAAAAACTGGGGTAGAAGCGAGGGCGAGGAAAATATCGGGGTGTTCCTGGTTACGGTGGGTGGTCGGGGCCGATCGATGTGTGTTTCTCTTGTACACGCACGCGCGTGGGTGCGAGGCGTTGGGCTCTAACTGAACCCGAACGAGGCGTTTGGCTCTAACTGAACCCGAGCGATTGCACTGCAGGCTACACGTTACTGAACCCGAGCGATCGATCGATGGCTGTTAACTGAACCCGATCGAGCGATTCCTTCGCTACTGCTGCTAACTGAAGCCGATCGATGCTCCCTCTGGATGAACAGTGAGCGTTGCTGGGGGATTTGGATGAATAGTTCCCGATGGGGGTAGATGAACAGGACCCCGTGGTGTTGCCTCTGGATGAACAGGACCCCGATCGATCGAGCCGGTTGGGGCTGGATGAACAGGACCCCGTGGAGGGCTGGATGAACAGGACCAGCCCGTGGAGGGCAGGATGAACATTAGATGGTGGAGGGCTGGATGAACAGTAGCCCGTGGAGGGGTGGTTGAACAGGAGCCCGTGGAGAGGGCTGGTTGAACAGTAGCCGGTGGAGTAGCGCGCGGTGGAGGCTGGATGAACAGGAGCTCATGGATGAACAGTCGCAGGTGGAGGCTGGAGAAGGTCGACGGTGGATGTACAGTAGCCCGTGGAGGCTGGAGGGGGTCAACGGTGGAGATGAATAGTATCCCGTGGAGTCCCGTTTTGCGGTACGCCACACCCGTCCCGATGAACAGGACCCCCGTTTCGACCGTAGCGCTCCAACACAAGTCCGTTTCCTCCGTTTTGCAGTACGCCACTCCCCTCCCGATCAATAGGAACCCCGTTTCGACGTAGGAGGTCTGTTTCCTCCGATTTGCGGTACGCCAGACCCCTCCCGATGAACAGGATCCCGTTTCGAACGTGGCCGGTCGAACACAAGGCCGTTTCCTCCGTTCTGCGGTATGCCAGGCCTCGTTTCCATCAGCTGTTCCGTCCAAGCCCCCCTGATGAACACGACGGTGCATTCCGTTCCGACCCAGCCGGTTGGCTCCCCATGAACACGATGACGACGCAGTTTCTCCATTCCGACCCAGCCATGTACACGAGTCCTGGCCATACGTATGCGCGAGTAGGCGTTCGAGACCCTGCCCGTATGTACGTACGTGACCGTATTTTCTTTCTTGCACACTGGCCGCTATACGTACGTGTACATGCTACGTGCGCGCCTCTACTATGACACGTGCGCGCCTCTACATCGACCAGTATGTACGTACACGTTCGCGACCAGAATGACAACGCTACGTACACTTCGACCAGGTCGGTCCCAACTGTCAGGCACTTCCTTGCATGCGAAGATGTAGCTGGTGGGTCCCAGCAGTCAGGGGGAAATGTTTTTTTGCGAAATACGGTGGCCCGTCCGGTGGGTCCCCGCTGTCGGGTGGAGGAATAATTATTTTGCACGTAATAAGGAGGCACTTCCTTGCTGCGACCGTGGACCCAGCTCTCAGCCTCTCCACGTATAGTCCATGTCCGATGAAAGCCGTTCCTTGACCACGTTGACCACGCCGCGCCGAGAGCACCAGGGCTGTGGATGACAGCGAGGCCTAGGAAGGGGACGACGCAGAGACGGGGAAGACGCGGCAGTGGAAGCCCGCGCGGAGAGGAGTACGAGGGTTCAGTGGTTCGGCTGCGGTGTGAGGCTGCCCTCGCCGCAGGGCCTGGCCAGCGGTGGGAATAGTAGGGGGCAGTGAGGCCTCCGCGGCAGCACAGCCGGCCACGGGAGGCAGGAGCATGCGGCACGACCGGCGCTGCTTTGGGCGGCTGGAGCAAGAAGACCAGAGGTTGAAGAAGCACTACGGCTGTTGGATGGACATCGTACGGTCACTGGAGCTAGAATCGTTCATATTGACTAAGTTGACAAAGCACTCCGTCCCCGTCAACTTAGTAGGCCCACAAGTCAGCCACCCACCAATGTGGGTCCCAACTAGCAGGGGGAGTATTCTTTCTGTGCGTAATAAGGAGGTACTTCCGGTGGGTCCAAGCTGACAGCGGGGGGAACATTTTTTCGCGAAATACGGTGACCCGTATGGTGGGTCCCAGCAGTCAGGGG
Source organism: Triticum aestivum (assembly GCF_018294505.1). Lineage (NCBI taxonomy): Eukaryota > Viridiplantae > Streptophyta > Magnoliopsida > Poales > Poaceae > Triticum > Triticum aestivum. The sequence goes on from NC_057802.1 coordinate 112,611,271, forward strand.
GAAAACCTTTTTTTTTCACAAAATGCGGTGGCCCGTCTGGTGGGTCCCTGCTGTTAGGTGGAGGAATAATTATTTTCCGCGTAATAAGGATGCACTTCCTTGCTGCAGCTGTGGACCCAGCTGTCAGCCTCTCCACGTACAGTACACTTCCGATGGACGTCGTTCCTTGACCACGTTGACCACGCCGCGTTCCGTTGCATGCATGCGTCCATTGGCGTGGTGTGTCCCCACTGTCAGCTTCTCACTTACAGTCAACTTCCGATGACTCTCGGTTGCTGACCACGTTGACCACACCGTGCCGAGCGCACCAAAGGCCGGTGGACGACGGCGAGGCCCCAGACTGGAATGACCCAAAGATGGGGAATACGGGGCAGTGGAGTCGTAGATGGAGAGGAGTGGGAAACTTGACTGGTTCGGGTGCGCGGCAGCACAGCCGCGGTGCCGCCCACGGGAGACAGGAGCATGAACAGAGGTTGAAGAAAGAGCACGGCTGTTGGATTAACATCCAACGGTCCAGCTGCTAGAATCATTTGTTGATTAAGTTGACAAAGCCCTGCGTACACGTCCGCTTAGTAGGCTCACAAGTCAGCCACCAAATCTGACATGTCCCAGCTGTCAACGGGAGGAATAATTTTTTTCGCATAACAAGGAGGCACTTCCTTCCGTGCGAAGATACAGCCGGTGGGTCCCAGCTGTCAGGTGGAGGCATTTTTTTTCAGCTTAGGCCTCCTTTGGTTTGGAGGAATTTTGTAGGAATTTCATAGGATAGGATTTTTATAGGAAAAATTCCTATAGAGCTCTTTGGTTTGTAGGAATGGAATCCTATTCCTATGGAGGAAATCTTCCTATCCTCCACATTTCATAGGAAAATAAACATTAGCCTAGACTCAATGGAAAAAAATCCTATGATGTGAAACAAAGGACATCTCCTTTCCTATTCCTACTCATAGGATTTGAGATGCATGTCATCTCATTTCCTATGACTTTTCTATTCCTACAATTTTCCTATCCTATGAACCAAAGGAGGCCTTAATAAGGAGGACCTTTCCTTGCGTGCGACCATGGACCTCATGGGTCCTAGCCGTCAGGCTCTCCACGTACAGTCCTCTTCCGATGACTCTCGTTTTTTGACCACGCCGCACCGAGCGCAGTGAGGTGGTGGACGACGGCGAGGCCCCGGACGGGAACGACTCGGAGATGGGAAGACGCAGCAGTGGAGTCGCAGATTGAGTGGAGGAGAAGGGTTATAACTGGTTCTGGTGCGGCGTGGGGCTGCAGTCGGTGGAGAATAACAGGAGGTGTGGAGGGGTGGAGGGATAGCCTGGCCGACGATGGGGTAGCGCTTCGCAGCGATGCGTGCTAAGCAGAGCCGCTAGCCGCCGGAGGCCGGACCAGGCGGTCCCGGCGACGCTGGAGGAAGAAGGAGAGAGATTGAAGGTGCATGTCGACCAAGTTGACAACGCCCTGCGTAGGCTTCGACCTATTGGCCCACATGTCAGCCTGCAAAAATGTGGCATATATTTAACCCATGTTTTCTAGAATGTACATTCCATTTGCTGGGCTGGGTGAACAAATAATTTTGCGTCAATGCGGCCCATTTATATTATCTAAGAAATCCCAGCCCATTTGCACTTCCTTCAAATACACGAATTAGCTAGGCTCGTTATGTATATAATGTTATGTTAGAAGGAGCAATTAATATCAAAAATAAACCGGAGAGGCACATTTTTTATATACATAATTAACAAATTAGCGAGTTATTGCTCAAAATAAAAATGAGCGCGTTATTATTACATTGGTCCTTAAAATCTTCGCAAGCTTTTGTACGCAATCACCAGGATTTTCCTTGCCAACTTCTGTTAAACATTTACTTTTATAAGTTAATAACACGTGGGATGTTTTTATAATGTATATATAAGTCTCTATAAAATATACGATAATAGTAATAATATAAATATATATAATGTGGTTAAAAAATACATTGGGCTGCCGATCTTTAAGAAAAAGCCCATAGGTCGGTATGGACCTCAAAAAATAAGTTGAAACCACTGTCACCTTATGTCGTGGGCTACGCATGTTAAAATACAAAACCTAGGCCTAGCTGATACTTGTTCGCCCTCTGGAAAAAAATGATACCAGATCCCCGACCGAACTGGATTATAGAGGGGGCTGGCGGCACGACTGAAGAAGCACATCAAGAGCGATTTTTTTCTTCAATGGATGGCTCTCGATGGTGTTTTTTACTTGCCTCTGCACCATACAACTTGTATTTTTAGCCTCCCAATCTGTGGTGGACCAGCAGCCCATTTGCTGGGCGGGCCAACCTACAGAAACCAGCACTCGATTTTTCATCAAGCCCCAAAAACAACGCAGTACTATGTTTGTTTTGAGGCCGAAAACATTACGGCAAGTGTTGAGCGGGGGAGGGGGCAAGACAGAGCAAAAAGATTAAAAAGAGCTGATGCGCCGTTGCTACCCTAACAAAGCAGGTGCAATTCTTCTCGGGAAGAAGGTGTGCCGTTGACACCCACACGTCACATACCCCACAGTAGGCATACTAACAAGTTCACACACAAACACACCAGAAAAGGTAAACATTCGTATCAAACTCAGGTTCACAGGACACGTTCATATTTATAGCCAACATTCACTATCAACAATTCAAAAGATTCATATATACACAAGTTCAGCATGTTTATGTATACAAATGATTGATAGATCATACAACAATATTCATAGATAATTCACAAAAAGATTCAGATATACACATGTTCAGTATGTTTATGCATCCAAATGATTGAGATCACAACCAATATGATCCATGGACGAACTTTAATTACCTAGGGTACAGACTGGTAAATGGTGTTCAGTCGGAGGTACTTCTTGCTAAAATTAATGCTTGTACGAGTAAACTTTCGAGTACATAAGAGGCAGCACAGACAATTTGAACTTTGCTTGTAGGTTTATCCTCAAATAGTGGCCTCGTGCCGAGGGAGGTTTGAGCAACTTGGTCACTACTTACATCCAACTAGTTTACTGGCTCATCTTGGTCCTGTATCTCGCCAAAATTCTACATTGCAGACGAGAAAGGACGCGGTTGAGAAAATGAACCACCCAAATTTTTTGTGCAGTTCAACTGAAATGGAGCATCACTGGCGTGCAGACTGATTAAGTGCCAGATGAATATACACGTCAACCAACTTGTCTGGAATCTTTAGACTCCATGCCATACAGTTCACTACCATATGTGCCGATAACCAAAAGGCACAAGTTGGGACCAAAGACTGGACTGCGTTTTTCTGGGCAATGCGCTAAGCAATATTTTTGGCGTTCATTCTCCTAATACTTGGAGTTTGACAATTGGTTGACGTTGGTTGATACTCAAATGAATATAGGCACTTCTTCTTGTTAACATCGATGCTTGTTTGAGTGAACTTTGGAGTACATAGCAGCAGCATAAGTACCTCTCCATCTGATCTTTTTGTGCAGTTCTACTGAAATCACCCGATGTAATGATTTGCCTGCGAGTTCAGGCTCCAAGTTACTCCTTTATGAAATCGACAAACAGTAGCACAATACCAAATTACCAATAAATATGACAAGCACAATAATCAGGATAAAGACCAGTACCAACCTGTGTGAGGTAGCATATCAATTACTATTTCCTTTGACTGGAAGCCGACATAAGCCAAGCGACTGACAGCAAAGGAAGAATGCAAGCCGAGATTAGCGACTAACTGGAAAGGAAGGAAGCTGTCGAGGCAATGAAGCACCCAAAGTTTTTGTGCTGTTCCACCAAAATCGAGCATCCCTGTTGGCACATATATTGAGAGAGTGAGATTACTGTAATAGTGGGACTAGTTGATGAAACATACACTAACAAATAGAAGCACCCTCATTATCTTAAATGGGTAAAAGTTAGCATTCCCCTCCCTGCTCCACCACATGATTCACCTCCATAGACAAACATACACACGTACATGATTCAGCATAGGGTGCTACTAAAGATTTGTTTAACTCCGACAGGAAAATTAGGCAGCAATAAATTAGTGGTACTTAAGTACTCCTAATTAATTAAGTGAGACAGCAGAAGTGGAAGGGATCCCTCGAGGATCGTCTCACATGTAAGGTAGTCGTTGCCGGAGCCCTTGAATGGCCTCGACTGAGGCCTCTGGCTTCAGCAAGATCACCTTGGCACTGTTTACTCTTCTTCTTCTTCCACTTCATGCTCTGTTTCTCATTCTCCTCACCAGTTGGTGAAACCAAGTACATGATTGGCCTTCTATTTCAGAATTGGTTTTGTCAGTGAGGGAGTACAAGTGTACTATTAAAAAATAGCATTATTTTCTCATGGCAGTCGCAAAATAGAGATGAACACAGTCGCAAAATAGCATTCTTACCTAAAGGAAGGTTATGGTGCCAATATGGATGATGAGGATTGGAACATAGATCTCCCTTTGTGCAGTTCCACCGAAATGAACCAACTGTTCCATTCTGACATTCCAGTTAAATAGCACAAAAGGTCACAACAGCAACCAGGTGAAATGGATATCCCTGTTTGCACAAAAAGCTACAGAGGAAATAGTCGGAGTCTCAAACAATTACAGGCAAAAACATTTGGCTAAACTTGTCATGGCTTATAATAGTGGCATGGCTTCATTTTTACCAGGGGCATTAGATTAAGAACAGCTAAATATTTGGTATAAGGGCATGGGACAGTGGGTGCACCAGTAGTCCAGCACCATGTACCTAAACAGGGGCATAAAGTGGTGATTCATAGTTTGTTGCCCCGAGAAACAAACATCCAAGAAACATATCTGGGTTGGTCCAATTTTTGTTCACTCTAGCCACCTACTCCTATGTGTGGATAGCAAATCTAGTCCTGGTCATACCACTGTGTACAGCGTTACCCCTATATTTCCCTTTTCGACCAAGAGACCGGTTGGATGACCAGTCTGTACTACTTTCACCCCCTTTCCTTCCTGTTTGTACCAAGTCCGATGTACTACATACTAAATTCCCCCACCCCCACTTTATTTCTTGTTTGAACCAAGTACAAGATTCGACTCCATGAAGTAGCATTACCTCTAACAATAGAAAAAAATAGGTGACGTTGGACCATCCGATCGAGAGGGGCTGAGAGGTAGAAAATGATGCACATGTAGCGACATAGCGAGCTGGGGAAGTAGACCTAAGGCGGTTTCATAGGAAGAGATACCTGAAGGTCGTCGGGATGTGGATAGGTGGGCGGCGGGAGGCCGGATGCGCCCACACTAGGGCAACGACGAAGGGATCGGAGGACCTCCCGCGTCAGCGCTCGGCCAGAGATAACGGTGCGGCCGACAGTGGGTCATCCGGATCTGTAACCAGCGGTGAGGATAGAAAGACAGTGTTTTTTGAAGGGAGAAAGACAGTGTTACCACCCCTATCTTGTTTAGATCTGGAGAGGATGACAGTGTGTGAATAGAGCAACCCTAGCAAGCAAGCGCGGAGGCTCCGGCCTATATATACGTAGTGGGGTAGTTTTCCTTTTTCACTCCATCAAAACAATCGTTTTAAATTGTGTACTACGTGCCAGGTCGCGGTTTTTTTAGTTGTTGACTGTTTTTTGAGATAGCTACCCGCTTGTTCCAAGTGGTGTTACGGTGTGCCAGGTCTCACTTTGTATCGTCCAAGTCTGGTACAAGTCCCTCCATTAAATGAACAATCACCCCCTCATAAAAATTGTGAACAAGCCCACTTATAAAATTACCGAAAACATGGGTTGCCCCAACATGCATTATTATTTATATTTTCTACTCCCTCCGCTCCTAAATATAAGTCTTTTTTATTAGCCACACCTAAGACAATAATTTTTTTATTAGCAGTGAACCCCACATGTCATAGACACAAAAAGTGTGGCAAGATTCCCTTAGGCAAGCCAAAGTGTGTCTAACAATTTGAGCAACTCAAGTTAGGCAAGTGTGGCAAGTGTGGGAAAAATAATGTGGCAACATAAGACAAACATAGTCACAATCCAAACAACCCCGTAATTTTTTGTGACATGCATGAAAATTTGGTTAGTTAAATTTATAGTCAAAATTTGGCAAGGTGCATCAAATCAACACATGCAAGTATCAAAAGGGAAGTCACGGCATGCATGAATGCGTTGTACTCCCTCCGTTTCCAAATATAAGTGTTTTTAGAGATTGCAACAAGTGACTACATACGAAGCAAAATATGTCTACATACATCCGTATGTAGTACTCCATTTGAAATGTGTAAAAAGACTTATATCGAGTGCAGTGCTTTGATGTGTCGCGTCAACTCGTAAAAGACCGAGAAGTTTGATTACTACAACGCCCTCTCCCTCGCGGAGAGCTCCGGTGCCTTAACTGCACCTGTCTTTGGCTGCATCACAGGTGGGCCAACCACCTGTTGGGCCCACCTGTCATAGGCGCAAAGGCAGGAGTAGTAAGTCAATGAAGCTACGTCCCTCCCTCGCGCATGAGCGTGGTGGCTGGCAGGACTAGTAGGAGCTTTCGCTACACGCTTCTTGACGGCGGCGAACTTGCGGATGGAGTTGACCATCATGTCGTCCATGCGAGAGGCGAAGCCAGCGTCGGCGAGGGCTACGAAGCCGACGGTCACCAGCACCGTCTGGAAACGCTGCACGGTGCGGGGTCACAGGCCGGCGCCTTGGATGATTTGGCACAGCCGACTGCCGCTCGCGACCATCGCCTCCATAGGTGCTTCTGGCTTCTGGTCACTTGGTCTTGGATTGGAGTGAGCAGTGTTGCGCAGAGACTAAGGAGTAGATGGATTGGAGTGGTGGGGCGCCTTTATATGAGAATCCAAACTCTGTTGCATTCACATCGTGCTGGCTCTATTATGCTTCTCCAATTAATTCCCTCTGCATGTAGAGTAATTTGAGGATGCATCATTGACCGTTCAACATCTCGGGAACCGCTACCCTCTCCCTCCTTGGCATTCAAGCACCTATGGAGGCGACTGCCGCTCGCGTTTATCGCGTGTCAGGAGATGTTCCCGTCGACGACGAGGTGCCTATGGTGACTTCGTAAATTTCAAGATGATAGTACTAGTATACTCAATATTGTGCACCGCGACCAAGGCCGAGAGGAAAACGAGAGAACTACGTATTTATTTACGATGTAGATTCACTCATTTTGCTCCATATGTACTCCATCTCGGTGTAGTCTAGTCACTTGTTGAAATCTCTAGAAAGGCAAATACTCCTTTCTCGTTTACAGGGCTATACTAGCAAGTACTACAATAGTGGGCTCACATAGCAATTTTGTCTCATGCAAGAGCCTGGCTATATGCGTGCTCCAAGGTTCGCAACTGCCACGCTCGGGTTGCACTTGGCTCTTCGCCTCTTCGAGAAGACGAACAATGATGTTACTACTGCTTCTACAGTATTGAATCCACTGCTGCATGTCCGTCCACCGCGAGCGGGAGGGCTAGCTTGTTGTAGTACTATAAGCAAAAGTCTGTCCTCGCCTGCGAGCCACCGCGTGCATGGGCGAGGGAGAAGGCGTGTAGTAGTAAAATCAAGCTTCTCCTCATTGTATGAGTTGACATGACACATCATAGCACTGGCCCCACATGGTTGCCTCTAAACTTGGCTGAAAGACCCGCAGTGTACAATACTCCATTTGCTACAACCTCTAACATTTACCCCACCATAATTTAAAATATATATTCCTGTCTTGACCAGATGAGCGTGCAAACTAGAATCACCGGGATGACAGGTAGGGCGAGAAGATTATTTTAATCAAAAAATATAGCATGGAGCCGACCCCAACGATATTAAGCTTACAGGCAAGGTACACGCTATCCTACACATGAAACTGCCACACGAGCGTCCGGGCTGCGCTTGGCTCTTCGCCTCTTCGGGAAGTCGAACAATGGCCTTGTTTGGATACTCTAACCCAGTTAGAGGTTAGAGTTAGATTCTAACCCTGAACTAACTCTAACCAAAAAGGTGTTTGGATAGCAGGGTTAGATGGAGCGCGGATACGGCGAGGCGCCTTCATGAGCGGTGCGAGAGGGAGGGAGGGAGAGGACAAGAAGCTTCGAGGAAGTGAGGAGGGATCTGCCTCGGGAAGAGCAAGAGAAAAAGGTGTTTTGTTAGTGGTCCTGAGAAGAACTAACCCAAATAAGCACCTCTTGGGTGGGTTAGATTTTTTGGATGAGTTAGATGCATCTAACCCAAACTAACCCTCATGTTTGGATATTTTTGGGTTAGTTGAGTCCAAACTAACCCAAACTAACTCTAACCCGTGGATTCAAATAGGGCCAATGATGGAGTACTACTGCAGTGGAGGAGTACTACAGTATGCTTCTGGCCATCTGACACCGATTGAACTGCTGCATGTCCACCGCGTACGGGAGGGAGAGCGTGTAGTGAACGAAAGCTTCTCCTAGTCCTGCCAGCCACCACGCTCATGGGAGAGGGAGGGACGCAGCTTCATTGACTTACTGCTCCTGCCTTTGCGTCCATGACAAGTGGGCCCAACAGGTTGGTGGCCCACCTGTCATGTAGCCAAAGCCAGGTGTGGTTAAGGCGAGAGGCCGTTGTAGTAATCAAACTTCTCGGTCTTGTACGAGTTGATGCAACACATCAATGCACTGCACTCGATATATTTCAATAATTTGCGTTTACCGATGCATTAATTACAACGCATGCATGCATGCCGTGACTCTCCTTTTGATACTTGCATGTGTTGATTTAATGCACATTGAAGTAGTATGAATATGTGACGGTAAAGCTTTGTAATGCCCCGGCCCTAATAAAGCGAGAGATGGTTGTGCACGAGGAGGGCGAGATCATGCAGACGGAACAGGACCCGACGATGGAGCTCTCTATGGTCTCGATGGACCTCACCTTGCTCCACTGCCCCTTGTGCCTCTGCCCCTTGAAGCCTCAAGTGTATGAGGTTCGAATACACTTCGTCCGTTCGGCTGATCGAGCAAGGTGCAGGTTTCTTGATTGATGTGTTGTTTGATTGATTTGTGCAGTGCAAGGGAGGGCACCTGGCTTGCGCGGACTGCCGCGTCGAGCGCCCCGGGAACCAGCGCCAGTGCCAGAAGTGCGAGCGCGGCAGTGGCTTTGACGTGCAGAACACGGCGGTGGATGCCGTCCTCTCCTTGGTGAGGGTGGAGTGCCCGCACTAAGGCTGTGGGCTCTACGTCACTTACCACAAGCTCGCCGATCACCAGAGCGTGTGTCCGCTCGCGCCCTGCAAATGCCCCGTGCCCGTTTGCGGCTACGAAGGCCCGCCGCCGGTGCTCTCCCACCACATCAGCACTGTGCATCCCATGCCCGTGCACAGGATCGAGTACGGCAAGGCACTCCAGCTGCAAGTGCCACTGTCGGAGCCACGGCTCTTGCTGTTCGCGGAGGAGGACGGCTGCGTGTTTTTCTTGGTCGGCGGCGTGCTCGACATTGGTGCGCCTATCACCGCTTCGGTCGTTTGCATCAGAGCGGGGGCGTCCCCATTGTGGCACTACGTGGCCAAGCTGTGGGCGAACGGCCTGCCGGGGGAGCCCAAAGGCAGGACCGACGCCGTCAAGATGGAAATGGAGGTGACAAGCAGCAGGGATCCCGGCGACGTCGCCGTGCAAGAGCTGACCTTCTTCACAGTTCCGCCTAAACTGCTGGCCGGGACTAAGCTGGTGTCCCTCCACATTCAGATTGACAAGCTCACGTCCTAAATGATTCTACAGTGCCTTCTGTTTATCTTAGTAATATGCTAATATAGGGGTTAGCTTGGTCTACTTTAGCTTAAGAGATGGTGGGTCTTGGTGGCGATGCAGCAATTACCTCGACATCAGATCAGCAGTGAAAGTAATTACGAACAGTCGAATGGATATTTTGTGTCTGTTGGATATAAATATCCTTTGGGTAAGAAGTAACAGCTTATATGCTTTTTTTTAAACGGAACAGCGATACTATTATAATTTTTGTTGACATGCACTAATATTTTTGAAACGGACGTCAGGCTGTAGCTAGAAGGGCGGTTGGGACGCGGCATCGGCCCATACCGCGGTAACCCCCGATTGGGACGCACTGACTGTGGATTTTCTCCCTCGCCGATGTCGACCGCGTCTACGCAGAACATTGTTCCCTTCCCACGGCTGCGGGATCAAGCCGGATATGTGACCAGCGGTGTGGCCTCCCTCGTTCTATGCTTGTGAAGAGAGCAACCCAAGCAAGCAGGCTTGTAGCTTAGGCTCCTGCTAGTGTATATATGGTGGTTTCCTTTTTCTCTCCATATCAACCATTTTATATTGTGTACGTGTCATTGAAGAGTGAAATGATGGTTGCACTAGTAAAAAAAGACACATCCGTAACATTTTGGGCCGAACGAACTTTTTTTTCTGTCATACATATGACACTTCTATGACGATAATTGTGACAAAACCCGGTATCATCATAGATGTGGTGGGATCCTACTTCTATGTCAAAAAATCATGACAGAAAATGGGCTTTTCATCCTGGGCGGGCCGGAGACGCAGCTGCATGACATTCTTTGGGCCGTCCATGACGGCAAAAACCGTGGTAGAAGCGAGGGCGAGGAAAATTTCGGGGAGTTCCCGGTTACGGTGGGAGGTCGGGGGCCGAGCGATGCGCGTTTCTCTCGTACACGTACGCACGTGTGTGCGAGGCGTTGGCGCTAACTGAACCCGAGCGAGGCATTGGGCTCTAACTGAACCCGAGCGATTGCACTGCAGGCTACGCGTTACTGAACCCGAGCGATCGACCGATGGCTGTTAACTGCACGCGATCGAGCGATTCCTTCGCTACTGCTACTAACTGAAGCTGATCGATGCTGCCT